>NW_021940789.1:1267694-1276736 GCF_001715985.3 Manacus vitellinus
TCCCCTTGGCCCCAGTGCCCGAGCTCTGCTGGTGCTCAGGCTGGCTCTGGGCAGCAGATCTCCAGCTCAGTGTCCCCTGGGGGGATCTCAGTTCCGGGGGCACTGAATAGCCAACCCTGTCATGGTACCTTCGGAGAGAAATGGAGGCCAGAAATGGAGAAATGGAGGTCGGTTCTGTGTCCAAAAAAATGCCACTCTAAGATGAAACATCAAAGTATTTCCCTGACAAATACTGGGCAAAGTATTTCAGTAATTTCGAGGCTGCTCTCCAGGGGTGGGGCCACCAACACAGGCACAGAATCAGAGAATCCCAGAACGGTTTGGGTTGGAAGGGACCTTAAAGCCCATCCAGTCCCACCCCCTGCCATGAGCAGGGACACCTTCCACTAGCCCAGGTTGCTCCAAGCTCTGTCCAGCCTGGCCTTGGACACTTCCAGGGCTGGGGCAGCCTCAGCTTCTCTGGGCAATGAATGTCCTCAAGAACTTTCTCTGCAGGTCCAACGTGATGCTGTTCCATCCTTCCTGAAGAGAAGTATCTCCACTATTGGGGACAATACACATTTTTAAACTCTCAGCAGCATTTAGATACCAGCTGAAGACAGAAAACCCTTTGAGGCTTTAGGCCAGAGGTATTTGAAAATGCCTTGTAGGTCACTGTGGTTGGTGCCACTGAAGTCTCTCACAGCTGTGGACGTGGCACAAGAGCAGGTGACTCACCTCCAAAGTTTGAAATTACTCCTGCAAGTGAATCCTGTCCTGACAGTGCCACAAATGCACTCTGGTTCCTCTGCACATCACACAAACCTTGCTATGATTCTATGAAACATCAATGAGCTGGTAGATATCCTGTGGGTGTGAATGAGGTTGTGGCTGCCCCATCCCTGGAAGTGTCCAAGGCCAGGCTGGATGGGGCTTGGAGCAACCTGGGCTGGTGGAAGGTGTCCTTGCCTGTGGCAGGGGGTGGAGCTGGATGAGTTTTAAGATCCATTCCAACCCAAACCAGCCTGTGATCCTGAGGGAAGCAGCACCACTGAACCATGTCCTGTATCCTGAGCTCTCTCCAGGCCCACCCCAAGGCATGGCTGGAGGGGACAGGACCAGACCTGTTCCCTACTGCCCTGACCCGCTGGATGCTGAGCTGCAGTGGGTCTGCTTTGTTTCCACAGGGCTCTCAGATAAGTAATCTCTCTTGGGACCTGATAAATATGAGAAAAATGAAGGAAGTAATTTAAAATCTTTTCTATTGTTACAAAGTTCAAAGGCTTTGTGTGGTACCTGAAAGGGACCACTCAGTTTGGTCAGCCACATGTCTCTGGGCCAGATGTTTGGTATTTTCAGATAAGGACACTTTAGCATATCTGCCAAATCTTTGCCTCACTCTCAGGATGTTTAACTTTGGGGTTTTAGCATCATTCAAGCCCAAAAGCAGCCCATGAGCCCCCTCTCAGCACAGCCCTGCCAGCCTGGCAAACAGGGCACTGTTCCTGTTGCTTGCCCACATTCCAGGGCAGAGCATCCTGAGGACACCAACTGGTTTAATGGCCATGACCAACCTCACCTGGGACCCCACCCACACCCACAGGCCCAGCTCAGCCATGGCCTTTAGTCCTGAGCTGGACTGCAGGAGTGTTGGGCTCCAGCTCAGCCACAGCCCTGCTGGGACCTCAGGGAGCAGCTCAGCCAGCACAGGAGGACATCCCATCCCATCCCATCCCATCCCAATTCACAAGCAGTTCCTGTGCAGCTTCTGTACTTTTCTGTTGTCAATTAAGCAAATTTGCCTTTAAAACCCCACATTGCACTTTTTTAAAAAAAAAAATATTCTGAAGAGGTAGAAAAACAGTTTTCTGGCCTCATCTGTCTTATGTGAGCTTTAAACTGATAAGATTTACAGGTGGGTCTTCCTGTGACAGGTGAAATTAAAGTGGCACAGAAACCAAGGCCAAAACACGAGGAGCAAATTTTGTCAGGCATTTCTAAATATCTGGTCTCTGTTTCTGTGGTTACCTGGTATCTGTGCTTAGGACATGGGTGCATGAAATATAATTTCTTAAGTGCACTTTGGCAGTCTCCCTCAGGAAATTCTGCTCTGCTCTGAATTATAGAATCATGGAATCGTGGAATGGTTTGGATTGGAAAGGACCTTAAAGATCACCGTGTTCCACCCCCTGCCATGGGCAGGGACACCTCCCACTAGCCCAGGTTGCTCTAAGCCNTCCAGAAGTTTCTGCCTCAAGGTAACAGGGGAAAATGTTGACATCATCTGGACTCTGATGTCAGGGATTCCCCATTTTTCTGGAAAACTTCCTCATCCTCAGACAAGCAGTTCAGGCACTCCATCTGCTCACAATGTGAAAAAGGAATCAGGGAGCTTTAAATCAGAATCTGTAACAGAATGGTTTGGGTTGGAAGGGACCTTAAAACTCATCTCATTCCACCTCCCTGCCATGGGCAGGGACACCTCCCACTAGCCCAGGTTGCTCTAAGCCTGGCCTTGGACACTTCCAGGGATTCCAGGGGCAGCCACAGCTTCTCTGGGCAACCTGTGCCAGGGCCTCACCACCCTCCCAGGGAACAATTTCTCCATAATAATTAACCAAAGCCTCCTCTCTTTCAGTTTGAAGCCAATCCCCCTTGTCCTGTCATCTAATTCCTGTCTCGTTAACAGTCTCTCTCCATCTTTCTTGTCTCCCTTGGAAGGCACAACCAGCAGACAGGAGGCAGCTGTTGGAGCTTTCCAGGACTGGGATCTGCTGCTCTGAACAGTCCCAGCATTTCCCTGCTCACACAAATGGCAGCATCCTGGAGGAGCTGCCCTGGGGGGAGGCAACTTGAACCTTTGCTTGGGTCTCCACTTCCCCCTCAGGTCACAAGGAGCATGGCAGGATTTTTTCCCTTTGAAAAATCCTTTGTCATGTCCATCCAAAGCAAGAGGGGAAATGTAGCTCAGACCTCAGAGCAGTGATTTCTCTCTGTCCATGACACCTTTCATCTGTTATTCCTGTGTTTAAACTGTTTCTTGCAGCCACCTGAAGGAATATGAATAATCCTCTGGTATTTCTATAACCTTCCTCTGATCCATTTGCTATTTTTACCCCAGTGCTTCATCTTCCTGGGATACTGGGGGTTACCAGGGCTGGAATTTCCAGGGGCTGGCAGCTTGTTAACCAGGGGCTGTCCTGTCCTGCTGACACAGGTGCAAAGGCATGAGATTCTTTCCTTTACAAGTGGAAAACATCTCAGCACATCCCTGATGCTGCTTTTGTGTGATGTCCAACTGGGCAGCCCTTCTCCTTGCCCAGTTCCACCACTCCTGTCCCACATGGAATGGAAATCTGGGCTGCTGGGGCTTGAGGGGGCCACACTTGGAGTGTTTGAAGCATCATTTCACACTCCTTCCCTGTCCTCAGCAGCACTGTGGCTGCAGTGGGGATGTGGGAGAGCTGTTGACCATCTGCTGAGGGAATGCTGCTCAGTTGTGTTCCAAAGAGACATTACTGTATTCCAAAGAGACATTGTACTCCAAAGGGACAGTGTCAGAGACCTTTTGTCTCCCTGCACTCCACTGGGGTGGATATGTGCTGTTTTCTGGCCTTGGGGATGTGGTTTTGCAGCTGAGTTGGGCCAGTTGTGCAGCTGGAGAGAGAACTGGGTATCAGCCTGTGCTGGAAGGAGCCCTGAGTGTTTTCCTGAGGAGCTGCAGGAACCCCTCAGCAGGAGGGGTTCAAAGGTTGATTCCTGCACTCCTGAGCTGGGAGGTGACACGTGGTCCATGTCCCCTTCAGCAGAGGAAAGGTCTGAATGCCCCTCAGGATGGACCCAGAGCACTGAGTTGTTGAGGCAGGATGGTGCAGCCTTTGTGTGCTGCCAGGAACCTTTGGGACTGGGACAAGTGTAGCATGACCCTGTTTGGGACCCTCCCTCTGGGTTGTGTCCCCTGACAGGTGCCCAGCTCAGGCTGGAGCCCCCAGGGTGGGGAGATCCTGGCAAGTTGACCACAGCATGAGCTGAATTCCCACAGCTCACCCAACCCAGGCAGTTTTCTGCCTTTCCCAGTGACTGAGCAGCTTTTCACAAGTGTTGCTGGTTTTGCAAAGCCCAGTGCTGGGCTCTGCTGTGGCTCCTGGGGAAGGGGCTGAGATGTAGAACAGCACTGCACAGATTCCCATGGCTGATGTCAGCCCTGGCAGCTGCACTGGTTCCAGTGAACTGCTCCTACCCTTACAAATGCAGCACGAGGCAGCCCCACTGAACTGACCCTTTGCTGATTTATTTGCTCCCCACAGTGTTTAGTTGCTGCCTGAGCAGATACAACCCCTCAGGACACCCCACCTGCCTCTTGCACCCTAAAAATGAAGGATAAATCCACTACAGCTCCAGGGGAGTAGAAACATTGAATCACAGAATCCTTAAGGCTGGAAAATACCTTTAGGATTGTCAAGTCCAACCATCAGCACCACCACCACTTTCACCACTGAACCACGTCCTCAAGTGCAACTCTTTGTGCTTTTTGAACACCTCCAGGGACGGGGATTCCAACACTCCTCTGGGAATCTTCTTCCAAAGCTGAGCCCCTCTTTCAGTAAAGAACTTATTCCCAACATCCAACCTGGTGCAACTTGAGGACATTTTCTCTCATCCTGTCACCCAGGGGCAGAGTGACCCCCCCCCAGCTGCCCCCTCCTGTCAGGGAGTTGTGGGGAACAACAAGGTCTCCTCTGAGCCTCCTTTTCTCCAGGGAAAAACAAGAGCCTTGCAAAGCTCAAGGAAAGGCTGGTGCTGCTGGCAGAGCAGGAGTTTGAGGGAACAATCTGTTCCATCTGCATCTGTCGTAACCGAGGGGTTTGATCATCGTTTGTGGTTATTGGAAACTGGCTCTGGCCGGGCTGTTCCTCGTGAGCTCTGCAGCCAAATCCCTGAGCCTGCTGCTGCACTGACTGGCACTCACTCCTCCAGCCTGATTTCTAGGAAACCATTTGTTATTCATAACTACTTGATGATTATTGGGAGTGAAATGATGTTCTCTGGAGAAAGGTGCCAGATTCCAGCGCTGCCAGAAATGTTCTCTTTCCTGTTGGGGTTTGGACGTCAAACTGTCAGAAATCCAACTGGACTCCAACGTATGAAAGGCAGATCTTCTACCCACATGTTCACAGGGACCCTTATCCCAGTAACTGCATCACTCCATAGCTCTGGGACAGTCAAACACACAGATGAAAGTTGAAATAATTTTAGCACGACTGCCTTGGCTTTGGCTTTGGTAAGAGCTGTGCTATCCGACCCAGAACACAGCCAGGAACCCACACTGTGGATGTGCTCACTGGGAAACAAGCCTGCCTTGTTCCTCTCCAGCTTAATCCCCTTTGAATGGGAATTAAACCAAACAAAGCAAGGATTTTTGGGGGATGTGATATCTTTCCTGTGATAAACGGGTAGAAAGAGCTCGTCAGCTATTGGACACTTGGGCTTCCTCCACGTCTGCTTCCGTGTCTGAAAGTTTGTCTGAATTTTCTAATGCTGCTTTTGGTCTAATTGAAGATATTATCTGTCCTGACAAGCCTTGCCTATCTTGTGCTCTTTGGCTTTCTTATCTGTAGAACAACTTGCCTTTAACAAGAACAAGAAACCCGAGCATCCATACCTGGCATTCCTAACAATAACAATGGCACTTTCTAGACAAACACAGTTTTGGATAAAGGACTTTGCTTGGCCAAAGTCTGGTTCTCTAGACAAGGCCAGCAAACCTTCTGTGGTGGCTTTGTGACAACACTATTAATCAACAGAGATTAGCAGTCAGCAAATTCTTTCTTCAGATATAAAATCTGGGTTGTGAATGTGCCCATTCACGGAGTGGGAGCTCTGCTGGTGACGTGCCTGCAGGACTGGGCCTCAGCAGCCTCCTCCTGCAGCTTCCCAGAGCTCAGCAGCTGTTTAGAACCATGATTTAAAACCCAATTACAGGCTGTGTAAAATCCCTCTTATTTAGCTCAATAATGTGTAATGGGCTCAGCTGGGATTTCTTTTGTTTGTCTAGGCTTTTTTTTTTTTTTTAGTATCATCCTCTTTAAAATCCATTTAAATCTATTTTCAACAAAGCTCCTCTGTCTGAGGAGAGATAGAAGATGCTGGGGGACAGGGCAGGGCTCTGCTCACCCCCTGGAGACCTGGCAGGTCTCAAAGCTTGAGAAGGTGACAGGAATGGCAGGGAAGGTTGGGGTTGGGACCATCTGGTTCCTCTCCCAGCAGTGTGCAGATGCTCTGCAGAGGGGATGTGTCAGGAGCACCTGCCTTGGGTTAGTCTGGCTTGTCTGGGTCAGACCAGTGAAGCTCTGTCAGGCTGAGAACTGAGCTGAGGGTTGGCAAGGCAGCTCTCAAAGCTGCATTCTCACTGCTGCCTCCTGAAAAGAAGCCCAAAAACTTGACTCATTCAGCAGAACAAAGACTAAAACCTTCTGCAAATACAGCAAATCAGGAAGATTTGCAAAGTTATTAAAGTCACTTTGCACAGCGATGCAAAGAGATGAGTACCAACAGGAATTACAAGGAGGTTTCCTTCACTCTGGGCAGTGAGGAGCTGGGGCAGGAGCTGTGGGACCACCTCATCTTAAACCAGAGCTTGACTGGCTCCTGGAAAGGATCCTGCAGTTTAACAGCCTGGAGGGAAAGGAGCCAGAGGAGCTGAGAAGGTCCCTGGAGAGGGGCTGAGGTCCAGGTTGGAGCCCTGCTTGGTGCTCCAGGGAGAAGCTGAGCTTGAGTCTCTGTGGAAATGAGGGTTGTGAGAAATGAGGCACTGAAGGAGAGGTTAAACACTGGAACAGGATCCCCAGGGAAGTGTTGGAGTCACCACCCCTGGAAGGGTTCAAAACACACGTGGCTGTGGCACCTCCCAGTGTGCTTTATTGGCCACACTGGGATTTAATCAAAGGTTGGTCTTGATGGTCTTGGAGGTCTTTTCCAGCCTTAAGGAATCTGTGATTCTGTGAAAGCCAAATGACTTGGACTTGGATATTCCTGTTTTCCCTTCTCCTCCTTTGTTTTTAATCCCCCATCCTGGAGTTTCATAATGTGGAAACAAGAGAGCAATTCCCAGCACAGTAGGTGAGAACTGAAATGCAGAAGACCAGAAGTTGCTTACAGCTTATTTATCTCTTTTTTTCTGCCCATTTTGCCCCATTCAGCACCGAAACAGGGATTTAACCCAGCAACAGCACTGCAGGCACAGAGCACCTGTCCTGTGGGTGGAGAAACCTTCCCCAACACCTCCCAAAGCCCTGAGCTGGCTCAGAGACTTCCTTCTCACACCACCCAATCCACCCAGGACTGGAAATGTCTCAGGGCCACAGACATGGCAGGAAAGAGGGTGTTTTAGGGAAATTAAATGCTAAACCCATTACACAGGCTTAGCTGATTTCCTAGGGGTAAACATGGAAAGAGAAAAAACAAAGTGGTTTTAATGACTTCACTGAGCAAACATAACAAGAAAGTGATGAAATGTGAGAAAGATAAGACAGAATAAATAAAGGGAGCTACCAGGAGCTCACTGTGCAGGAGCTGCACTGCAAGGGAGGAGCCTGTTCCTCGCATTGGCAAAGGTGCAGGGTGGGATGGGGAGGCCCCTCCTGGGACACTGAGAGCTTTTTGTCCTGCTCCAGTTCTTTTGTGGAGAAATAAGTAAAAAAAAAAATAAAATGTACAAACCTGAATAAAAATGTCTGAAATAAAGTGAACAGGATTTGCTTCTCTTCCTGTAGAAAGGTTTTGGGGTTGGCATTTCAAATTAGTTCTTTAACTTCACAAATAATAATAAAAAGGACCCTTTCAATAATTTTTTGAGGTCTGTTGAGAGCAGAGGAGGTTTTCCTTGGAAAGCCCGAGGGAGTGGGCACAAAGCAGTGGGAGCTGCTGGTTTCTGTCACTGTCACAGGAGTGTTCCCTCCTAACTGGGACAGAGATGCTCCAGCCCAGCACTGACTGCTGATGGCCCCTTTGTTCCCCTTCAGGGGAAGATGCAGAGCCAGGTGAGAGCAGAGGGCTCTGCTCCAGAGCCCAGGGATCCCCAAACCCTTCAGGGTCCCTGTTTTCCAGGTGTCCCAGGGATCCCCAAACCCTCCAGGGTCCCTGTTTTCCAGGTGTGTAGGGAACTCTCTGGGTTGCACCCCACTCTCTGTGTTTCTCTGCCACAGAAAATTCCCCCTCCCCTGGCTCTTGGCAATCCCTGCATGATTGAAGGTACCCAAGGCATGGACACACTCCAGGAGAGTCCTTTAACTCCTAATTGAATATTCCTGCTCCTCTGGGGGAGACAAACCAGGAAGGGCTCTCTGCTGACAATCAGCTATTTCTGGACAGCAACACCTTCACAACTGTCCTTAGACATTTTGCTGGTTCATGCTCAAGATAAAACTCACACAAGGCAGAGAAAGGCCCAGGACAAACAGGAGGTGCCTGGTGAACAGTTTGTCCGTGGCAGGGGGTGACCCAGCTCCCCCAGAGCTCTGCTCCCCACCCACCACAGCCCAGAATTCCAGCCTGGCAGGAGGCAGGGAGAGCTCAGGGGGCACATTTATGCTCCCAGAAAGCACAGGAGGCAAACCAGGGGAAATCTGTGCTGATTAAACCAGTCCTGCTGTTCCTGGAAGAGTGGAGTGGAGGCAAAGGGGTCATTTGGAGAAGGGAGGGGCTTCCCCCCAAAAATAATGACAATTGGAACTGAATTGTTCCATTTTCACCCTTCTAAGGAAGAGAGGGAGGAAGGAGGGAAGGAAGGAAGGAAGGAGGAAGGAAGAGTGGAAGGAAGGAAGGAGGAAGGAGGGAACTAAGGAAAGAAGGAGGGAAGGAGGGAAGGAAGGAAGGGAGGAATGAAGGAAGGAAGCAAGAAGGAAAGAAGGGTGGAAGGAAGGAAGGAGGAAGGAGGGAAGGAAGAAAAGAAGGAAGGAAGAAGGAAGGAAGGGTGGAAGGAAGGGAGAAAGGAAGGAAAAGGGAAGGAAGGGTGGAAGGAAGGAGGAGGAAGGAGGGAAGAAAGGAGAGAAGAAAGGAAGGAAG
>NW_021940789.1:1277806-1279415 GCF_001715985.3 Manacus vitellinus
CTGCTGTGAACAGCCCCAGCAATGAGAGATGTGCTAACCTTAGTTTAGGATCACTGGAAACAATGGATGCTGATCTAAAGTGACCCCCAGGAGAAGGAAAATGAACTCATCTCCAGGCAGATGCTGCTTATTTAACCTGTGTGAGCTCTTAATGCTCTCCCACACTGCAGGGTGGAGGGCTGGAGGCATTGCAGTGTATTCAGAGTTCCTAAAACTGTTCAATAGGTGCTTGGCCAGGTGGTCAGAAATGCTGGATGACCACAAACTGAAGGAGGAAGACCCACCATGGATGTAAATTATGATGTGGCAAAGGGAATTAAAAAAATCCTGATTCCTTTACGTGCCCCAGAAGTCTGAGGGGCCTCAGGTTTTGGTTCTTGGCTCTGCCAGGCACCCAAACTGTCCTACAGGAGAGTCATTGCTGGGTTGAGTTCTGTTTCCATTCAGAGTTGTGCTTCTGCTGGGAGTCCTTGTCCACCTGCTCACGTCTCCCTCCCTTCCCACCCTCCCAGGAGCAGGGCCAGAGGGGCTCAGGAAGCACAAGTGATTTAATGAACTTCACTTGAGTCTTGTCTTTGCACATGATTCCAGAGTTTGCTTCAGTAGAACTATTTATATTTATATGCTTCAAATGCCAAGAGGAGCAGTGGCTCAGACTGTGGCCCCTCTTGCCCAGGGCTCTGTCTGTGCAGCAGCTCTGCAGCTGCTATTTCAGGAGAGCACAGGGGCAGAGCTGCTCTGTGCTGGCCCTTCCCTTCTCCTCACCAGCAGCTGCAACTGCTGGGCTAGAAATCCCTGACAGACACCCAGCCTTGTCCCTTTAAATCTGTGTTTCTGGCCTGGCTGCCCAGGAATAGATTCAATATATATCCATATAGATATTTATCTAATGATTTCTGAGCTTGCTGACAGGGGCTGCCTGCACAGCAGTGGCAGCAGTTTGATGCCACCAGGACAAGAATTGCTCTGTTTGGGTGGACACCCCTCCTCTGCCAGTTCCTGCCCCAACCCCTTCTAGTGCAGGATTTGGTCACCAGCCCAGGTCAAACATTACTGTTCATCTGCACAGAGCTGGGCCCTGCACTGGAAACCTCCTGAAGCAAATGTCTCCTCCTCACTTGTGTTTATCCAGTCCCACAGGACAGGGATCTCTGCAGAAGGATGGGACTGGTGGGATACATTTCACCTGGGGATGTTCTGGGAGAACACTCACTATTGTTCTCTGCTTCCATTTGAAGAGGCAAAGCAGCCCAGGAGCTTTATGTGCTTTCCTAAGCCCTCTGCCATGGATGCAATGTGTGTTTAGGGCTAAAATCTGAATTATGGCTTTCTTTGCTGGTATTAATATTGCAAAGTGAGGATCTACCCCCTGCTTGGCTGTCAGAAACACAGGAGAGAGATCTCTGGAAATACAGCTTGGGCACACAGAGAATGTCCTCTCAAAAAGTTTGTTTTGTCAGGAATCAGAGGGGCTGGAGCATGTCCAGGGAAGGGAACGGAGCTGGGAAGGGGCTGGAGCAGCAGTAGCAGCTGAGGGAGCTGGGGGGGCTCAGCCTGGAGAAAAGGAGGCTCAGGGGGGACCTTCTGGCTCTGCAACCCCCTGACAGGA
>NW_021940789.1:1280325-1285541 GCF_001715985.3 Manacus vitellinus
TCCCCACCCTCACAGAGGAGAACTTCTTCCAAACATCCAACCTGAATTTCCCCTCCTTCAGTCTGAACCCCTTCCCCCTGTCCTGTCACTGCAGTTCCTACCAAAGGGTCCCTTGGAAGGGACTCCACCTTCCCTGGAAGGTTACTAGGAGGTTTCCATGGAACCTTCCTTTCTCCAGGCTGAACACCCCAACTCTCCCATCGTGTCTCCACAGGGGAGGTGCTCCAGTCCCCTTATCAAATTCGTGGCCTCCTCTGGACTTGCTCCAACAGCTCCAAGTCCTCCTCGTGCTGGGGGCACCAGGACTGTCCAGGGTGCTGCAGGGGGCTCAGAGCAGAGCAGAGGGGGACAATCCCCTTCCTCAATGTCCTGCCCACACTGCTCTGGGGGAAGCTCAGCACAGGGTTGGGTTCTGGGCTGACAGCACATTGTGGCTCACGGGGAGCTTTTCATCCACCATCAGCCCCAGGGCTGCTCTCAGTCACCTCTCTGCCCAACCTGCAGGAGGGCCTTGGTACAATCCAAGTCTGTTCTGAGTTATCCATGAAATATAAAATGCTACTGAAAAAAACCCTCCTTCTGTGGGCAGAACCAGGGCAGCAGGGCCTCAGTCCTGCTGGCAAACAGCGGGTGCCAAAGGACGACGTTTTGGCGGAGATTGGAAGTTCAAGGTTGGTGTGCAGCACACAGCTGGAGTTCTGCTAAAGGTGTTCAGCCTCTGGGTGGTTGTGAACAGGTTCAGGAGCTCCATGAGGGTGTAGGGACCTGGGAACAGCCCCCCAGCCTGGCTCCAAGGTATCAGGAGCAGCCTGGAGCAGCACAGGACACCCTTCCCCCCCGCCACTGTCCTCAATCCCTTTGCAGGTTGGGGATGTCCCTCTGGACCAAGCCAACCCTTCCCAGGAGTTCAAGGCATGGTCATGCTGGGATGAGCTCAATCTTCCCCCCTCTCCTGAGAAATGAACCAAATTCCTCGTTGTATTTGCACAAGGGAGGTAAAAGTTGCAGTTTGAAGTGACAACCCCAGGTCCGGCTCACGAGGGGCCTCCTGCCAGTCCATCCATGGAGAAGGGCAGAGCTGTGTCTGGGATACCTCTGGGGGGTGGAGTAGATAAGGTTGGTTTTGACTGGGCTGGAAAGTCCTAATGAATGTGTGACCCCAAGGAAATCAAAGCACTTTTCCATACAGAAGTAACATTTCCATTCCTGGGGCTGGGGTCCAGCTAAATCCCACTGCCCTTGAGGCACATGGGTGATGGGAGGTTTGGAAAGAGCCAGAGGATTTCTGTAGCATTAGTGGGCCCTTAGTAAGGCTTCTGCAGTAAGGCTTCTCCATGAGTCACTGCTCCCACATTATCATTATTATTATTATTAATTATTATTATTATTATCATTATACTATTATTATCACTGCCAGAAACCCACAGGAAAGTCATGAGCTGGAACTCCCAGTCAGGACTGAGCCTTCTGCTCCTGGGTAAGGCTGAGTTTGTCAGCTGTGTTTTCCTCAGATGTGTGTTCACTGAGAGGGGCCTGACTCCATGTGGGAGACAAGAACAGGCTGTGTCTTCCAGCCCAGAGCTGGTCATGCTATCGACAGGAGCAAATTACAGGGTAATTCAGCTCGGAATTACTCAGTAATTTGGAAGATAATTACCAGGTAACCTGTGACAACCTGCCCCAGATCCTGCAGGGACAGTGTTTGCATGACATTGGCTGTGTAATTAAAGAGCAGGTCCCTGGATGTGCTCCCGGAGATAAAGGGATACCTGAGGTGTGAGTAAGAGGAATTCAGAGTTACTGCTCAGTGCACTTCAGAAGAACATCAGCTGTGTCATCTTCCCTGACTTCAGGCCAAATCCCAGCCATTTCCAGTCTGCCTCCTGCAGCTGCCTGAGTGAAAATCACATTTCTATCAACTGCAGCTTCAGGAACCAACAATTTCTTGAAGAGGCCTGTTGATGGGAGCCTTCGAGGGAATCACCTCAGCGTTCACCTTCCCCTCCTGGCAGGGGAGGGACCTGCCTCTGCCTCCCCAGCAGCTGAATGCACAGCAGTGCCCCAGCCCTGCAGAGTCATTGCTGTCAGTCCTGGGCTGCATTTTATAGGGTCTGAACAGCCAGAGGTGACTCCACACCCTGCCTGGATTGGCACTGTTGGGTCAGGAGAATCCCACAATCATGAGGGTTGGAAAAGCCCTCCAGGAGCAAGTCCAGCCTGAACCCCCCCACGTGACTAAAGCACAGCACAAAGGGCCAAGGCTGCTTGTTTTGTGAACACTGCCAGGGCTGGGGGCTCCACCACTGCCCTGGGCACTGTGCCAGTGTTTGCCCACTCTTCCAGACAAAACCTTCCTGCCTGTTTGTTGGAATCTTCAGGAGAGACCCTTGAAGTGTCCCCAGCCATTGCCTTCCTAAAACCTCAGAGTCACAGACTGGTTTGGGTTGGAAGAGAGATTAAAGCTCATCCAGTGCCACCCCCTGCCATGGGCAGGGACACCTCCCACCAGCCCAGGTTGCTCCAAGCCCTGTCCAACCTGGCCTTGGACACTTGCAGGGATCCAGGGGCAGCCACAGCTTCTCTGGGCAATGCAGGTTAACAGGTAAATAGTCCTGCCCAGGTTCAGCTGCTGTGACAAGACATCAAGGAGCACAGGAATGAGCTGAACTGCCTCCTGGCCTCCCTGAGCTCTTTGCCAGCCCAGATCTGACTGTTGCCTGTCTTTCCTGTGCCAGTTGTACACAATCTGAGTTCAGGACCAGCACCATGGCCTGGCCCTGGGCAGCTCCAGCACAGGGAGGTCCTTGCTGATGCCAGAGCTTCTCTGTGCTCTGACAATAATAAACGCAACCTAATACACAGAAACACATCATCTGAACTTAACAGCCTGAGCTATGAACACTTCAGGACTCTTTTTTATGAAAGGGAAGTCATAGCAACTATTTATTACAAATAAATCCCAGCAGCCCCTTATCTGGGTGATGATTCAGAAAGGCACAAATGTGTCATGAGGAGCATTTTCCTGAGTCAGACCTATCTGGAACCACACAGAGCAATTGCCATCATTTTCCAGGTGAACTTCAGAAGAAAATTGTGTTAGTTCAGCTGTCCCCAGGCCAGCTGATAGGACACCACCTCTTCCACAGAAAGGCAGGGCCTCATCTGTGTCAGGACATCCAGGGCTGGTCCCTTGACTCACAGAGGAGGAGCTGGAGCTTCTGCAGGCAGGGGATGTTCCCCCAGGGCACATTTTCAGGCCCGGGGATCCTGACTGAATCCAGGTGCTGACAAGACCTGTAAGACCACGTGTCCAAGGGGTTTATAAGCCCTTGAATCCTTGGAAGGCAAACGGGGGAGCCCCAGGGAGGCACTGGGAGTCCTGAGTGTGGGCAGGGCCAGCTGGGCACAGGGACAGTCCCTGTGGAGCTCCTGCATTTCTGGGAGGGAGGAGGGAGGTGGTGCCTCCCCCCAGGACTGAACTCCAGCCCTGGCCATGGCAGAGAGAACAGAGGGAAGGAACCAGGGAAGGATGGAGGGAGATCAGTGCAGAAGCAAAGTCCCCAAGATTTCAGTCTTGGCTTTACTCTGTGTGTTGTATTTGTGTTTCCTCCCCTTGCTTGGGGGTTTTCTGCTTTATTAAAAAAATTCAGACAGAAATTTATACTTTCTATTCCTAGCTAAAATCCTCCAGGTATTTAGCTGGCATTAGTAGTCACCACATGTTATTTCCACTGTCCCCTGAACTACCAGAGCTGCAAATGGTGCTGTGTCAAACTTCTCCTCAGTGCCCACATGGCACTCAAAACTCAGGGTCACTGCAGCATAATCTTCTAATAACAAACATAAAGATTTATTCAGTGATATTTAAGTAAGTTTCTAAGCCAAGTATTTCTCTGGGGGTCATCAATCAACTTTCTTCTTTTCATTCCAGAATTTTTAGTGTGTTCCATTTTCCTCACTCTCATTAGGAATTTTTCTCTCTTACAATCCCACTACTTGGCTTAACAAAGCAAATCAATTGAAGAAGATCAAGCTAAAAAAGAAGGAATAATAAACCCCACAAATTACTGAGGCAAATGTATGAATGGAAAACAAAAAAAAACCCAATCATTCTCATTTTTGATAACTCAGTCCATGCAGCTGATTTTTGGAGGTGAAATATTGGATTTTGACAAAAAAACCCTGTCCAAACTCTATCAAAAATTGTTTTAAGCAAAGAGATTTAAGTCTTTCCCTCTAAAATGCATCTACAGGTGTGACCAGACACTAAGTGAGGTCCTCGTGGTTTCCTCCCAGCTCGGGATGTTCTGTGATTCCCCATGATCTGAGGTTTTCTTGTGTTCTTCACTTCACTGGTGAAACACTCCCAGAGGAAACTGGGTGCCTTTGATGAATATTGAAGCCTCTTTCAGGGCTGCACTGAGGGACAGCCCTGGCAGATGCAGCTCCAGGGGCATTTTCCTCCCATTTTCCTCCCGTGTTCCACAGCTGAGCTCCCGCTGCCTCACCCGTTGCTCCTCTCACAGAGGGGAACCAGGAGCTGAGCAAGCTCTGGCCTTTCTCAATTGTGTGTCACCTCAGTGCAGGGGGAAACAATTCCCAAAGCAGAGCTGGCCAGGAGGAGGAATTTTCCACCACTTATTTTGAATGAACGATTTGGTTTTGTTTTGTTGGAAATCTGTCACGGAATTTCTTTATCCAGCGCCCCGAGTTGGATATTTTCCTGTTATTGTCTCTTATCTCAATCCCAGAAGTATGAAAAGAAATCAAACTATCTGAAACAGAGGGTTTTTTTTGTTCTTTACCTTGAAAACGTTTCAGCTTGGCACTGCAGGGAGCCAGGAGCTTTTCCTGGCTGCAGCTCTTGCTCCTTTGCCAAAGGCATCCTGGTGGGCTCCAAACTGGCAGGAGTGGACTCCCTGTGTTTGGATGAAGGGAAGCACATTTGCTCAGCCACAGGCACGTGGCACCCCCAGCCCTCTCCCTCTCCCCCTCTCCTTTGCCCTTCACCTTTTCTCTGTGTTCCCACTCCAGATTTAGCAAATCCTTGGGAGGGTGTTTTGGAGAATATTTGCTGTTTCTGAGGGTGACAACAAGCACAGAAGCCACTTGGTCTGAGGCAGCAAAACAAAAGCAGCCTTTGGGGAGACAAGGACTGCAGACAGAACTCTGAGCCTCCCCCTGTTCCTTCAAAAGCTCTGTGTGGTCCTTCCAGG
>NW_021940789.1:1285990-1287062 GCF_001715985.3 Manacus vitellinus
CCAGCCACAGCTTCTCTGGGCAACCTGTGCCAGGGCCTCCCCACCCTCACAGGGAAGAACCTCCTCCTTCTCTAATCTTAATCTAAAATCTAATCTACTCTCTTCTAATCTCATATCCTCTAATTTCATCTCATCTCATCTCTAATCTTCCTCTTCCCATGTATTCTTAACCCACTTTCTTTTGTTTGACCTCTCTGCCCCTTGTCCTGTCACCTCCCCCTCACTGGGGGAAGGTTGTCCTGGCACAAACCCCCATAACAGCCCTTGCCCTGAGTGTGGCCAAGAGACTCCTGTTACCCATTGATTGGTGTTTCAGATCTGCAAATCCCAAAATAGTTGGGAATTCCATCCCCTTGGAGACAAGGGCTGATGGTGCCCCAGATATGGAACCCTCCTCTGGTTCTTTCAGATCCCTCTGGAGGAGGCACAGACAGCAAAGCAGCAACACAGTGATGTTTTAAAATAGGGTGCAGATGGCCTGGGCACAGCATCATTCCCTTAATAAAGGGCAGAGATCTAAGCTGGGACTTCAAGGCCTTTGGCAGAACGTGCCTGTGGCTCTTCAGTACCATCCTCCAGAGGATTTGCCCTTGTCTTGTGTCTTGCTGCAGTTCCTGGTGGTCCCTGCCAGCAAGCCTGGCTTGTCAGGCAGCACCTCAGTCCCTCTGCTGACCAGGTTTTCCTAACCCAGAACAAATTCCTGCACGGGGGGGAAGAGCTCGAGCCTTTCCTCCAGCTCAGCATCTCTTGGTGTAACAGTTCCCCAGTTGTCCCCAGGAAGGAGTGTCTATGTCACCTGCCTGGAGTGCCACTGCAGCTGGAGGTGCAGATCCTCAGCTCCAGCCAAGCTGGATCCCCCCTGGCCAGGCCAGGCAGTGCTGAGCAGGGCAGGGCTGTGCCTTGCAGCAGGACAGTGTGTCTGTGGACACACCAGCAGCAGGTTCCACGTGGCTCCCAAACTTTCTGCGGGGAGAGGTGGGGGAGATGTTTTGTGCTTGACTCTTTTGCGTTCATGGAACTTCAGAGGTTAAAAACTGCTGCTTTGTTGGTGCCCCTGCAGGCTCCTCTGGGG
>NW_021940789.1:1287425-1292408 GCF_001715985.3 Manacus vitellinus
GAATGGCTTCACGCTGCCAGATGCCAGGATTAGATGGGATATTGGGAAGGAATTGGCTGTGAGGGTGGTGAGGCACTGGCACAAGTTGCCCAGAGAAACTGTGGCTGCCCCATCCCTGGAAGAGTGTCCAAGGCCAGGTTCGACAGGGCTTGGAGCAACCTGGGCTGGTGGAAGGTGTCCCTGCCCATGGCAGGAGATGGAATGGGATGATCTTTAACATCTCTTCCAACCCAAACCATTCCATGATTATCTGAGTTTTCTTGGAGCAAGTGAGATCCTGCTACTGCTCAGGCCCATGGAAATGAGATGCTCACACTGCCCTGAGAGGTGAGCCCTGGGCTTCTCTGGCATGTGGAATTTGTTCTTGTGTTCAGTGCACAGGCTGCACTGCAGGTCCAGCTGCTCCAGACACCTCCATGATAAATCCTGTTCTGTGCTTTTGTCCTCCTCTAGGAAGGTGTCACTTCTTCCAGAGAGCCAGAGCCTCCCCACACATCCCCAGACTGGGAATGTTCACGTTCACCATGTCCTGAAGTGTTTTTCCAGCTCCATTCAGAGCTGAACAATGCCCAAGGCAGACATTTCCATCATCTGTGTCTGCAGATACCAGCAGACATTTTCCTGCATGTGCCCTGAGAGCTGGGGAGCCCTGGTTCCTTATCAGGCCTTCCCAGGCATGGAAAAACATCCCATCCCTGGTGCAGGTTTCCTTGCTTTAGGAAGAAGACACCTTTGCAAAGTGTGTAGCAACTGGCAAAGAGCCCAACCTGCACCCCAGGGGCCTTTGCAGAGCTGTCCTTGTCACCAAGGAGTGTGAACAGCTACAGGAGGTGACTTTTAGAATATTTCCCAAAAAAGAAATATCATCCAAGGCATCCTGGCACGGTGCTCACACGTAGGTTTTTATAATTGCTGGCCAAATCTTCCTTCAGCTCCTCTTCATTTACATGCAGCATTTGATCAAGTAGTTTCTACTAAAGTTAATGATACTTTTGCCTTAATTAAAACCTAAATGAGGACTCCAACTGGTTTTGTTGCAGCCAATCTGTACGTGGGGCTGGGACTTTGGGGGATGCTTTACAGTGAAGCTGCAAAATCCCTGCTGGGAGTGAGTGCCTGAGTCCCACACAGAGAGGGCAGAGCTGGGAGGAGGAGGGCACAGGAGGAAAAAGGGCTGAAAAACACAGATTGGGTGAAGGTTCTCCAGTTTCTGGGAGCACCTGAATGGTCAGGTCAAGGCAAGGTGAATCCTAAACTGCTCCTGAGGGATCCACAGGATCCTGACAGGGAGTGTTTATGTAGATCTGGGCAGACTTTATCCTGCTGTGAAATATTTATGCCTCAAATTCATGTCCAAATACAGCAGAACCCTGAATCACTTTAATTTTGGGGGACATGGTGTCTGGTAAAGACCAAGAAGTGTGTGCCTGGTGTCTGCTCTCTGCACTGCCGGTCCAAGGACACGGGGCTGCTGCAGGGGCACCTCTCAGGACTGGCACCTCCAGCAGGAAAGATTGCCAGCAGTGGTTACACAGAGCCAAACATCTTAGATCCACAGCCCTGAGCCCACTCCTCTGGCCCAGCAAGATGGGCATGCATGGGAAAGCAGGAATGGGCACGGCTGGCAGGGCTAAAATTTGGGAGCAGAAACATCCTGCTCATCACCTGGTAGTGCCCAGAGAGATTCAGGTGGGATATCAGGAAAAATGTCTTCACTGACAGAGTGGTCAGGCATTGGCACAGCTGCCCAGTGGTGGAGTCACAGCCCTGGAAGTGTTAAAGAATGGCCTGGATGTGGCACTTGGGGGTGTGGGTGAGTGGGCACAGGAGGACTCAGTCAAAGATCAGATTTGATGGCCTTGGAGGTCTTTTCCAGCCTTAACGATTCTGTGGCTCCTGAGAGAGAGGAACTTTTCCCTTCTCTGGTCACAGAACATGACTCCTCCACCCTCCACCTCTGCCAGTTGTCCCCAGGCTGGACAAACCCTGACCAGGGACTGGTTCTGTGCTCGGCAGTGTCACTGAGCCTCCTCAGCCCCCCAAAAATCCCTTCTCCTTGGGGCCTTTCGTTCTGCCCTTGGAGAGCCAAGCTCAGCTGCTCTGAGTGGCTTCTCCCTGTCCTAAAATTGCCTGGGAACAAATGATGCCTGCAAGGAGGCTCAGCAGAGCTCTGTGCCAGGGCTCAGGAGCCAGGAGGAGACTCTGCTGGGGACGAGCCTTTGGCGAGGACAAACGACAGCGAGCTGTGATCGATGGGCTGGAGCAGCTCTGGGCTCGTGAGGGGCTGTGTCTGTACATGTGTATGACCCGGGGGTTCTGTCATCCCTCTCCTCTGTCACACTGTGCTCCTCTAATCCATGTGGTGAAATGAGTTTGGAGATTGCTGAGGGCACACACACGCTCCAGTGATCGAAGGGAGAGCAAGGCATGGATATGAAATCCCGCCCCGGGGGGAGAATTACATCCCTGCTTTTGTGCAGTGTATAATTAACCAGTGGAACTCATTTCTGTGATATATTATCGAGGCAAATGTCTGCACTGAGCTTCAAATAACGATCAGACAGAAGTGGGGAATGGAAAGTTTCACAGAGCAGGGCTGGCTGCAGTTCCTGCTGCTGGGAGTGGGACAGCCCAGCTCCCTCCCTTGGGGCAGCCAGGGAATAGGAACTGAAATGCAACTTTGCCACAGCTGACTGGACATCTGGATGAGCAGCTGAGCCTCCTGCTCCTTAGGAGGGCAGGGTTGGATGGGATATTGGGCAGAAGTTGTTCCCTGTGAGGGTGGGGAGGCCCTGGCACAGGTTGCCCAGAGAAGTTGTGGCTGCCCCTGGATCCCTGGAAGTGTCCAAGGCCAGGTTGGATGGGGCTTGGAGCAGCCTGGGCTGGTGGAAGGTGTCCCTGCCCATGGCAGGGGGTGGGACTGGATGAGCTTTAAGATCCCCTCCAAGCCAAACTATTCCAGGATTCTCCAGATGTCAGGAGCAGTGCAAGGAGCAGGAGGATGCTCTGGACAGAGAAAATACAGTAATTAGGGAGCTAAACCAGCGTGCAGGAGAGATTGGATCTTCAGGCTCAGCAGGGCATGTGTCCATCCCAGCCAATGCCAGGCTCCCCAGGCCTGACCCACAGGCAGCTGGGCAGGGCCTTGGGTGAGTCTGACAAAGGAAAGTCTGCAGTGAGTGCTCCAGCCCTGCCCCACCCAGGGGTATCTCAGCACCCCAGGGCTGCTCAGGGGACCCCACAGCACAGGAGAGCCAAGGTTGGAATGGACACCTGAGGTCATCGAGTCCAAGCATGGAGTGCCAGGTCCAGCACTGAACCTTGGCCCCAGCACAGACACCTCAGCTGAGGGACAGATCCACAGTGATGTGTCACATCCACACACAGACACAGGGAGGTCTCTTAACTGGGAGCTGATCCATCCTCGATATTCAGGAGTGGAAAAACCCCTCTGTGCCCTCTGAGTTGTAAGGAACAGTTGGGAGCTGCTGCTGCCTCACTGTTCCCACTGTGCCAACAGTGGAAACCTGCTCAGGTCTGTACATTTACCCTTCTGGTTCAGACCTGGGCACTGAAGTGATGCAAACCAGGCAGAGGGATTTCAGGCTGTGGTTTCTGCACTGGTGCACCGAAATATTTAAGATTGCAGGTGCAGGTGTGAGGCTGTGCAAGGACCAGGGATTGAAGAGTAAGTGTGAGAAGAGTTAATCCTTTTTACAGAGCCTATTCAATGTCTGCCAGAGTTCAAGAAGGGTTTGTCCTGTGCAGGGCCAGGAGTTGGACTTGATGATCCCTGTGAGTCTCTTCCAACACAGGATACTCCATAATTCTATGATTCTACCAGGATGAGGTTTAAATAGTCCCACAGGTTTTTCCCCCCTGGTGAGAAGGTCCCCATGACTTTGTCTGGGTGAGTGTGTGTGTCTGTGCACAAGCACTGGGAGCTTATTTCCCCTCAGCCAGCAGCTGCTGGTTGGTGGTTTGGTGCTGCTGCCCCACTTGGCAGGCTCGTGGTGTGTTCTTTGCTTCCCTTTTTAAAACTCTGGATCACATTTCCAAGTGAAATCTCTCTTAAGGAAACAATTGAGAATCAAGGCTGCTGTGCCAGAAATCACAGAGCCCTTGGAGCTGATGCACAGGCAAGGAATCAGTGTCCTCACTGCAGCCCTTGTCCTTGGGCATCACCTCCTGGAGGGGACCCAAAGCTCGTCACAAGGGCAGAGGGGGAAGCACAAAGTGTTACAAACACCAGCAGGGGCAGGAGGAGGGGGAGAGGAGCTGGCAGAGCTGGGATCCAGCACAGCAGCTCCAGGAGCTCCTCAGATCTGGTGGTGCTGCTGCTGGAGAGGAGGAAGCCAACAGGAAACAGAGGGAAAGGCCAAAAAATACAACTGTGCTGACTGGGAGGAAACTGCTTGGCAAGGAGGAATCCAGGTCGGTGAGGAACGTGCCCAGTGGCCTCCAAGGCTTCAGAACTGCAGAAATCCCTGCCTTGGATAAACACAATCCCTGGAGGATCAAACACACTGTGCTCCTTTGTGAGCACAGACCTGAGCAGGGCAAAGATGGTGCATCCAGCTCTCAGAATCAGAAGATTCTGTGTCCTTGCTTCCATTTTTATTCAGCATTTTTGACTCGAGGCACCCGAAGGCACAAAATGTCATGAAGAAAAAGCAAGGATGGGTAACCCTCTTTCTTCATTTACACCCACAGTTCTACAGCAGCTTGTACCAACTCCTGAGCTTTGCTCTGAGCTGGTTTCCCCCTGCTCTGTGCCAGGGGGAAGCTGACTCCTCCAGGCAAGGATTACACTCTTCTGCAACTCCCCTCTGGGATTTTTTCTGTTCGAGGGTGGGGACAAACTGTCTCCATATCTCTTTGCTTCCTCCCCCAACATGGGAAGGTTTGGGAAGAGGGGAGGGGAAGGAGGAAGGGGAATGGAGAAGGGGAAGGGGAATGGAGAAGGGGAAAGGGAAAGGAGAA
>NW_021940789.1:1292596-1300524 GCF_001715985.3 Manacus vitellinus
AAAGGGAAAGGGAAAGGGAAAGGGAAAGGGAAAGGGAAAGGGAAAGGGAAAGGGAAAGGGAAAGGGAAAGGGAAAGGGAAAGGGAAAGGGAAGAGAACTCTTTCTCTTGGAAAGGAGGTACAATAATCATCTTATACAAGTGCCTGACCAATTGACTCCCAGCTAGAGCAGACATTCCTGTTTGAACTCCCTCTGCTGCACTTGGCTGACACATTCTTTGGGAAATGGGACAGACTGTGAGTCCAGACTCCCTGTCTGTGGAAAAGGCCTCCCCACCTGCTCCATGTGACTGCATTGGTCAAAAGTCTCATCGTGCAGGTTGTGTTATCTCTAAGATCTCATTTCCTGGCCTGGGTGCAGGACTGGAGACAGGTGCCTGTGGCCAGGTGAGGATTAACATGACAATTTTTCCTGGGGGTTCCAGGGGCTGAGGCTGCTCCATGGTGACTCCAGCAATGCCCTGGGACAGCCCCCAGTGGCTTTGCTCGTGCAGGAATCTTCACCAGGTGAAGTCAAACATGAGCCAGCTCAGCAGCATCCTTGCAGTGTCCTGGTTCCTGAGAGTGTTTTACTGCCAGAACATTCATGGAACAGCTCGTTTGCAGCTGGGCCTGGAAACCCCTCAAGTGCCTCAGGAGCAGATCCTGCTGGGGAATCCCAGCAGTGGGAATTGCTGAGGCCTCGTCCCTGCTGCTTCCAGCCCCTGCTGTCCCTCCCCACTGCTGGGAGCTGGGGCAGGGTGGGCTGAGTGAAATCTTCCACTGGAGAGGAGAAAACCAAAGACAGGGTCCTCCCCACAGGACTGTCCTCCAGGAGGGGAACTGTGCTGGGGCAGAGGCTGAGAAACCCTTGGGGTCTGAGCTCCTCATGCTGGACAAGTACCTGGGGCTGTGTGAGCAGGGAACAGAGACACCAAAGTCTGTCCCTGTGCCACAGCTGGACTGGAGTCCTGTGCCCAGTGCTCAGGTCAGAGCAGACTCTGTGAGAGCTGGGGGAGCTGTGTGGGGACCCACCAGAGGGGATGGTGGGGCTGGGGCAGTGCCCACGGACCTGAGGAGTGTTTGCTCAGGAAACACTCTGCAACCCATCAGGCACGAGAGGAACGAGACCCAGAGGGGGTGGGACTGGGAACGGGACCAACCTGGAGCAGGGAGGAACTTTGTGTCTTGAACTGACAGTTTGGGGTTTGGAGGTAGAACTTTGGAAAAACGCCTTGATTTAAGCTCAGACATTGCCCAGGGAGCAGGAAGGACCTCGGGGCAGTTGGAGGACCCAGGAGATCAGGAATTATGTCTAAATCTTCAGCCTGACCTCACCATGGAGGAGGAAGCCACACCCAGGGCAGTAGCTGGTGCTGTGGCACTGGGGATGTGCTGGGAGCAGTTCCTGTGTCTGGACACAAATGTGCAGGTATTTCTTGTTCCAGGTGAGTTATAGCCATGCTGTGGCTCCAGATCCTCAGGAAAGTTTATGTCACTTATCCTGGGATACACTGGGTTGTTAATGATTTGGGAACTGCTGGTGGATCTCTGGCTGTGTGAGAGAGGGAGGCAGCAGAGCCCACCCCATCCAACCTCAGCAGAGCTGTCGAGCCCCAGGGCCCTGCCCAGCCCACCCCTCCCTCACCTTCTCTGCTCATGATCTTTGGGAGCACGAGCTCAGCACCCCTGTGAAAGCATTTCCACGTGTGGGAGGACAGAGCAGACCCATTTTCCAGCCCAGCAGCCAGACCCCTGTCGAGGCCAGGCACGTGCCAGGGTGGTGGCTCCAGCCCTGCTCCAGGACTCCTCGCTCCAAGAGCTGTTATTTGTCTCTTCTAATGCCAAGGCCCCTCAGCCCAGGGGTTGCCCTCAGCCATCCTGGTGCTGCTCCACCATTCAGAGCTCCGAGGAAGAGATGAAATCCTGTTCCTTCCTGCAGCTCAGCTGGCAGGGCTGGGAGCAGGGGCAGCCCCAGGGGAGGACCCCAGCTCAGGACACAAGGAGTGTGGGACCTCAGGCAAACCCTGCCCTGCCTCTCCATCTGGGACAAGGCTGCAGGAATTTCCTGCCATTGGATTTCAGCAGTGACTGGCTGGGAGAGGGAACCAAATCTGGAGGCTTTGGGTCAAAACTTCTCCTCTCAGATCTTGTGGAGAGCCTCCCCAGTTCCCAAAGCACTGTCCATGGACAAGGACCTCCATGGCCCCTCGAGCTCTTCCTCCTCCTCTGCGAGGCAGGAGATAGAAATGACTTTGTTTACTTGCCACGTTTTAGCCCCGTTCCCCCTCAGCTTCCTGCTTGTTCAGACTGTTCCCTCTTTATCTCCCCAGACAATCTCCATTGCCTTTGTTTGGCTTCCCCGTTCTAACCAGGCAGGAGGAAAAGCAAATTCAACAGCTTCCTCTGACAAAGGAGGAGTTTGGGGAAGGCACAGCCCAGGGCAGGGCAGCATGTTTTGCTCATGCCACGAGTGGGTAGTGTTCAAACCTTCCCGTGCTCTCAGCCAGGTTGTTCTCTGCAGTGGGAGGGGGAAATCAGGTCCAGGAGAGACTGAATACAAATAATGCCTCCTTGGATTTTTCAGAAGAATAATTCCTTTGTTGGTTCCTCTGACTCTGGGCAGCCCCCAAACAGACCCACAAGTCACAGGAGAAGTTTCCCATCTGAAGAGCCTCATCCTCTGCTCCCCACCCCAGCACTCCTTACCTGTGCCGTGGAATCCAGGGGAGCTGGGATCATCCTGCCTGCTGAGACAGAATTTATTGGGGTGACCAGTTTATCAGAGCCATTTGGCCATTGCACCCTGGAGCAATGAGGGCTCTCCAAACCCTTCCTGGGCATGGCTGGGAGTTGGCCCAACCCAGGGAGCACTCCTGGCTGCAGCCCCTTGGCTGGGATGAGGAGAGGGACCTGTGAGGACCTGTAAGGACCTGTAAGGACCTGTGAGGACCTGTAAGGCCTCACTGCCAGGGGACAATCCCACTGTGGCTCCACTCCTGTCACTCCATGGTCTCCCTGTCCACGGTTGTCCCTTGTCTGCATCTCATTTCTCCTTTAGACCACAGACTCACCTTGTCCTGACTCCCACAGCCAGTGCTCTGCTGTTACCTGAGCTGGCAGGGACAGCCCATCCTTTCATCCTCCAGCCCTCCCTGGGGGACCATCCTGTGCCCCTGCACCCCCAGCCCACCCTTTCATCTTCCAGCCCTCCCTGGGGGACCATCCTGTGCCCCTGCACCCCCAGCCCCTCCTCCCACCAGCAGGGAGAAGAGCTGAGCCATGGGGGCAGGAGATCCTGGGGCTGCTCCGTGGGAAGGGCAGAGGTGGGATCTGCAGGGATTGTCTTGCTGGAGGGCTGGGGGGGCTTGGCAGGCAGGAGGAGGTGTGGGGGTGTTTGCAGATTGTAATTATTTTTCTCTTTTCCTCCTAATTACTGCCACGTGCCCAGTGCTTTCCTGGAACCTTCATTAACGCCCTGGTTTAATCCAAATAAACAATCAGCTCCTCCTGGATCCAACATCTTCTTATCCTTGACCATTTCTCAGGCAGCAGCAGCACAAGCCCTTGGCTCTGGGGGAGCTGCCCTGTCTGAAGGCTCTGGCTTCTCTCTTAGCCCAGAGGAAAGAAATAATGATGGAATTTAGCAGAGTCAAATGTGTTGAGGGATGTGAAGTGAGAGCCTCTGGAATACAGAAGCAAACCAGGGCAAAATTAGCATCTTAATTGTATTAATGTTGCCAATTACAGGCAGAGCCCCTGTCGCTCAGCGGGAGCGTTCTGGGAGAGAAGGAAAGACAAATTGTCTGCAAACTCCTTATTCTGCCTTTATGAATTACCACCCCAAGGTACTTAATTGAATCTCTAGTCCTGATCAGTGAACATTGTTCAGGGAGTGAATTAAGGGAGGGCCCTACAGGACTGCTCTGTTTTGTCCCAATTAACAGAAATGCTGCATTTCTTCTTTTTCTTTCCCTTTTTTTTTTTTTTTTGGAAATTGCTGCATGCTGAAGAGTTAAATTGGAAAAGAGAAGCTGGGTTTAAATAATTTAATTTCTGCCCAGAGCAGAGCTGGACAAGTGCATTGAGTGCATTGATGTCACTCTGTGCCACCCCTCTGAGCACCACTAAAATGGGACAAAAGCAGTTGGGAGTCCCACTGAGAGCCCCTGATATCAGTTCTGGTCACCCTGCCATGGTGACATCCTATTGTGTATCCATGTGGAGTGGAAATTACAGGGAGAGAACATCTTCACTTGTGTGGGACAGGATGGGACACTCCAGCCAAGGGTGTTTTTGTCACCAACATTACCCTGAGAGTGGAAATGCTGCCTCTGACTGAGCTCTGCCAGCTGGGAGTTGGTTGCTGCTGCTGTATCGAGTATTTTATGCAGCAAAACCACTGCATTGCCCATTCCTCAGAGCCAATACTGGGGATAAGAACCAGTCTGAGCCAGGTGAGTTTTCTGCGTGGTACTGGATTGGACCTTCAGCCACTGGAATGCTCCAAGTTTATGGAAGTGTTCAAATGCAAGGCTTTGACTGAAAGAGGGGAAACAGGTCAGATATACAGAGGAAGTTGTTCCCTGTGAGGGTGGGGAGGCCCTGGCCCAGGTTGCCCAGAGAAGCTGTGGCTGCCCCTGGATCCCTGGAAGTGTCCAAGGCCAGGTTGGACAGGGCTTGGAGCAACCTGGGCTGGTGGAAGGTGTCCCTGCCCATGGCAGGGGGGGGAACTGGGTGAGCTTTAAGGTCCCTTCCAACCCAGACCATTCCATGATTCTGTGACTACTCCAAACCATGTAACTTGGGGGCAGCCCAGTCTTGTATTGCTTAAAAATTGCAATGATAGGAGTGAAAAACAAACATTCCAAGCATCCCCAGATGTCAGAGGTCCCAAGGAGCCTGATTCCCTGGGTGTCACTTTGAACAGATGAGCTGGTTCTGCTCCTGGTTACACACCCTTGGAAAGGGGAGAGGGGGGATTTGGGATTACAAGGAACTGCCTGTTCTGCTCTGGGCTGGTTTTCTGGTGGGGATTTTCTCCTTTCAGCCCCAGCCTCTCAAGCCTGTTTAGGAACAAGCTGCACATCTGCCAGAGCTGGGGAGAGGACTGAGCCTGGCTGCTCCTCTGCAGGCAGAGCTGAGCTCCACAGCTGGCCAAAGATCATTCCCCCTTCTCTCTTCGTGTTCCCTCCGTGTCCTCATGTGCCTCCCACACTGCCAGAGTCAGTTCTGGGAGCACAGATCATTCCTGAGTGCAGGATCCAGCACGGCACAGCCTCAGCCAGACCCCCAAGGTTCCTTCACAGGAATTACAGCCAAGTGCTCACCACTGAGGGCCAAGGGAGAGGTGACCTGCAGGAGAACTCTGAAGGGGATTCCTAGAAAGGAAGGAGATGATCCTGTGGAGCTGAGCTCCTTCAGCCTGGCCACAGGCCCAGCTGTGACCTCTGCCCAGGGGCTGCAAAGAGCCCAGAGGGGCCGGGCAGTCACAGGCAATGCCACCACATTCTTTCCATTGTATCTCACTCAATGCAGGAGTTTGGGTGATGAAGCCACGAATTCCAGAGCAGGGGCACCTGGAACAGAGCCTGTGAGGAAGGGGAAAAAATATTGTAAAACATAATGATCAAACAGTAGGGGAGAGTGAGGACCACGAAAACATCCAAACTCGTGGCAATTGTTTTGGATGAGAATGTTTTTAAGAGTCCCTGTTTATGTTGGACAGGAGAGTTTGCTTTGAACAATGGATGAACTTTTGCAAAGCAGGCAAAATTCACTCTCCTCACTAACAGGAGCTGCTTTTCTTGTAAAGAAAAAATGTATATTTATTGAACTAGTGAAAAATGAAGTGTCTTATTGTTTTCCCCAGGTTTTCTTTGCACACTGTCCACACTGGACTGTCAATGACAGGACTGGGTGAGATTTGCCCTGGAAGTGCCTGTGTGTCACTTGTGTGGAGGAATTCCTTGGATCTCCAGGGTCAGGCTCACACAGACACATAACCAGGGGCTTCTGCCTGTGCCCCCAGGGTTACCAAGGGCACACTTGGGTTCCCTGAGCCTGAACTGTGTCTGGGAGTCTGAGCCCTGCTTTGATGCTTGTTTGTAATATCAGGAAGGTGCCCCGGCCCCCCGAGATTTGTTTTGTGTGTTCCATTGTGACTGCAGGATCCTGGCACACAGGGGTTGGGCCTCGGGGTCAGGCACGTGGCCACTGGAGGGAAAACAGGTGGGAAGAGGCAGGAACCAGCACCAAGGGCAGGGCTCTGCTCTGAGGGTTCTCCAGGGATCCGCTAAAGGCATTTCCAGGTCCCTCTCCACAGGGATGGGCACTGCCCTCCCCCAGAGCCTCCACCTTCCCCTCTCTGCAGGCCCTGGACTCATCCTCTCTGCTTCCCTGTCCTGGACACAAGTGCAGAGATGGCCCCTGATGAACACACCAGGAAAGGGGATGTTGTTTATTCCATGTCTTCCCCTTCCACATGAATTCCCAGAGCCCTGGGCAGCAGGAGCCTTTTAGCAGATCCTTGACTTGAATCTCGTGACATCTTTGCCATGGAATCACAGACTGGTTTAGGTTGGAAGGGGCCTTAAAGTTCACTGTGTTCCACCCCCTGCCATGGGCAGGGACACCTTCCACCAGCCCAGGTTGCTCAGGGCCCAGCCAAACCTTGGGCAACAGTGGTTTCCAGGATAGTTCAGGCTCTGAGCACTCGGGAACTGGGCAGTTGGTTTCAGCAGCAAAACCTCTGATCTTCAGTATTAGTTTTGCTGGAGATGTGACTCAGGTGTCAGGAGCTGGAGAGGGCCCAGAGGTCTCAGAGCAGGTGAGACCAGTGTGGTGATGTCACAGGAGTGGCCCAGGGTCCTGCAGACAGGGAGGGCTGGGCAGGGCTCTGTGAGCACAGAGCTGGGCTGACTTCCATGGGAACTGAGCCCAAGTGCTTCCCTGCTTAGCAGGGCTCCCACTGCCCACCCCTGAGCATGGGCCAGGCATGGCTTCTTTGGATTTTCCTTATGGAAGGGAGAAGCTGGGAGATGCTCCCTCGGCCAGAAAGATCTCTGCAGGGGCTCATAAATGTGGGATGGTTGTGGTAGCAACCAGCAAACAAGGCTGCAACCTGGAGAAAGAGCAGGCAGAGATCTGGGAGTGTCCTCCTGCAGGGATCAAAGACACAGCAACCCCACACTGAGCAGCCCTGAGCTGCTCCTGCTGGGAGAGCCCTCATGGAAAACACCTTCACCCTCACCTCTGCAAGGATCTCCCGGCCTCCCACCCCAGGGTGAGCACTGGGGTCACTGGGGCAGCCTGGTGGCCCTGCAGGACATGGCCTGGATAAGAGGACTTTCCCCTGTGGCCCCTGGACAATGGGGAGCTGTTCCTGGAGTGCCCCATACATTCCAGGATGCATTGGCCTCACAAGTTAAATATTTAGTCTTTCCTGAATCCGAATATTCCCGAGGTCCCGGATTTGTTGTTTTCATCCACTGGGCTTTGTTTCTGCTGATTAGAGCAGTGGGGTTTGGAGATAGGGACTCTATTCCTGGCAGAAAGGGGAGTATTATTAACATTCCTTATCGTGGGACTGTGTATCATTGTGTGGCACTGCACAGGGTAACCTTAAAATAAAAGCCCTGCTGTGCCATTCTGGGCACTGTTTTGGCTGCCAGCCACCCCCACAGCCCTGTGGGCACAGACACTGTGCCAGGTTATTGGGGCCACGTGGCCCCTGTCCTAAACCTGTGCCACTCACTCACAAAAGGAGGGTTCATCCAGCACATCCCTGCTGGCAAAGCCCCACAGCCTGGTTTCCAGGCTAAAGCCCATTTTGGCTACATCCTCCAACTGCAGGTTTGGTGGGAGAAGGGGTATAAATACAGGACTTTGGAGAGAGCTGAGCAGTTTGTATATCACAGAATTCCAGAATCTGCTGAGCTGGAAGGGACC
>NW_021940789.1:1303211-1307343 GCF_001715985.3 Manacus vitellinus
GAACGGCCTCAAAATGCACCAGGGGAGGCTCAGGTTGGACATGAGGAGGAATTTCTTGCTGGAAAGGATGGTCAGGTGTTGGCAGGGGCTGCCCAGGGAGGTGGTGGAGTCCACAGCCCTGAAGGTGTCCAAGGAAGGCCTGGCCATGGCACTCAGTGCTCTGGGTTGGGGATGGGGCACAGAGGGGACTCGATGGCCTTGGAGGCCTTTCCAAACCTAAATAATTCTATAGTTCTCTTCTATGACTCTGAATTGCACTGCCTGTGCAGGTCACAGCCCCAGAGCACTGAGGGAGGTGGGGAGGGAGGGAGGGAGGTAGAGGAGCAGGTTGCAGCCTGTGTGCTCTGAGTGTGGCTGAATGGCCTCCAAAGAGAAGATTTTTGTGTTATGAGCCTAAAGCCACCTCCCTGGTGGAGCAGCTGGCACAGCTCCCTGCCAGCTCTCCTTCAGACTGACACAGGCTCTGGAGGAGCAGCCAAAGGCTTCGAGGCAGCACCACAGAGAGTTCTCAGGAGCCTCTGTTTGGGGCAGGTCACCCCAAGAGCCTCTGCAAGGCCCAGGGCAGCCGAGGTGCTGCTGAGGAACCATCTCAGTGTGACCAAGAGCAGGTGTGAGGAGCCACAGCACTGAAACACATGTTCCTGTCAGCACAGCCCCTGCTCCTGACCCTCCAGCAGAGAGGTCCAGGCTGGAACACAAGGTAGACAACGACACCTGAAGGTCGAAGGCTCCAGTGCCTGGGAATCTTGGCAGAGCTTTCCCTGAGTCATCCCAGGGTGTTTACAAGTCTCTCCCACTATTCTGCTCCTGCCAGCAGCTGACAAGCACGTCTGGTTAAACTTAACAGAAGTGTGTTTAATAATTAGCAGAGCTCAGGAAGGCCTTGCTCGCAGCCCTGTTGCGTGTGGAGGTGTTAATCAGAGCACACGAGGAATGAGAAGTGTTTGGCACTTGCAGCAGCTGGAGGATCCTCCCTCCCCCCTCGCTCTGAGCACATCTCCCTGTGCTCCAGGCTGATGTCATCAGTGCCTGGAGGCTCCTCTTGGTCTCTGCTGCACCATCTGCCTTCCCATTCCTGGGATCAGGGACCCTGAGAACACCAAAACAGCTCCAGGGTGTGGAGGGGTCAGTCCCCCTCAGCCCCACCTTGGCCAGGCAGCCTTGTGTCCTCCAAGAGCCTTGTGTCCTCTGGAAAGCCTTGTGTCCTCCAAGAGCCTTGTGTCCTCTGGAAAGCCTTGTGTCCTCCAAGAGCCTTGTGTCCCCTGGAGAGCTTTGTGTTCTCCAAGAGCCTTGTGTCCTCTGGAGAGCTTTGTGTCCCACAGAGAGCCTTGTGTCCTGGCTCCTGCTGGCTCAGGATCCCCTGCTCTGTGCAGGAAGGTACAGGCAGGTACAGGCAGGCTCCATCCACGTCCTGACATGCATTGTTGGAGCTTCCCCAGCAGGCACATCTCCTCTGCTGAGTGCAGGACAGTTCCTCAGGGCTCTCTGGCCTGGCCTGTCCTCCCCACCCCAGCCCTGCTCCCCATCCCATGGTTGCTCCTGGCCACTGGAGCTCTGCCTTCCCCTCTCCCCCTGCTCTCCCCCTCCTCAGTCCCTCTCACTCAGCTTTTAGAAATGTCCCTCACAGGGGTTTTCATGACTCCCTGGCCCTGCAGTGCAGCTCTCAGTGCCATTCCTCTGCTCCATCAATCTATTTCCCCACTCATTTTCATCTCACATCCATTTATTCTCCATTGCAGCCCATCCACAACCTTCCCTATTTCTAGACCATTCCAGCCTGGCTCCTTCTGTTTATGTACATTTGCTGCCAACCTTCAGTCTCCTTCACACTTCCCTTTACTTTGCTTTTATGGCCTTTTATGATGTTTATGTTACATCAAGGCTCTTTCCCTTTTTATTCCCTTCCCGCCCCTGGATAATTATTCTTCCATCCATGGCTTTTATTGCCTGCCTTTATCATGAATGTTTCTGTGGGTGACAGGAGTGTCTGGAGCCACAACCTCTGTCTGCAAGCTGCTGGCAGCTCAGACTGAACATGTTTTGCCCATACCCTGATGGACCCTCCCTGCGCAGACCCTGAAACCTCTCTCTTAAATTCCCACCATGTCCTTCCTGACTTGGCCCCCTCTGGAAGCCAGTGGTGACCAGCCCCAGGTGCCTTCTTGTCTGTCACAACATGGTCTGGGAGAGGTGACAACATCCCCTGGATCACAGAATCATCAAGGTTGGAAAAGACCTCTAAAATCATCAAGTCAAAGCATCCCTGCCATTCCTGCAGCTGCAGTTCCAGGGGGACAGGGCAGTGCCAGTCCATCCAGCACGGGCACAGGGTCCAGCTCTGCTCCTGGTAGGGAATGGCAACCTGTGTGGGAATGCTGGTCCCTCCCTGCCCCTCTGAGACAGCCTGGGGAGCTCAGACAGACCCACAGCCAGAGGTTCTCATCCTGCCCATGGGAGATTTAAATGTCTTCTCCTGCCCACCCCCCTGGAAACGGGGCAGTGGTTGATCCACAGGCCTACAGGGATGGCAGCAGAGGGGAGGGCTGCTCTCTTACCCACCCCCTGTCTCAACCACCCCCAGCTCCCTCCCCTAAATGAGGAGATACCATCACCACCATGGACTAATTGTTGTGCTTCTCATCTCAGCCTGGTCGATTTTCAGGAGGATTCAGCCTGAGGACACAGTGGTTTGTTGAGCTGATAGAGCTCTGGGTTTGTGTCTCCAGGAAGGGTGGCCAAGCAATGGGCTTGTCCATGTGCAGAGGAGCTGGAGAAGGTCCAGGACACAGTTCTGTGCCCAGAGACAGCGTGTCCATGGGTGAGAGCAGAGCAGCTCCACTGCCCAGGCACAGCAGCCCTGCAGACAGAAGAGGGAAATGATTCTGGCAGCTCAAGGAACCATCATGATAACCCAGGAAGGGAAGTCCAGAGATGCCACCATGAAAAGTTCTCAGCACAAAGAGGAAACAGCTCCTGAGGCAGGACATGAGGAATCATCTCAGCACAGGGACCATGAGGGGAGAGGAACTGCCCTGGCCCAGGTGAGGTGTGTCAGGGGACAGCAGGAGCTGGGGCAGAGCTGCTGCAGTCCCACCACAGCACATCCTGCCAGGGAGTCACTGCAAGGGAGCAACCAACCCCTTCTCAGAGGAAACCACAGAATCACAGAGTACCCTGAGTTGAAGGGACCCCCAAGGATCATCCAGTCCAGCTCCTGGCCCTGCACAGACACCCCAACAATCTCACCCTGGCCCTCCGAGCGTTGTCCAAACCCTCCTGCAGCTCTGGCAGCCTTGGGGCTGTGCCCACTGCCCTGGGGAGCCTGGGCAGTGCCCAACCAGCCTCTGGGGGAAGAACCTTTTCCTGAGATCCAGCCTGACCTTCCTCTGATGGGCACTGTCTGCTTTACTACTTCCAGGTCTTCCCACAAAAGCCTGACCATCATCCTCTGGCTCCCAGGCTGTTTCCTTCAGACCCCCACCAGCACTGCTTCCCATTTCAGTCTCTGCTTCTTTCTCCCCTTTCTCTGTTGGAATGATGAAATCCCATCTCAGTGCATCTAAAGCATCTTCATTCCCACACTATCCATGCTGTTCTTGTTTATTTTTACTTTTTATCAAGAAAATCCATTTTTCCCACTGCTGCTGAAGCCTGTGTGATGGTGTCAGCCCAGTGCAGAGCCCTGGTGTCCCAGAGAGCTGGGCCAGCCCCAGGCTGATGTGGAGGACTCGGAGCTCCAGCTGATTCAGGGATAAAGGACCAGACAGGGATCTTCTTGTGCCCTGAGCTGTAACATGTCCTTCCTCCCTGGATGCTTTGGTGAGCACATTCCCCTGGGAAGGACAGCAAGAGCACAAATCTCCAAGCAGGCGGTGAGAGCACTGACACAGAAATAAACCTTCACAGCCAGGAGACTCAGGGAAAACACAGAGGGGTTTGGAGGAGGAAAGGAACTGAGTGGTGAGGCACAGGGCAAAGCTTTGGGGTTTGGTTTTGGTTTTGGTTTACTGCCAGCTCAACTGGTGAGCACAGGGGTGGGATGTGCTGAAGAAAGGGAGGAGAAGTCCTCAGCAGATCCTCCAGAGGAAAACAAGGGTGTGCAGCTCTTCATTTGACTGTGTTTCCTTGGCTC
>NW_021940789.1:1308898-1311898 GCF_001715985.3 Manacus vitellinus
GCACAACCTCAGCAAAGCCCGTGTTCCTTAGGAGAGATGAGCTCCTGGAGAAGATCCCAACAATTACCAGGCAGAGACAAAGCCCATGAAGAGCAAACTTCTATTAAAAGCTGAAATGGGAGTGTGTGCTGGTGGCAAACATATTGCCATGGTCACCCCGGGCGTGCTGGGGCCAGGCTGGAGGGAACCTGCCCCAGGCAGAGCCCTGCGAGTCCCCAGAGTGCCTGAGCTCCAGGCAGGAGGCAGAGATCAGGAACACTCTGTCTGCAGCACAGGAGCAGAGACAGGGAGAAATGTCAGGATATTTCCACTGCTCTGGGAACGATCAACCTCCTAAATCCTGACCTAGTCCCTGCCAGAAAGGCAGTGTCACAGCTACACAGCCCAGGAGCTCCTGCTGCCAAGCCCTCAGAGAGAGCTCCCAAAGGAAAAGCAGAGCTCCCAAAGGAAAAGCAGAGCTCCCAGGGGAGCTTGGATAAAATCCTGACCCCAGCAAGGCACCAGGAGTGAGCCAGGATGGCTGGAGGGGCACTGGCCTGGCATCAAAGGGGCCATGGGCACCCAGGGGAGGGGTTGTGCACCCAGGGGAGGGGGTTGCATGATGGTTGGAGAGAGGGGTCTGTGGTGGGAAGGGCGGATTGGGAGGGCTGGTTCTTGCCCAACTCTGCAGGAATTCTGCCCACAAAGCACCTGGTGCCCAAGGACATCATTCCCAGGCCATGGGGTCCTGCAGAGGAGGGTATTGCCCCAGGCTCTTTTGAAGTGCTCCAAGGGAATGGTTGGGAAAACCCCTCCAGCACTTTGCTGCTGGGCACTGGGGCTGCTCTGTCACTGTTTCATGGCCCTTTTAACCCTGTGAGGAGGAGGAAGGGCAGGAGGACACCCTGTGCTGGCTGCAGGGCTGGTCCCCTGTCCCTCCCATACGTGTCCTCCCAGCCCTCCAGTACCTTGTCCCTGGTCTCAGCCCTTCCTGGGGACATCCAGGACAGGGACAGCCAGGAGGAAGGGGAGCAGAGGATGCTCCCCTGGACATCTGTGGCTCTGGGATGGACCACAGCCAGCAGCTCTTCTGGAAACCTGACACTGAGATTGGTTTTGCTGAGAACAGGAAAATCCTGGGGCAGGTGCAAGGGACCCATCAGAGCCCACACCCCACTCCAGGGCACAGAGGTACCTTAATTTGACACAAATCTCACCCCTTTGGATGCCATCCCAAAACCTGGGCAAGTTTCTGCCCAGCTTTCCTGTTTTCCTGCTGTGGGCAGTGCCCAGGACCTGGGGGAAGGCATTACCAGACCCTTCACTTGTCTTCTGAGAAACATATTCTGTTTAAATAACTCAGTGAGAATTTCTCTCTCCTTCCAAATTCAATTCTTACAACTCTTACCATGCAGAAGAGCAGATAATCTGCCTGCAGTGGGTGTTGGTGTCTGAGTGGATTTCCTTCTAGGGGATTGGGCTGATTGTACTGGAGAGAAGTTATTCTTAATTTTACAGTTATTAAAATGTTACCTGTAAGAACAAATCCATCCTAGAGAAAGGCTAATGTTGAAAATGTGGGGTTGAAATTCAGTGTCACTAAGGTGGGACTCTCTTCCCAGCTTCCCAGAGTAAAGACAAGGAATAGACCATAGAGAAAATGTCCCAGAAAGGTTTGAGTTTTCATTCAAATCAGTATTAATCTGTCATGGCAGAGCCCAGACAGCCAAAAGCAAGAATTTGACTTAACGTAACAAAGCCTCTGTGTGCAGAAGTTGCATCTTGATTTAGAAATAACAGCAGCTCAATAAATGGTTCTCAGCCAGTCTCTTACAAGCCCAGGATTTGATGGTTTTCCCTGGCAGAAAGCTGCCCATGGACCTGAGCTGCAGGGATTTCAACCCTTGGGTAAGTTCAGGGCCAGCTCAGCTGAGCCAGGCCCAGGGGGGCTCTGGCTGTGGGATGAGGCTCCTCAGAGTGGCCTGGTCAGAGCAGGAGGTGTCTTGGTCTTCGTGTCCTCGCAGGAACACACCATTGGCCAAAGCTCTTCTGGTTGGAAACCCATCCTTCACTTGAACTCTGGCTGCAAACTGCCAAACGTGACAAAAGAGCTGGAGAATCCCGTGATCCTTCAGGTAACCCCTGTCCAGCTCATTGCCTGGGAAGCTATTTCAGTTGTAGCTCTTGAGATGTTAAAAATGTGCATTTGATTTTAGCTGGGATTTGTCCAGTTTCCTGCCAGCCAGGGCAGTGTGGGCTCCAGGGATGTGTGAGAGTGCCCTGCTCTGAAATATTTACTCTGCCCTTGGCATCAAATCCATATTCAGCAATGTCAGGGTGGAGATTGTCACCTCCTGATCTTTGCTTTGACATCCAGGGGGTTTCCTCTCTCTGCTCTTTGTGTGCAGTGGAAGAGGCTCAGAAGGAAGAGAGTGAGACGTGGAGGGGAAAGGGAGCCCTTACAGAATGAGCATCATTAATATTGCTAAATCCAGGGCTCAGATGTTGGAAGCTTTAGGTTGCCTTTCTCGTGGAACTGGCCATCAAAGCTGGATCAGCACAGCTCGGAGCACTGGGCTGTTCCCAGGACTCAGAGTGGGCTGGGAAGGAGGATTCATTCCTGCACAAGAACTTTTGAAGTCTTTCCTTTTCCAGATCTGGAATGAATGAGGCAGGGAAGTGATGTGGGCCAAGAGACCTGTGTCAGGAGAGCTCTGGGTACAAACACCCCTGTGACCCCCTCCCTGTCCCTACAGGTGTCACCAAACCCAGTGCATTTCCAAAGAAACCTCTTCTAGGAAAACCTGCCTTTCCTGGGCTGAGAGGGGCAGCAAACCTGGCCATGGAGATCTCCCACTGCCCCACATACAGCCCTGGGATGGTTTGTTCCCCTGCACTATATTTCCCCAAAGCTGGTTGTCACATGGCCACAAATCTGGAGGCACCAGCCTGGAGCTGAGATGGGAGAAATCCTGGGCAGTGTGGGGATGGTTACCTTGGAAACAAACACTGGGGGGGGGG
>NW_021940789.1:1312567-1318452 GCF_001715985.3 Manacus vitellinus
GGATGGAGGGATGGAGGGATGGATGGATGGATGGATGGAGGGATGGAGGGATGGAGGGATGGATGGATGGATGGATGGAGGGATGGATGGAGGGATGAACAGAGGGAGGGAAAGGTTCCTGTGCAGTGAGGAGCTGACTCAGCCCCAGCACTCCTGCCAGGCACATTGATTTCCAGCCCCATCCACAGGCTTCTCCCAGCTCTAAGGCAACTGTTCAGGCTTATTTATATTCCTGCCAAGATGTAAAAAACAACAGCCTGCAAAGTTATCTGTCCCTGTTATCTTTATTGTTTGCATAGTGCAGATTTCCCTTGATGCACAGAGGGGGGGTTTATTCTCCCTGGAAAACAGCCTGGACTTGGCTTAGGGAGCACACCAGGCACTGAAATAGTTCTTGAGCTTGTTAACCTCCCACTGCACTGCTCTGTCTGCTCTGTCACTGCCCTGGGCCCTGGGAACCTGGGGCAATTTTCACCCAGCAGGTTTTGCTTTGAAGTCACATGTCCTGTTCCACTGGCACGGAGCTCTTTGGGTCTGAACTGAAAAGAGAACAAAAACACAGGAAAAGGTCCCACAGCAGGATAAACAAACTCCTCTGGTTTGATGTAATCTGGATGTTTGGGTGCTACTGCAATTCTGGGCTTCCTCATAAAGGGAAATTCCAGCAGCCCTGCAGTGGAGCCCTCTGACCTCACCCAAAGACTTTGGTTCCACCTTTTTATCCAATACTGAAATTTGTCAAAAGCACCACCCTGGAGGAAAAGTTCTGCTTTGATGTGCAGACATTTTCAAAGAGGGATATTGTCCATCCACAAACGCTCCCCAGCTCTACTGCTGGTGCTTCAGAGGATGTTGTTGTTGAAGCTTTCCAGGCAGCAGGTGTCTGTCACTAACCTCTACATCTTTTGGATCCCAGAGAGGCAGGAATGACTCATGCACAACACGTTTGGAGAAGGTCAAATGGTAGGGGAAAAGCCCAGGCAGCAGGACAAGGGCCAGGAGGGCCAGGCCTCCTACCAGGCTCTCCAAGGGGAAAAATTCCCTGACAAAATCGGGGTTGAATGTCAACCATCAGCTGGGATTTGTCCAGTTTCCTGCCAGCCAGGGCAGTTTGAGTTCCAGGGATGTGTGAGAGTGCCCTGCTCTGAAATATTTACTCTGCCCTTGGCATCAAATCCCTAGTCAGCAATGTCAAGGTGGAGATTGTCACCTCCTGATCTTTGCTTTGACATCCAGGGGGTTTCCTCTCTCTGCTCTTTGTGTGCAGTGGAAGGGGCTGAGAAGGAAGAGAGTGAGACGTGGAGGGGAAAGGGAGCCCTTACAGAATGAGCATCATTAATTTTGCAATATGTACTTTGCACCCAGCAAACACTCTCCTGGCAAACCCAAGCTCTGGGAGCTGTCCCAGGGCAGCCTCAGGGGAGTCTCCTCTCACTGTCAAAGTGATTGATTTTGGCAAGAGCATCTCCAGCATTTGCTCCCTGACCTCCAGTGCTGGTCCCTGTTTCTCCTGCAGCCTCGTGTTTCCTCTTTCAGCAGGAACAGTGCTCTGTGGCTCCCTTTGGCTGTGCAATTAAACCCTGGAGCCAAACAGCCAATGGCCACGGGCATCACCAGCAACACCTGCAGCCATTCATCACTAAACCAGCCCCATGTCTTGGAAGACAGGCACAATCATCCCTTAACTGCATGGCAGGGAAGTCAAGGACACAGACCTCAGCTGGTTTCCAGAGGTCATAAAAGCCTCTGTCCTTGCATGACTCTGTGCTTTGCAACCAACCTCTTGACAGGGGTTTTTGTTCCCTTGTGCAGGTGCAGTGACTGACAGTCAAATAAAACCCAGCCTGTGATGTTTGGCTTGTCTTCTGACACTTCTTAACTGCTCTTTTGCTGCCTCATGCCCTGGGGAGAGCACTGGGTCTCTGATGAGGTGGTCCCTGTGTCCATCAGCCCTGCAATAACCCCCTGGGAACTCTTCCTCAGCAGAAAGAAGGGTGAGTGTCCCATGAGCTGCTTTGAATGGGGAGACAAGGAGGGAGCTGGTTCCTGAGCCCTGTGGGGCAGCCACAGCCTGTGGATGACTTTGATCTCCGAGGGCTTGGCAGTGGCTTGAAGAAGCCCAGAATTAGCTGTGCTAAGGATCTGCCTCCTCCTTCCTCCACTCAACTGTCTGCTTGGAACAGAACACCAAGTGATGGTCAGAAATGTGCCAATCCTTCAGGGAACTCAGCTCAGAAATCAGTGTTGGGGGTCACCTCCAGTTTATCCCGAGGTTTTGGGCCGGGGGATCACAGGGCTCTTGGCTGGAGGGTTTTCCTTGTTTCTGCAAGAGGTCTGGGGGTGTCCATGTCTCCCTCCTCATCCCCGTGTGTCCTGGTGAACCACGAGATGTTCCCCCAGGCAGCATCGAGAGCCCTGTCCTTGCAGAGGGGACAGCTGGAGAACATTGGGATAGGCCAAGGTGAGCTCAGGAAGTCCCTTCCCACCCGAGTCCTGCCCTGAGCCAGGGCAGATGTTTGGGACCAAAGCAGGAGGTTTCACAGGGCTCCTTTGTGGGTGTTGCCCTGGAAAGCTCCAGGAAAGGGAATTTGAGGGGTTGTTTTAAGCTGGTTTCCTTAAACCCAATGCATGTGTTTGCTGTGATGGTCTCGAAATATCAAGGGATAATTATTATTTCTCAAATTTGGGAGCTGTAGAGAAGATGATCCCTCCCAGCTGCTCAGTCTCTCCCTTTCCCCTGAGGAGGCTCCACTGGTCATCAGAGCATCTCCCTGAGGCACTGCTGGGCTTGGCAGCCGGTTCCCCTCAGTAATTCATCTCAGATATTCCTGGTGCTGCTTTAGATTGATGGTGTTTTCCCCTTTCCTTTCTCTTTATATTGTCACTTAACTGCTCCGACTTGCAAAGCTGTTAATCTTTCCCACACATGCTTACGTTAAGCTGCTTAAGAGCCCTGCAAACACTTTATCCTCATAAAGATTGAACTGCCCTGATATGAAACTTGTAGCTCCAGAATAGAACAAAATTTACGTAGGCAAATAAAAGCTGAAGGTCAGGGACAGGTAGAGAGACTGTAAATATTTCTGGGCCTGTATTTCAAAGGATTTGGAAAGAGGAGATGGGTTGATTTGCTCCAAGATGCTTCTGAGTCAGCAGGAGCTGAGTGGGGAGGGAAGAAGGTGCAGGGAAGGTGGGTGACCTCCAGCCTCCTGTGACTCACCCCGTGCCAGGCTGGCAGCACCATTCTCTGGGGCACTCAGGGTTAGAGAGGCTCAGGAAAAGCCCTGAAGTTTTTTCTCCCTGGGATGAAAACTAAATGCAACCTTTCCTGCTGGAAGCTCCAAGGGGAGAAGCCTGGAGGGAGCAGGATGCTGGACTGAGCTGCTGGCTGTGCCTGTGCAGACACAGGGTGGGGAGCAGGCAGAGCAGGAGCTGCTCCACGTGGGCCCTGCCTGGGGTGCAGATCCTCCCTGAGGGCTGGAAGGGCAGAGGGAGCCGTGGCTGTGGCTGGAGAACCCTGTGTTGGGGGTGGGCACTGCTGGGAAGGGATATTTTGGGTATGGCCACACCTGGCCAAGTCTCTGGGGATGTGCCCAGGAACACCCATCTGATGGCTTTGGGCAGTGATCCAGCACCCCTGCGGAAACCCTCCCTGCCCATCCAGCCCTGCCCCAGTGAGCCTCCACGGCCTCTGGGCAGTTGTGTGGCCTCCCTTTGTGCCCCAGGCTGCTCTGCCAGGGCTGGGCTCGGGGTCACCAGCTGGAGCTCCAGCAGGTCTGAGCTGAGGTGCTGCTGGGGAGCCAGAGACCAGCAGAGGCAGCACCAGGAGACGCTTCCCAGAGCTTTCTCTCAAGCTGCTGGGAGCCCTCCAGGTTTTGAAAAGGCCAGTCAGTGAGGTCAGTTTGGGATCAGTGGGGAAGGATGAAGTGTTTCCCAGGGTACAAGGGCAGCTCCCTCCCAGATGATTTTGGGCCATTTGCAGAGTAAACCCTGAACGGTGTTACAGGAAGGGTTTATGGCTGAGGAAGGCCCAGCACATTCCCCAGCACAATTCACATTTACTTTTGAAGTGCCTTATTAAAGGTCTCACTTAATTAACTTAATTAACAAGGAGACCTGGTGCACTTGCTGGGATTTTCTAATGGTCTTCCAGAACCACAGACTCACAGAATGGTTTGGTTGGAAGGGACTTTAAAGATCATCTAAATCCACCCCCCTGCCATGGGTTCCCCTAGCCCAGGTTGCTCCAAGCCCTGTCCAACCTGGCCTGAACCCTTCCAGGAATGGGGCAGCCACAGCTTCTCTGGGAACCTCCTGCAGAAGAATTGCTCTTCCTGGAGCACAGGGATGACCAGGACAGGCAGCTGCTTCCAGGCCCATTTCAAATGACTAACTGAAGTCAAGACATATTTCTTTCACTCTGTTTTTGAAAGGGAACTAATTCTGTCTTTGAAGACAAGGGAGGCAGTTTGGAAGTGCCCCCTGGCTGAAAGCCTGGCAGGGTTGGTTGTGGCTGGGGGGGCTTTGCCCCTCTGTTCCTGTTATATCACTCAAGAGCAGCACAAAACCCAGGCAGGTTTGGATACAAGGATTAGTGATAAACTTGGCTTGACCTTGGAGCAGGATTTAACCCCCTGCAGTGGCTGGGCACAGTTCAGGAGCAGCTCAGGATCCCTTTGCTGTAGGGCTGCAGGAGCAGGTCCTGCTGCACCCAAAGCCCAACCCTGGCAGCAGAGGAAAGGCTCCTGGACCCCCTTCCTGGCAGTGCCTGGGAGCACTGGCACCCAGGGCCTTGGAGGGTGATTGATGTGGGCTGGGCTGCTCTGCTGTGGCTGATCCATCAACCCTGGTCCTCCCCAGGACACCACCAGGCCCCCAGTCCCTTGGGCCATGCAGGGGAGGGGCTGCACCCCCGAGTCATCCTGGTTCTGTCTGCACTGGGCATTCAGCCCTGGGGAGAGTTGTTTCCCAATTCCAACTGTGTAGAGCTGGAGAGGAAAAGAGGAATAACAGAAAGACCAGCTCTGAGCAGGCCACCCATCCCAATGAAGGATTTGGGACCAGGGTGGCTCCAGCAGGGCTGGGATCAGGAGATAACCTGACCCACACAAGGCTGCAGAGCTCATGGTGGCCAAACCCAGTGGGTACCCTGGTACCTCTCCCTGCCCTGCAGCTCTCCTGCCAAGAGACACTTCATCCCATTCCTGTTAGTTGGGAAGCCCTCGTGTAAATGGGAACTAGGCCAGTACATCCCTTTTTTCCTATTGGTTGTTTCTTATCAGATCACTCTGAACATCTTTATCAGTGATTTCTCTCTCCTCTTTTCCCTTCCTGCTGGGAAGAGACTAGCAGTGAATCCCTCTTGCCTTGATAGCAGCAGTGAAACAGTTAAACCTTTCCCAGGGTCTGTGGTGGGGATGCAATTTATAATTGTGTTTTCCAAGAGAGCCATAAAGTTGTCTCCTATCAGTTCTCTGGCTGAGGCGGCGACTCATCAAGAGTTGCATCAGGGATGAGGTATAATTCAACCAATTATAACTGGCAGGTTATGCTGCACTTGTAAAGTAGGGATTTTAGAGCCTGCAATTGCTGATAAACAGCATTGCAGGAGAGCAGAGCAAAATCTATTCATAGGGGAAGGAGAGTGGGATCATTTAACACTTTCCACACAGTGCTGTGGGCAGGGATGCTCCTCCACACTGCTCTGTTGGAGGGGTCACAGGCAGGGGGTTCACAGCATCCCACAATGTGCTGAGCTGGGAGGGACCCCCAAGGACCATCCAGTCCAACCCTGAGCCCTGCACAGGCCCAGCCCCAAGAGTCACCCCCTGTGCCCCAGAGGATCAGCCAAACCCTCCTGSAGCTCTGGCAGCCTTGGGGCTGTG
>NW_021940789.1:1319883-1320979 GCF_001715985.3 Manacus vitellinus
AATCCAGCCCTCTGGAAACCTGCGGGCTGCGGTGGGTCAGGACCACCTCACTGCAAAGAGCTGAACATCTGGGGGTGCCATGGGCTGGGGGTGATTCACTTCCAGCTTCTTTTTATGTGGAAAAAACACCAGACACTTGGTCGGTTTTGGTCCGATGGTCCTGGAAGACATCCTTGGTTCTGGACTTGTGTCTGTCACCTCTGTCCCGAGGGGAAGCAGGACACAGGACAGCAAGGAGGGCTCTGCCCGTGCTGTACCTGCCCTTTTGGGGGACTCACCTCAAAGCCAAGCCTTGATGAAGCTCTTTGCACTCTCATTTTCCCCAGCCTGGGGGCAGGGAGACTTTTGCCATCCTTTATTCTGGGGATTTACTTCTCAATGTTTCTGCACACAGACTGTCTCCATTCTTTGGCATTTTTCCAGTTTTCTTGCTCTTGGCTTGCTGGCCAGTGAGCAGAGGTTCCTCAGCCAGGTCCTGCTCCTGGGGCAGCTCCAGGGGAAGGCAGCAGGTTCTCTCAGGGCCAGGCAGCCGTGATAAATGGAGTTACCAGTGCAGGGGATGGACTGATAGCCCTGGGAGATATTTCCTTACCTTCTAAGACTCCCAGTGATGGAAACTCCACACCTCCTCAGGCAATCTATAGCAGTGTTTCCTTATCCATCCCGTTGGGAGGGCTTTTCAGGTGCTGCCACAAGTCTCTCTTGTGTGGTTTGAGTTCATTTCCTCCTTCCTTATCCACCTCAGGCACATAGAGCACATCCTTGTCCTTTCTGTACAATCCCTCACATCCTCACACATCGATCCTTTCTCTAAGTTGAACCTGCCCTCTCCTCCTGTCTTCCTTTGGAGAATGTCTTACCAGGCCTCTGATCATTCCTGCTGCTGTCCTCAGGGTTCTCTCCAGCTGCTTCCCAGCTTCCTTGACGTGGAGGTCCTCAGGCTGTTGGAGGTGCCTGCAGGTGATGTTTGCACCTCTCATTTCCCTGGTCCCCCCAGCCAAGCCAGGTCCTGTGCTGCAGAACTGCTACCAGGTTATTTGGGGTCAGATCCTGCCTCATTTTGCATTTGTCCCTCACAGAAGGACAAACCATCTTG
>NW_021940789.1:1321298-1326561 GCF_001715985.3 Manacus vitellinus
GATCCTCTGGGGCACAGGGGGTGACTCTTGGGGCTGGGCCTGTGCAGGGCTGAGGGTTGGACTCCATGACCCTTGGGGGTCCCTTCCAGCTCAGCATGTCCTGGGATTCTGTCTTGGCCCAAACAAACATGAATCAAAGAGGCAGGAAGGGAACCAAAGCAGGTTCTGTGCCCTCACTGCTGTTCCCAGCTGTGATAAGGCTGTGAAATGTTATCTGCTCCTGGGAGCTTAGAGAACAAAGGGCTGGGTGGCTGAATAAATAAAAATAACATAAAATGGTGCCGAGAGTCCTTTTCAGTTAATAATCCCAAGTATCCAAGATTAAGCATTTCCCATAAAACCTTCATGTTTTCAGTCATTTTATGAAATGACAATATAACAATAACAACACGACAGTGGCTTTATAATGGGACAATGGCACACACAGCTCACACGTGAGCAGGAGCTATTTTTTGCCAATAAAGTTGCAGTGAATTGATCCATAAAATAATATTAATAAAAAAAAAAGATAAAAGCAGGGTGGTTTTCCTGAAGGATTTCTTAAGTCAAAAGCAAGAGGGTTCAGCAAGAGAGTCTCTGGAGGATATTCTGAGTGTGGGTTACCCCAAACCTGCATTGGCATGTCCTGCCTTCAAAATCTTTGACACAATGAGGTAATGAGAGGATTTGGTAGTGTCTGTCTGTGTTTTCAGGGAGGTGTAGGAATCCCAGCTGATTCCCCTGCATTGAGATTGAGCTCAGTATGAGGGTGTTGTGCTGCAGACTGGAAAGGTGGGAGCAGGCTCGGGGTTCCTCCCTTCCCCCTGGCTCTGACTGCAAGAGCCCGTCCTGCAGCCCCACAGGCTGGATTTGGGACAGGGACTGGCAGAGGATGGAGTTTCACAGGGAATGAAGCAGCTCCATATCTACTTTTGTGTTCAGTTTTGTCTTTATAACTGTCAACAGCATCTTGGCTCTTTCCTTTTTCACGCACAGAAGTAATACTGAGGCTCCCAAAACATCTTTAAATTGGCCAGTGACAACAATTTTGGGGGCACTGATTCATTTCTAAAGGACCAAAGTACATAAGGAAGGAGTCAGATCATTTAAGAACTGAATTATTTGAGCCTGACACTGCTAAGAGTGGAGATCCCATCTCACAGCCCAGAGGTAGAGGATAAATTAGTCTTCGTCCAAGGTGACAAATTAAACCTCTAGTGCTTTTTGTGAGTTGGGGAGAACAGCAAAGGCAGGAAACCCAAGAGAAGATCTTCAGGGAGAGGGTGGCTTCAGGCTGGCAGGGCTCTGTCTGTCTTTGCTGGCCAAAAAGGCCCCAGCCAGGAGCCCTTCCAGAGCAAGGGGAGGCTCAGCAGCAGCCCCTGCTCGTTCCTCTCCTCTCTCCCAGGTCTGATGGAGGAGGCCCAGCAGGAGCTCTGGGGTTCTCCAGACCATGGACTCTGCTCAGAAACGATGTCAGGAACAAATGTCCTCCTGAACAAGAAGCATCCCTCAGTGTCCAGAGGAGATGGACCCTCAGGCCCTGCGGTTCTCAGTGCTCAGGTATTTCCTTCACAGCCTGGGGAGGGACCCCAGTGAGCTCTGTGAGCTCATCCCATGCCATGCTTTCCCAGGACACAGCTGGAGGCCCAGGCTGCACTGGAACCCCCAGACAGTTCCTCTGGCAGTGATTTTAGGGCTGATGTCCCTGACACAAGGCAGGGGAGCCAATGACTCCCCGAAGGACTCGGCCACCCTGAGCTCTGTCAGTGGGACTCACTTCCCTGCTCCAGGAGCTAAAGCTGCTCCAGGCTGGGAGGGGAACACCTGGCTGGGGGCTGGCACTGCAGACGTGTCCACAGGCAGGAATGTGCCTGTTCCCGTGCTCCAAAGGCTCAGTTATTTACAGCCCAGCCTGCGGGGAGCGAGTCCAGCAGATGCACATTTCCTTGGCCCCTGTCAAGTGATTGCATTAAGTGCTGCTCACAGAGCGGCTCCAGCAGGGTCCTGCCCTGGCCCTGACCCCACCATCTGGCCCAGTGATCACCAGCTCATTACACACACACATCAGATGCTTCCAGGTGTGAGACACAGCCCGTGCTGAGCCAGACACTTTGGGAAGCTCGGGCGGTGTCACAGGGCTGGGGAGGCTGCACTGAGCCCTGGAAACACTGAGCCCTCTAACACTGGGATGTCACAGCACTGCCTCTGACACCCTGGGAGCTGGGCAGGTGCAGGGAGCTGTGGGACAGGACGTCCTGGACTGGGATACCTCCTGGCTGTGGATTTTGGGCTGCAGGGACCGTGGGGAGGGCTGCACACCCGACCTCTGAACTGTTCTGTGTTTCCAGGGCTGAACAGTCCTGCCAGGGACTCCTGGCTGTCACCAGCACCAGTGGAGGGTCAGTGGCCCACATGGGAGGTCAGAGTCTCTATGCTAGTTTGGACTGATGACCTGAGCAATGAGTTGCCAATCCTGCCTTGCTGCAAAACCCTCACATGCCAGATCCACCTCTGCCCTCTCCCAGGCACACCTGGAACCCTCTGGCTCAAGCAGGGCTGGCTGAACTGTCCCCATTTGCAGCCCGGGCTCTGGTTCTGCCAGTCTGGAACAGCCTTTGGAGAGAACACTTAGAATCATGGAATCACAGAATTAGAGAATCAGCCAGGTTGGAAAGGACCTCTGAGATCATCAAGTCCAACCCTTGATCCACCCCCACCGTGGTTCCCAGCCCGTGGCACTGATGCCACATCCAGTCTCCCTTGCTGCCAAAGGAATTCTGGTCCCTTTTCTTTGCATGACATGAAGAGGTCCCTGAGTGAGACCCTGAGCTCTTGTTGGCCTCACTCTGCCCCCACAGCCCACGGCATGTGTGGTGCTCCATGAAAGGAGAGGATGCACTTGTGTCCTTCCAAGGGAAATCAGCAGCTGGCTGTGCATGCTTGGAGCTGGGTGCCACCCACAGAAGGACCATGTCTGCGTGGCTGCCTGAGGTCTTGTTGGGGTGTCTGTGCAGGGCCAGGAGTTGGGCTGGATGGTCCTTGTGGGTCCTTCCAACTCAGAAATTCTATGATCTGTGATCAAAGGGGATATTCTTGCAGAAGGATCTGGCACCAGAGGACAGAGCAAAGCCTTGGTAATGGCCCGAGTGACAGCAGCAGCCACCATCAGCCACACAGGGTGTGACAGAGCTGGGGCTGCAGGCTCTGTGCAGGCCAGACCAGCACTGGGCCTCTCCTGCTCCTTCTCTCAGGAGGACAGTGTCACTGTCCCCACCCTCCCTGTCCTGGCCATCAAAGGGTCTATGGCAGTACATGAAGGGGTCCTACAAGAATGACGGGGGCAAACTTTTTAGCAGGACCTGATGTGGTAGGACAAGGAGTGATGGTCTTGAAATAAAAGAGAAACAACTTAGATTAGATACAAGGAGGAAGTTTTCTACAATGAGGATGGTGAAGCCCTGGCACAGGTTGCCAGAGAAGCTGTGGCTGCCCCATCCCTGGAAGCGTCCAAGGCCAGGTTGGACGGGGCTTGGAGCAACCTGGGCTGGTGGGAGGTGTCCCTGCCCACGGCAAGAGGACTAGATGACCTCTAAAGTCCTTTCCAACCCAAAGTCTGCTACGGTTCTGTGGTTCTGTGGTTCTGTGGTTCTGTTTAGCAGCTGAGACATGCACATACATAGTCCTCTGCAAACATTGCTGCTGTTTTCTTTAGGGCTTTGCTTGTTATTTCTTCTTCCTTTACTAATTTATTTTAAAATAAAACCTATCAGGCTTTTGAACTGCTTCTCATGCTGGGAAAATTAATGGTGCTCCCTGCACATCACTGAACCCTGTGGATTTTAGCAGTGGATGTAAATGTAGGGGCACAGCTACAAGGTGGAAGTTTCCTTGTACAGAAACAAAAAGTCAAGGCTGGAGATGGGGCAATGAACTTGGGCATCTTGCAGAGACCAGACAGCAAAAACTTCCCAAAACAGCCAATTCCCTTTGTTCCTCCTAAACCCCCAACACCAAGGGGTGCTGCCATCCTGCCCAGGGTCTGCCCAGCCCCTCCTCAAACCCCAGCCCAAACTGGCTCATTCAGGGCTCTGGGGAGATGTGGAGGTCACCAGAGTTGACAAGAGTCTTTGGCTGCCTCCTGATGATCTGTGGGTTAGGGACGGTGTTGATGCTCTGCTCGTGCTTTATTGCTCTGCTCTAAGGTCAGTTCAATATCTCTCATGTGCTGGCTGGGCCACTGCCAAAAAGTAATGTAGCAAGACAAGGACAATGCTGAGCTGAGGAGAAGTGGATGAGCTCAGTGCTCTCAGTGCTAATTATCAGGCGTGATTGGCCTCACTAACAACTTCCCAGGCCTGGAGCCACAGCTTCCCACTGGCTTTTTACCAGGAGGTGATGGGCAAATGAATGGAATCTACCAGGGCCCAAGTCCTCAGAGGGATGTAAGTGCACAAGATGACTTCCCTACAAAAATTATCTTGTAATGCTGGGATGTGTGGCCCCTTCTACGTGACCTTATCCCTGTTGTCCTACACCAAGAGCATGAACTCAGCAGCTGCCTCAGCCTGTCCTGTAGCTGGGCTGGGCTGAACAGCACCTGGGGGGCTAAAGAAGAACCAACTCCATGTGCCAGACCCCGGCAGCTTTCCCAGGAGCTGCCAGGCTGTTTGCATTGCACTGCTCCTGAAGGAATGGGATTGACTTCCTCCATGGAAAGCAGCTGCTGAGTTCGTGCTCTTGGTGTAGGACACAAAGTCATCACTGATAGAGACATGATTTCCTTTCCCCAGCCAGCCCAGGGGTGTGTTTGTTCTGGAGCAGCCTCTGCCCTGTTCTCATTTTACCACTTTGTCCTTCAGAAGTTGGATCCATCCCTCCCCAGTGGGGCCCATTCCCTGCATCTTCAGTGCACCTTGGCAACAGACTCACAGGATTATTTAGGTTGGAAAGCCAAGGTCATTGAGTCCCCCCTGTGCCTGATTCCCACCTTGTCCCCCAGCCCAGAGCACTGAGTGCCATGGCCAGGCCTTCCTGGGACACCTCCAGTGGTGGGGACTCCAAACCTCCCTGGGCAGCCCCTGACCCCCTGACCACCCTTTCTGTGAGGAAATTTTCCCTAATATCCACTCTAAATGCCACCTGGAGCACCTTGAGGCCGTTCCCTCTCCTCCTGTCCCTTGTTCCCTGGGAGCAGAGCCTGACCCCCCCTGACTCCCCCCTCCTGTCAGGGGGTTGCAGAGCCAGAAGGTCCCCCCTGAGCCTCCTTTTCTCCAGGCTGAGCCCC
>NW_021940789.1:1329421-1335801 GCF_001715985.3 Manacus vitellinus
GTGGGGCAGGGGCAGATGTGGGGGAATGGGAAAGCCTGAGGGGAGCTGAGATGCCAGGGAGGTGCCCAGGGCTGGGCTGGGGGACACCCCCCTGTGTCTGCACAACCACTGGGGACAGGGAGGGTGAACTGTGTGGCAGAGGGGGACAGGACACTGGAGCCAGGGAGGGATGCTCAGCTGCACTGGCTGTGTCCAGGGACCCCACTCAGGGACAGCAGCACAAGGTGGGGATGGATTTGGCTCCAGGAGAGCTGCTCTCCTGTTGGCTTCCACCATAAAGCTTGGAAACAAGAAACTTTGCCCAGGGTCTGCAGCTGACAAAATGGTGCAGAAATGGCCCTTGCACAAACAAATGACTGAAAGACCCGAATGTGCAGGGCCCAACCTGAGCAAGCCCCAGCCCTTTGCTGGAAATGCAGGAACACACGCTTTGAGTGCTTCTGTCTCTGCTCCCAGCCATCCCAGGAGCCACATTATCTTCTGAAGGGTCTCTGATCTTTCTAGAGGTCCAGATTAACACCCTAGCAATGGCATAGACAGGAATCAGAGCCAGGAATTGAACACCTGAACAGTTCTGGACTGGGGCAGAGACAGACAGAGTGTGGGTCAGGTCAGGAACAAAGCACTACTCCATGGTAATCCCTTCCTGGGGCTGTGAGAATCCCATAAGTGATGCCTTTGCTGGGAATACCCTTATAAAGGTGCCTGGAGAAAGCAATTCCTCTTCCCTCATTGCAAAAGTGAGGGTGTGAGACTCCTGTGCCCTGGCCTGAGGGAGCTCAGGGAAGGGGAGGTGGCTGCAGGGCAGAATCACAGCAGTGCCTTTCCTTGGGCACACAGTGCCTGCTGCAGCTCTCCATGTGTTCACTCTTCCCTTGCTTCCACTCTTTATACATCTCATTTATTTCTGGAAAACCCTTCCAGGAGGATATTTCAGATCCTGTTTGAACCAGAGCCCGTGGACTGTTCTCTCTCCATTTGCTGGCTGGAAAAATGGGGGTCTGGGCCCACGTGTCTGCATCTGCTCCTGGAATGCCTGAGGCCCTGTGTGTTCACACACTCACTGCAGCCTCAGCTGAGCCACACTAAATCACAGAGCTGACAACAGGCTCCATCTGCAAGGCACAGGGACATCTTTATGCACTGAGCCAGAGTACAGGAGCCCCTCACACTGAGCAAGGCAGAGGAGCCTGTGGGAAGGGGTCAGGGATCATGGAATCATAGGCACAGAGAATGTGCTGAGTTGGGAAGGACCCAAAGGATCATCCATCCAACCCCTGGCCCTGCACAGACACCCCAACAATCCCACCCTGGCCCTCAGAGCATTGTCCAAACCCTCCTGCAGCTCTGGCAGCCTTGGGGCTGTGCCCACTGCCCTGGGGAGCCTGGGCAGTGCCCAACCAGCCTCTGGGGGAAGAACCTTTGCCTGAGATCCACCCTGAGCCTGCCCTGACACAGCTCCAGCCGTTCCCTGGGTGCTGTCCCTGCTCCCCCAGAGCAGAGATCGGAGCTGCCCCTGGGGAGGAGCTGCAGCCCCCCCTGAGCTCTGCCCTCAGCCTGCTCTGCTCCAGCTGCACACACCAAGTGCCCTCAGCTGCTCCTCAGGGCCCCTCCAAGACCCTTCACCATCCTCCTGTCCCTCCCTTGGATGCCTCCCTAACAGCTTTAGATCTTCCCTCCATTGTGTCCCCCCAAACTGCCCCAATGTTGAGGTGAGGCCCCCCCAGGGCAGAGCAGAGCGGGACAATCCCCTCCCTGCTGCCCCCAGGACAGGGTTGGCCCTCCTGGCTGCCAGGGCACTGCTGACTCAGGGACAACTGGCACCACCAGGACCCCCAGATCCCTTCCCATGGTGTTCCCCTCCCTCCTTTCATTCCCCAGGTTTCCCCTCCAGGGTTGCCCCATCCCAGGTGTAGAATCCAGCACTTGTCTGACTGAGACAAGTCAGACTTGAGCCTGAAGACCTGGGATTGCTCCTTGTGGATGTGTTTACTGGCCCTGGGGGCTGTGCTGGTGCTCCCTGGCTCTCCTGGATTTGCTCTCTGTGTGGACAATCTCAGCTGCCCCTCTGTGCTCAGGAGGTGCCACCACATCTGGCTGTGATGGGGACACACAGCTCTGCCCAGGGCTCCTCTCAGTCTGCAACCCACACTCATCTCCACTGGAAAACAGGCAGGTTTTACTACTCTTTGTCCAAGAAAATGCTGTTCTCATGGACCTGCAAGTGGAGGCCACACCAACATCGATCCCAACTGCTCCCCCAAGTAACCACAACAGGATTCTGGAGTAAACTGCCATAAACTCTGCTGCCCAGCTTCCTGCCTTTAGCTGAGGCTTTTCACTGAGCAGGAGCCTCTGTGTTCATCCCTCAGCAGAGCTCCTTTCCTGGTGTGATCCTGCTCAGAGGGTCCTTCACAGACTCATGGAATCATAAAATGGGTTGGGTTATGAGGGACCTTAAAGCTCATCCTGTTTCACCCTCTGCCTTGGCAGGGACACCTCCCACCAGCCCAGGTTGCTCCAAGCCCCGTCCAACCTGGCCTTGGACACTTCCAGAGATTCCAGGGGCAGCCACAGCTTCTCTGGACAACCTATGCCAGGGCCTCTCCACCCTCACAGGGAGCAATTTCTCCCCAGTATCCCATCTAACCCTGCAGGAAGCCATTCCCCCTTGTCCTGTCCCTCCAGTTCCTGACTGCAGTTCCTCTGGGGACACGGGATGGACAGCACTGTGCTTGCTTCTTGCAGAAGTGCCTCTGTGGGAGCAGGACACCCCCCAAGCAGGAATGCTGTGGTGTTCACTCCCCTCACTGCCCCTGGTGCAGAGAAGGGGCTGTTCTGGCCCAGGGCAGCAGCTCTGCCCCCTCCCCTCTGAGCACATCACACACTGACCCTTCCACCCCCACTGCACAGACATGTGAGCTGGAGAGAATCTAAACCAGCACAAATCCAACACAGTGAGGCTTTTCAAACCAAAGAAGGTCAAAGGGGGGCATTGCTTCTAATTGGACATGCCCTGATATCAGGGAGATGGAGATGAGATGAAGGCTTTGGGTCAGGCTGAGCATGTTCTCTGTGTCCCCTCCCTGGGCTGTAGGAGAGCAGGGCTAGTTGAGTGTGTCATCCAGGCTGCAGTGCAGGGAAACAAGTCTCTCAGAGCCCTAAAACCTTCCCCAAGGAAAGCAGGATTAGCAGGAAAATCCCAGCAGACACAGCACCAGGTGTGTTTTTTTCCCACCTTAACCTGGCCTATCACTCCTGAGGAAACTGGGACTTTTAAAGGATGGAGTGGGAGGAAGAATAAGAGAGAGTTCCTCAGTTGTCAGCTCTGCCTCTGGCTCTTGATACCACCCTGGGCATGTATCCTGTCAGCTCTGTGCACAGTAGGGTGGAGATGAGCCTGTAAACCCTCCTTGCCTCCCAGAATAAAGAATCAATTCCTGAGCATCAGGAGAGCTTTGAAAGTGCAGCAGGAGGCTGGGAGAGAGGGAGATGCTGCAACTCCTGGGCTCTGAAATTCAAAGTGATGTTCCTTCTCATTTCTTCCACAGCCTGCCAGGCTCTGACAGGCAGGAGCATCAGGGAAGAGCCTCAACTGCACGGCCCAGCACCTCTGTGTCTGCAGCTGGGATCCGTCCCCAGCCAGGAACTGCAGTTCGGCCTGGAGGAGCTGGGAATAGTGGGACCAGCTGGGCAGGGGCTGCCAGGGCAGCAGGAGGGTGCAGTCTGAGCATCCCCACCTGTGTAGAGTCATCACAGGGTGCTCCCAATGCCCTCTAGAGATCCCAAGCTGCTGGTGGGGCTGCCTGTCCCCCCTGGTGAGTGGGGTGAAAAACAGGACCCGAGGGTCCCACAGCTTCCCCCAGGACATCCATTGTCCACCCTGGTGAGTGAGGTGAAAAACAAGGCTGGAGCTTCCCCAGAATATCCATCACTCTCCAGCCTTCCCTTCTGCACCCCCCAGGTCTTGTGGTAACCCCTCAGCAGTGGATACAGGTTTCCAGCATTCCCATGTGCTCCCCGTGCCTGGCACGGGGCTCTCTCCACCTCCAGCAGGACTGGATGGCTCTGTACCAATTAAACTCTTAATGAAGCTGATCACAGCACTGGATGGGTTTGCCTCACACTTCCAGGATCACAGCTGTACCTCCCCTTCCAAGCCTCTGCCAGAGCAGGAAGGATTCTGACCCTGGAGCCAGCCCAGGGTTACTCCTTCAGCCCCAGGAGCAGCTGCTGGAGATGCTTCCCCAGCAATCTCTGCCTCAGGGTTCAGGCTGGTCCTGCTCAGGGAGGCTCAGGGAGGCTCCAAGGGACGCCCTGCTGGTCTCTGAGCATGGGAAGGCTCAGGCAGCAGAAGGAGCTGGGCTGGCCCATGGCAGGGCACTGAAGTGCCAACCCCATGTGATGGCTCAGCAATGATTCAGAGCTCAGGAGCACCTCGGTGGCCCTCCTGCAGCCCTCCCTCCCTCCCCTCTCCTCACCCTGACACATCCCAGCAGGGATGACTCGGGGAGGTGTCTCAGGGAGGCCCCCAGGCCCAGAGCCTGCCCAGGGCTGGGCAGGGGCTGTGCCAGAGCCCGGGCTCAGTTGGGGCTGAGCTGCAGGGCACAGCTCTGGGCCCTCTGCTCCTGCTGGGAAGGCAGCAGAGCTGGGAAAAGGTCGGGCACTGCCCTGGGGACACCTGCCCTGCTCTGAGACCACCAGGAGCTGGGGGCTGAGGCCAGGGAAGGATCTGACCCAGCCTGGCAGGGTGGGCTCCCTGGAGAGGGCAGCTCTCACAAATTCTTGGCTGCAGCAAGGAGCTGGGAGATGAACTGTGCCAGGAACACTCCTGCAGGTGCTGTCCTGGCAGCAGGGCAGGGGCAGTGCCCACGGGTGCAGGATGGTGGATCCAGATGCACCTGAGCCCTTCTGCCTCCTTGCTCTGTTACCTGCTCCACCCAGTCTGGGACACGGGAAGAGGGAGTTTGGATTTCTCCTGCCCTGTGTCACACACTGGCTGCAGAGCCAAGGCTTTAAGCTGATCAAGGGATGTGAGGATGGGAGTCTGGGATGCCAAGGTGATCAGTGCCCTTCTGGAGTCAGCACTTGGCACTTGCCCTCTGGCTCCATGGAAATCATTTTCCATGTGTGAAAGGGGATAACAAGGAGCAGAGGCTGCCAGGCTGTGAGATTAACTCGTGTGAGGAGAATCCTTCCAGCCAGGAGCCAGCCATGGGCAAGGTGGGGTTCTCCCAGTCACAGCAGCCCTGCTCAGGAGGCAGATGCCAGTCTGTGGGCACACATCCCCAGGCCCCATCCCTTGACACAGGTCTCTGATTGCAGGTTCACAGCAGCCTTGTCACTTTTGAGGTGAGATGAAGGAGGAAGGTTTATTTTTGGCTGTGGTGAAGAGGGTGAGGACGGAGGGCACTGTGATGTGAGGAGAGACCTGTCATCAGGAGAGAAGTTTGGGCATCCCCCCAGCTGGCTGGTGCTGTGACCCTGCTCAGGGTGCTGTGGTTCCCACAACTGAAACTCCTGCCAGTGGGGCTGTTCCCCTTCCCCTCTCCCATATCTGCTTTCCCCTTCCCCTCTCCCATGGCTGTCTGGTTGTGGTCCCACTCACACAGGGGTCCTGCTGCCACCCTGGGACACTCATCCTCCTGGAGAGGGGCTGGGGGTGTGGGAAGTAGGACTTCCACCAGGCTGGGATGGAGGGGGAGGGTGATGCTGCTCCCCAGTGCCAGGAGGGAGCTGGAGAGCAGAGGGGTCCCAGGGCTGCCTGTTCTCTGCCTGTTCCCTGCCTGTGCCCACTCAGAGGTCCCTGCCCAGGTCACTGTCACCCGGGGGGAGCAGGTCCTGCTGCAGAGCTGCCAGTGCTGCGGGAGGCCCCGACCTGGGCTGGCTGCTCCTTTGGAACAGGCTCCTGTTCCCGCTGTGGTCTCCTCTACGAGCACTCAGCTGCCTTGTCATCAGCCAATTCGATCCATCAGCTTCTTGACAGGCTGGGAGAATAAAAATAACCACCCATTTCTAAGTGCCTATTATGGCACTTTGAAAAATGCCTCCGCAGGCGAGCCTGAATTATTCCCAAAGTACTCATTTTTTAAAAACGTTATTTTAATGTAATAAATTATTTGTACTGAAGAGTAAAAGATTATCCATGTACCCTGATAGCTCTCCTGCACAGCCAGGGGTGCAGGCCTGGCCTCCCTTGGGGAGGGAGCTCCGGGGCTGTGGGAGCACAGGAGCCCCTGGGAGCTGCCACTGGTGCTCCCTGTGCTGGGGGGAAACACCAGTGGAGACCTGCAGAGCTGCCACTGCTGCTGAAAACAGCCCACACAGCCCAGGGCCCCGGAGCTGGCCCAGCAAAGGGCAGCATCCTCGGGGGGAGGAAG
>NW_021940789.1:1335982-1340891 GCF_001715985.3 Manacus vitellinus
CCCCCCAGCACCCCCCTGGGGCAGGGCAGGGGCTCAGGGCTCTTCTCAGCAGCTCTGCCCATGCCATGGGGGTGCCTGGACTTCCCCCCAGCTCCCTGCCTGGCTGGACCTGAGGGAGCTGGGATGGGTGAAGGGAATAAAGAACCACTTTCCCTGGGCTGGCTCTGGGGGCAGGGATGGATGAGCTGGGAGCCCTGCCCAGGGCACTGCCCTGCCCAGGGCACTGCCAGGAGCAGAGTTGGGAGCAGGGAAAGGGGGCTCCTCCAGAGGCTCTGGCTGCTGACGGGCTGAGGGAGCTGGGAATCCTTCATCTCCCAGCAACCAGCCCCCTGGGAGCACCTTCTGCTCCCGGGGGTGTCCTGATCTCCCAGAGCCAGCAGTGCCCTCACCCACGTCCTGCAGCTGTCCCTGCACAGCCCCATCCTCCTGCTGAGGACACCACAGTGACCTCCTCCCCCAGCAGAGGTGCTTAAAAAAACCCTGAGGTTTTTCCAGCAGAGCATTTTGGGTCTTTTTTCTTTTTCCCCTGCAGTATTCCATGATATGTTTAATACCTCTTTTTTTTTTTTTTCCTTTTCTTAAAACTGCATGGGTTTGAGCTAAACCCCAAAATACTTGTCCTTCACAGCCTTGTCTTGGTGATAAACAAAAAAAAAAAAGAAAAGGAAGATGAAACCTTATTTTGGATGAATGTTTTGGGTGAATCCAAAATAGGATGTGGGTTTGTTGTGTTTTGGTTTTGTTTTGGTTTTTTTTTCAGTTAAACAGCAATTTGTAAAATATGGATTGGAAGAGGAGGAAGGCTCAGGTCATGTTTCAAACAAGTCTCCTGGGGGAAACCAGACACTCAGCACTGGCTCCTGGGCTGCTGGAGAGGATGGGAGAGTGGGAAACCATCACTGCTGGAGGTGAGGACACAGCACTGGGGGAGGATGGGATTGCAGCCTCAGCCACAGCCGGGGGAAATGCTGGGAAGGAGACCCTGGCAGAGGATCCAGGTGCCCACTTCTGCCTCCAAGAGGGACCAGAACAGGCAACAGGTCCTTTGTCACTGCTCTGGGTCACCCCAGCTCTATTCCCACAGCTCTCCTCCTGAGCTTGTGCCTGGAGCTGGGAAGACTGGAGCTGGGCAGGCTCTGGATTGTGAGGTCTCTGGATTGTGAGGGCTCTGGAGCTCTGAGGGCTCTGGAGCTCCTCTCCCACACCCCTCCCACCGCAGGGGCTGGAGCCCATCCCGGGGGTCTCCTCCCCTCGTGCCTTGATGATGGGGCAGCCATTGCAATCATTTAACGAGCTCTCGCTGCTGTGAGGCCCCAGTAACTATGGCAACTTCATTCCGAGGTGGCTGCCAGGATTTGTGGCTGGGGGAGCTGATTGGAGGAGCAGGGAAGGTGGGAGAATTCCCTGGGGAATTTGGGCTCGTTTGCACGAGGGGTTTCGTTTCCAGCGCTGACAGGCGGCACTGGGGGGGAGGGGGCAGAGGGCCAAGGCAGACACGTCCCCTCTGGCCCAGGGACCACTGGCCACCGTGCCAGCACTGGGGTGTCTGTGCTGACAGCAGTGGTGGTGGCACTGTCCCCTCCATCCCTGTCCCAGCCATCACCTTGCAGGTGTTGGTGAATCAGTCCTGGATCCCAACAAAGAGCTCGGCCCTTCTCACACCCGGGAAATGAGGTTGTCACTCCAGGCTGGTGGTGGAGCAGGATCCACAGTCCCACCGGAGGCAGCACAGCCAGACCCTGCCCTGTGCTGCTCCCCCTGTGCCATCCCAGCCACGCTGCTCATCCCACGGCCGGGGCACTCCCCAGGCACCCACAGCAGCTCCGGGGGCCGTGTCTGCCTTGGATCAGCAGCAGGGAGAGCTGGGGCAGGAGCCTTTCCCGGGGAAATCCCTGGGAAATCTCTGCCATCCTGCTCTGCTCTGGATCACACAGGGTGCTGGATTCAGGGAGGAAATAATTCTTGTGTTTCAGTGCCACTGGCAGCTCTAAAACCTCCGTGCAGCTGCTGCAGACTCTGCAGTCACATCAGTTATACAGGTCAAATGACCAGGGCGTGGGCATGGGTGGCATCACTGCCCAGCAGGTCAGATGGTGGGTTCCCCCTCACATGGTTTTGCCTGAAACCAGCTGGAATCCTCCCCCAGCACAGCTCTGGGGAGGCTCTTTCCCCTCGGGAAGCACGTGGGGGGCTTGTTGTGAAGGAGGAGGGTGTTGGATGCCCCGTGTGCCTGGGAGAGGGCACCGTGTCCCTCAGTGCCTGGTTTGCTGAGCACTCCTGGTCTGCTGAGGTGCCAGTGCTTCCCAGGAAACCCTGGCACTCACACAGGGTGGCTTGGAACTCCCTTTGGGCAGCGTGTGTCTGCTCCGTGCCACCCCACGGGGTGAGGAGATGCCATGGAAATCCCAGAATCCCAGAACATGCTGAGCTGGAAGGGACCCACGAGGACCATAGAGTCCAACCCTCAGCCCTGCACAGGCCCAGCCCCAAGAGTCACCCCACAGATCCTCCCAGCCCAAAGCTGCCCAGCCCGTCCTGCCAGTGCCAGTGCCCAGAGCTTCACTGTGATCACAGCCCAAACCCCCTCAGGCTCTGCAGTGGAAAAGGAGACCTTTGATCCCAGGGCTGGACCCCTCTGTCTGGAGCCAGGCTGGGAGAGCTGGGGGGGTTCCCCTGGAGCAGAGAAGGCTCCAGGGAGAGCTGAGAGCCCCTGGCAGGGCCTAAAGGGGCTCCAGGAGAGCTGGAGAGGGACTGGGGACAAGGCATGGAGGGACAGGACACAGGGAATGGCTTCCCACTGCCAGAGGGCAGGGATAGATGGGATATTGGGAAGGAATTGTTGGCTGTGAGGGTGGGGAGGCCCTGGCCCAGGTTGCCCAGAGAAGCTGTGGCTGCCCCTGGAATCCCTGGAAGTGTCCAAGGCCAGGTTGGAACAACCTGGGCTGGTGGGAGGTGTCCCTGCCCATGGCAGGGGGTGGAACAAGATGGGCTTTAAGGTCCTTTCCAAACCAAACCTCTCTGGGATTCTGTGGTTCTCTGACACCAGAGTTTTATAGACTCTGCTTTCCCTGCCCCATCACACCTCCCCAAGAACTGGGGTGCTGAAGTTATTCCAGACTCACGTGTCTGGATCCTCACATGTGTATTTTGGATCAGTGTCTGGTCCCAGCTGAATTCCTCAAGATTCACTGAGGTGCAAGGGTTTTTTAAAGCCCCTCCTGGATTGCCTCAGCAATAAATTGGTGTTTATAGGTACAGGAGCTGCAGCCTGGTTTTAGGGGAAATGGGAAAGAACAGAGAGCACAGGCTGGGTGGGAAGGGGGAATTTCAAGGGTCACAGGTTGCAGCAGAGAAACCCCCTGTGGACACCACACCTTGAGAGTCTGCTCAGCCTCACACTTGGAGAAATAAGGAAAAGGAGAAATGTTCTCAACTTATCTCTGAATCGGAAAAATAAGTTCCCCACTCAGGCTGGTGCTGCTGCTGACTTTGTCTCCTGGCCCAGTATAATTAATCCAGCTTGGATCCCACGTACTGGGAATGCAGCACAGGAGAGGCACATAGAGAACAAGTCGTAGGAATTTTTGGATGAATTGTGGGTTTTTTCCACTGGAAAATGCTGATTTTTTCAAAACTGACACTTACTTTAAGAGAAGGTCAGTTTTGATTAATGTATTGAGTCAGAAAAAAAATTTGGAAGGAGTTCTGAATTTGTCAAAATGAAGTGTTTTGACATTCTCAAAGGAGAAGAAAACAATCTATTTTCCAGTTCAGATGACCTCTTGTTTTGAAATTTAAGGCAATTATAATTAAACATTTCAAAAAGATGAATACTTTGAAATCAGGCTTGGAAGGGACACTCAGCTCATGGATGTCTGTAAGATCTTAATTTTTCAGGACAAGCTGTGGTGGAATCCTTTGTGCAATCCAAGCCATCAGCAACTGTCCTCCTCTCGACCCCAGGGTGTCACAGGAGAACAAAGATTGTCCTGTGAGCCAACGGTGCCAAAGCTTTTCCTCTTCCCAGGTTCCTGCAGATGGACCAGAGGAGCTGAATCGGGACAACTGCAGCTCACAGGGGTGGGACAGAAGCTCTGATGGCACATGTGGGACACAGAGCTCCCCAAAAATGACTTTTCAGATGATCCTGTTGGCTGCTGCCCTCCCCAAACAGCCCCTGCTGTGCAGGAGGAAGGAGAACCCTCCCCATCCCACACGGGGTGAACCAAGAGCCAACTGTGGGTGATGGTCTACAGCTCTGGAAAAACCTGAAGTCCCAACACAAGAGATCATAAAAGAGTTGTCTGAAGCTCAAAATCCCAAAATAGTATCACAGAATCCCAGACTGGTTTGGGTTGGGAGGGACCTTAAAGCCCATCTGCTCCACCTCTGCCATGGGCAGGGACACCTTCCACTGGCCCAGGTTGCTCCAAGTCCTGTCCAACCTGGCCTTGGACACTTCCAGGGATGGGGCAGCCCCAAGCCCCTGTCTGGTACCAATAGTGGGCCCCAATGTCCCACTGGCACCTCTTGGGGGTGAGATTGTCCCTGTGCTGCTGCTCCTCAGTTCTCACCTGTGATGGGCACAGTGGGAGCCCCACTCACCTCCTGTCCCAGGCAGGGGGAAGGGTTTGAGCCTGCAAAGGCTTGGGAAGGTGCCTGGACCTGAGCACTTCACCTGAGACCTTCAGCTGCTCTTTTTGGGGCTGCACAGTCCCAGGCTTCTCCCCTCAGTGCCCAGCTCCAGCTGATGGGCAGGAGCCAGCAGCTCTGAGGGCTGAGGGTTGGGAATGTGGGTTGGATCTGTGCACAGCCTGGCTGGATCTGGGCACAGCCTGGATCTGGGCACAGCCTGGCTGGATCTGGGCACAGCCTGGATCTGGGCACAGCCTGGCTGGATCTGGGCACA
>NW_021940789.1:1341077-1344707 GCF_001715985.3 Manacus vitellinus
AAGCTCCCTCCAAATTGCATTTGTGCTCCTTGGAAGTGATTATGTTTTCCTGGAAGGATTTGACCCTCTGGCTGTGGCAGCAGCTCCTCCAAAGGGCTGCTGGAGGAGGCTCCGTGCAGTGACAGCCAGCAGAGCTGGGAGAGACCTTCTCCCGGCCTTGGGAGCAGCTGTGGAGGCTCCTGGCTGGCAGGAGGGTCAGCTGGGCAGAGCAGGAGGTGTTCCCCCCCAAGAGGAAGCACACAGGGCAAGGAGGAGGAGTGGTGCAGATAATCTGCCTCTCCAGCCCGGGACAGAACCCAGACAGGGCAGAGAATGTGACACCAAATCCCATCAGGCGTTTATGCAGCACCAGGGCCTGGGAGCAGCCAAGGTTCAGGGCTCTGGGGGCTCTCCCACAGCCAGGGAGGCTTCCCTTGTCTGGGAAGGGGGTGGGTGCTGAGCTGGGGGAGGGATCAGCACTTCACTGCTTGGCTGCAGTGCCCAGCTCCAGGGGATAACAGGCACCTCCTCAGTCCTGTCCCCCTCCAGCCCCACAGAAATCCCAGGAATGTCACAGCAGTTCACTCACCAAGAACATCCTGTTAACTTTGCAGAGCCCAGGAGCAGGGGGGAAACTCAGCTTTTCTCTCTGTTCCATGGATGAGGGTCCCTGGGAAGCCCCAAGGCAGGAGTTCCCCAGGGTGCTGGTGGCAGGGACACACCCAGCTGTGGGTGCACAGCTGGACTGCAGACAGATGTTGCTGTTCTGGGTTTTAGGATTAGGGCTAATTAGCTCAGAAAGTGAAGTTACCTTTTATCTCCAAAGCTTGTTGCTCTGCCCCTTCTATTATTCCCTGATTTCTGGGTATGAAATCTCCTCTGCACATATTTGTAGGAACATGATGAAGTCATGGATTTTCCAAGCTGCTGGCACCTGCCTGCATTCCTTCTTCCTGCCCTGTCCCATAGGAGATGGAGCCCAGCCCAGACTCTGCATCCTTCAGGAAGTGTCTGAGGTGCCTGAGCACATGGAAGTGCCAAGAACGAAGAGGAAAGGAAAGAAAAATGTCCCTCCTTGTCTTCCAGATTGGCCAAACAAAAACTGGGGCATGGAAAGCCCCACAATATCACCATGAACGACACAACTTGTGGCCAATCACTCTGCCTGTGTGTCCTGGACACAGGAAAGGTGTGATAAACCAGAAAGCTAAAACCATACAAAGTGCAGGAAGTTGAGTTGACCCTTTCCCAGATGAGTGAGATGGAATCACATCAGATTCAGCAAACCTTGTCTGTCTCAACATCCCCAGAGACCCGGAGCTGCCACCCCCACAGGCAATAAAATGCTGCTTGGAACCAAGAACAACCAGAAATTATCAGTGTCTTTGGTACATCTCAGCCACCACAGCACTGAAACAAGCAGGTTAACAGCAGCTACACCAACTTGTCCAGGGCTATGAGGTGCCCTAGAGCAGAGTAAGGCTTTCAGTGACAGCCCAGCTCTGAAAGGAAGGGAGAAAACTCATTTTCAAATGCCCTGGCAAAAATCAATTTACAGGTTTTGAAGAGAAAAAATCTCAGGTGGAGTCCTGGCCTCAGAGCTCCCAAAGAGCAGAGGGACAGAAGCCTGAATGAGTGCACAGTCCCTGTGCTTTTCCAGCCATCATTTCAAGGGGGAAGGGTTTCAGAGTGAAAAAGAGTAGGTTTAGATGGGAGATTGGGAAGGAATTGCTGGCTGGGAGGGTGGGGAGGCCCTGGCACAGGTTGCCCAGAGAAGCTGTGGCTGCCCCTGGATCCCTGGAAGTGTCCAAGGCCAGGCTGGAGCATCCTGGGCTGGTGGAAGGTGTCCCTGCCCAGGGCAGGGGGTGGCACTGGATGAGCTGTAAGGTCCTGTCCAACACAACCTCTTCATGGTTCTCTGACAGCCAGGGGTACCAGCTGGGTGCTGCTGGGGTCCCCCCATCCCTGCAGACCCCAGCACAGCCTGAGAGCTCTGGGGGGCTGTGTGAGGGGAGCCCAGGCTGTGCTTCCCTGTGCTTCCCTGCAGCAGCTCCAGGCAGGGATCCCTGCGGGTCCTGGAGCGGGAGGGCTGTAATTACAGAGATAACTCACTCCATGTCACCCAACAATGATACATGAAAATGCTACATAAACCCGTCTATCTGCTGCTCTGGATTTATCTTTCTGCCTCTCTATTTATTTCCTCCCCCATCCTATCGCTCGGGACCGAGCAGGAGCTGCAAATGCCAGCTGCTGGAAATGCAATTTGTTTTGATTCCCAACATCTCCCAAAATATCTCTGTGACCTCTCGATTTTTTATTTTTTTTTTTCAATGAATTATGATAATTATGATTTTTACTTATATTAACAAACTGCAGCAACTCAACACGGCCAGTAAATATAGATATATATATATAAAAAACCCAACCAAATATACACACATTACTTCTTTTTTTAATTAAGGAGGCCTTAAAACAGTATCAAACGGGGGGGGTTTCTCATTGCTGCTTTTCTAAAAGGCATCAGTACCAAATTTCTACCCTAATTATAACAATGCTCCTGCTAATGAAAGAATTCATTTGCCTCCTCTAATCAGCTGGTTGGGAATTGCAGCTGATCCGTGTGGAGGAGGGGCTGCCAGGGAGGGCTGCAGGAGCCAACTCCCAGTTTCCAAGGTACCTCTGGAATTAGGAAGCCACATCCCCTCAGGAGCTGTAAGTTGGTGGTGCTGCTGAGAACCCCATGGCAGTGCTGGGCTGGGCTCCCTGGGGAACCTGGAGTCCTGGAGACCTTCCTGGCTCTGCTCCCAGGAGGGGGAACCCTGAGCCACGTCCAGGGGGGAGAGGGGAAACCACTGCTGATGGAAAGTGAGGTCAGAGCTCATCAGGCTGCTCTTGTTTCGTTTTTCATGGGGACAAAACAGAGATGTGGAGCCTCAAAGGTGGCTTCTCCCAGTCCCTGGGAGGTCCCAGGCAGCAGAAGTGCAGGCTCTGGGCAGCCCAGGGGATTTGGGGTGTTCCTGCTCCCTGTGCAGAGCCCAACTCTGCCTCCTTGGGGTGCTTTGGGGTGTTTGTGTTCCTCGGCTGGCTTTGAGGTATTTGTCCTCTCTGAGGGGCTGTGGGGTCCCTCTGCTCAGGGTCCAGGGCTGCATAACCCCACCCAGGCTCCTTGATGGGCTGTGGGGTGTTTCTGCTCCCTGAGGGGTTTGGGATGTTTCTGCTCTTGGCTGGTATTTCAGGTTTTTCTCCTCTCTCATGGGCTTGATGGGTTTTTCTGCTCCCATTGATGATGACTTTGGGTGTCCCTGTTCCTTGAGGAGCTGTAGGGTCCCTGTGCCCGGGGTGCAGCTCTCTCAGTGGCACACACTCAGCTCTCTCAGTGGCACACTCAGCTCTCAGGGGCACACTCAGCTCTCAGTGGCACTCAGCTCTCTCAGTGGCACACACACTTCTCTCAGGGGCACACACACTTCTCTCAGGGGCACACACATAGCTCTCAGTGGCATACACACAGCTCTCAGTGGCACACAGGTCTCTCAGTGGCACACTCAGCTCTCAGTGGCACACTCAGCTCTCTCAGTGGCACACACAGCTCTCTCAGAGGCACACTCAGCTCTCTCAGTGGCACACACAGCTCTCTCAGTGGCACAC
>NW_021940789.1:1345206-1346500 GCF_001715985.3 Manacus vitellinus
TGGCACACAGCTCTCTCAGTGGCACACAGGTCTCTCAGTGGCACACACAGGTCTCTCAATGGCACACTCAGCTCTCTCAGAGCAGCATTCCAGGCCCCTCTGATGGCACACCCAGAGTGTTTGTGCTCTCAGTGGCACACACAGGTCTCTCAATGGCACACTCAGCTCTCTCAGAGCAGCATTCCAGGCCCCTCTGATGGCACACCCAGAGTGTTTGTGCAGCAGCTCCTTCCAGTGATGACATTGGTGGTGGCAGCTCCATCTCCTCCTGCTGCCTCCCTCCCCCCCAAGCCCCTCTGTCGTTTCCCTTCCCTCATTCCCAGCCTTTAAGAGGCTGAGTCTGTGCCAGCAGAAGGAGCCAATGTGTTCCCAGTGCTCTCAAGGCTCTGGGGCTGCAAAGAGCTCCCAGTGAAATGTGTGTGCTCACACCAGACACGACTGTCACCGGCCTGCCAGAACCATCAGCAGCACTTGATCTTCCCAGCACAGGGGATATGCCTCACTTAGTTATTTTTATCCCAAAGCCTTTTATTTTTAATTTTTTTTTCTGTTTCCCTTTTATTTTGGGTGCTGGGCTGGGGAAGGGGACTTTGTTTCCCCTACACCACATGGAAGAAAAATCACATGGGCCTGGTGGGCACATTATGTTCCCAGTGAGGAGCTTTGGCATCTCTGTGAGATGCTTTTAGAAAGCATAAGACAATCTCCCACCCTGCCTATCCCCCTGCCACCCTTTGGACAAGCTTTAGATGAATCTGAGCCAGCTGGGAAAGGGAAAACCTACCCGGCATCAAGAGGGAGCTGTAACTCAGGGATGAGCTGAGCAAGGAAGGGGGTGTTTGCTGTGCCAAACCTCTGCTAAATCAGCCCAGGAGGGCCCTGCAGCCCCTGGAGCTCCACAGGCAGAGCTGGCTGGCTGCAGTGGCCCTGGGGAGGGAAAGGTGCCCTTCCTCTGAGTCACAGCTCATTATCCCCCTCCCCTGTTCTCTGGGAGGTCCAGGGGATCCCCTGGAGGGTGGGCTGGGGACAGGGTGCAAAAGAAGCAGCAGGAAGGTGTCACAGCAGCAGCACATTCCCTGTCTCTCTGGACATCTCCTGGGTCCTGGCTGCTCTCCAGCTGTGCTCGGGGTCTCACCCACGAGGACAATGTTGGCATTTCCACGGGGGATCAGAGGATGCAGAAAGGACCTGGCCCACCTGAGGGACCTGGAGGCAGAGCCCACTTTCCTGCCTGCAGGAGAGGAGCAGCACAGCAGCTCCTGCCGGGCCCCTCTGCCCCTCCCGCTGCCCATCC
>NW_021940789.1:1347220-1354223 GCF_001715985.3 Manacus vitellinus
AGGATCCTCCCTGGCACAGTGCTGAGCCTGCAGCTCCTGCTGCCCAGGATCCTCCCTGGCACAGTGCTCAGCCTGCAGCTCCTGCTGCCCAGCCAGCTCTGGGCTCCTAAAGCAGCAGCAGGAAGAGCAGCCCTGGAGCTGGGATGTGGCTGGGGGTGCAGGAGGCTGTGATTTCATCCCCCACCCCCAGGAACAGCCCCAGGAACCACCTGTGTCCCAGGGAAATCCTCTGAGACCAAGTGGGAGAAACAGGAGGAACCAGCCCAGAGCTGTGAATCCAGGGAGGGATCCCCACAGCTCCACAGACACAGAGAGAGGCTAAATTCACCTCCTGAATTATTCCCTGGGAATTTCTGCTCTGTTCTAGCAGACACACACCCAGCAGCTCTATAAGAGGGAAATTCAGTTATATCATAGTGGTTAGACATGTATCCATTACACACAGCAGTTGTTAATCTTCAGTGAATGTGTTTAATAATAGCTATTTATGTACCATACATTAACTACCCCTTTTAAGCTTCAATTGAATGCATATTTGAGACCCTTAATTCAAAGCACTACTTAAAGCTGAGGCTCTGAATCAGGGTAGGAAGGATTTTGAAAGAGGGGTGTTTAAGTACTTTGGAATAAAGAAAACCTTTAAAAAAGCACCCCAAGACACCTAAAGAGGTTTCTTGCACTTGAAATCCCTCCTGGCTGCAGACTGGAGTTGGGATCTGTGGGCAAAGGGAAGTGGGAAGCAAATGAGAGAGATTTCTGGGTGCCCTGGGGGCACAGGAGCCCCAAGGATCACAGCCTTCCTCTGGGATGAGCCAGGCTCTGCAGCTGCCCTCAGGCACCGAAGGATGCCCTGGGCACTGGGAATGTCCTCTTGGCAGCTCTGCTCCTGCCTGGAGCCAACTGCAGCCCAGGGTGTGTGGGGAGGGTGGGGAAGCACTGTGGGACCTCCAGCCCTGCAGATAAACCCACCACAAACCTTCCTAGAAAGGGAAGGATTAAAAAAAAAGGACGGATTCCCAGAGAACTGCTGGAGTGCAGGTACCCCCCAGGGCTGCCCAGGGCACTGGGGCTGGGGGGATCCTGGGGCCAGGGGTGATGCTGGGCTAGAACAGCCTCAAACAACCCAAAAACGATCCCCTGCTGGTTTTATCTGAATCAGCTCCTCCATCTGCGGGCGATCCACAGCCCTCAGAGCAGGCAGGGGAGGAGCCAGGAGTGGGAGAAATAAAGGATCACAGAGGGCCCCAGCTGTGAGTCAGGGGCACTGGAACCCCCACCCCAGAGAGAGCAGACATGGGCCAGAGTGCCTTCCTTCTGTCCTGCACCAAGGGGCTCCTTCTCCAGCCTTCCTGCTCCTTGACAGCCTCCAGCCCCTCCTGCTGTTCCCCTCCCCAGCTCTTCCCAGCCCCACCAGTTTTTCCCTGGTTTTCTGGCTGTTTCCTAACTCAGCCAAGCTCAAATGAGCTTTCCTGGGAGCAGGGAAGCCACGGCTCCTGCTCTGCTCTGGACCCATGCCTTGGAGAGGGACATGGCATCAAGGCATCCTGAAGGCTGGACAGTCTGAACCCCCTTCTGTGTGGGGGTTCTCTGGGGTCTGATACTCTGGCTCAGATCCTGTTGCTTCAGCCTGGAGAAGAGAAGGATCTGGGGAGATCTCAGAGCCCCTTCCAGGGCCTAAAGGGGCTCTAAGAGAGCTGGAGAGGGACTGGGGACAACTGGGATGGAGGGACAGGGCAAGGGGGAATGGCTTTAAGCTGAAGGAGGGCAGGTTTACATTAGATATTAGGAAGAAATTGTTCCCTGTGAGGGTGGGGAGGCCCTGGCACAGGTTGCCCAGAGCAGCTGTGGCTGCCCCTGGATCCCTGGAAGTGTCCAAGGCCAGGTTGGACGGGGCTTGGAGCAACCTGGGCTGGTGGGAGGTGTCCCTGCCCATGGCAGGGGGTGGGACTGGATATTTTGGGTCCTTCCCAACCCAAACCACTCTATGATTCTGTGATTATCTGATTCTATTTTTCACCAACTTGAATGTCCCTTCCTGTTTTATGACACCTCTTGGTCTCCCAGCATCTGCCCCGTTGGTTCAGGCTGGCCCTGAGCCCAGGCCCACCAGTTTCTCTCCTCCTGGAGCAAAAGCAGGTGCTCAGGGACCTGTGCAAGGACAGGGCTGGCCCACAGTGACCACCTCCTGATGTGCAGCCAAAGGCACCTCAGAATCAACATCCCTTGGTGAGTTTTCCTGCTGTGAACCCGCCCATGGAGTTGGACATTTTCACTGTACCACGGGAAGGGCCACCTGCTGTTGAACATGAACGTGGTTCCATCAGTTCCTGCTCCCTGTGCTGGAAACCCAGGAGCCAACCCCAGTCCCCCTCTGGGCCATCCAGGGTTTTACCATCCCCTGTCACTGCACATCCCTCAGGAGAGGGGCCACAACTCCCCGAGCTTGAAGGCAGAGCCCACCAGGGATTTTCACAGGGATAGGCTGACAGCTGGTCTTTGTATTTCTGGTCTTCATTCCTTTCCTAATAAATCCTAACATTTGATTTGCTTTTCCCAAGCACTGCCGAGCACAGAGATGACATTTTCAAAGCTGCCTCTATTATACCACCGAGATCTTGTTCTTTAGCAGTGACAGGCAGCTCACAGGGCTTTATTTAATTCATAAAGTTAGGACTGTATTTCCCATGTAAGTTAGTTTTCATTTATCTACACTGAATTTTATCTGCCATTTTGTCACCAGTCACTTCACTTTGTATCACAAAGTCTTTCTGCAGCCCTTGTCTTTGCTACCAAAATAATTCAGTATCTCCAGCTGAAGGTATCATTGCACAAACTGAAAATTGATGCAAATGAGCCATCTGTGGTGGCATCCACACAGCTAAACCAGGTCAGCCTCAGGAGGGGTGTGGGAGCAAACCCCCACACCATCCTCCACGTGACCCAAGAGTTCCCAGCACCCTGGCTGAGGGTCCAAACCTCTCCTCAGCTCAGACCTATCCAGGCAGGACTCAGGGCTGGGGCTCTGGGCAGAACCTCCAAGGCTCTCACAGGCCTGGCTGGGCATGACCTTCCTTGTCATTCCCAGATTTCTGCCTGGATTTGGGTCCCTGACTCTTCCCAAGGTGCTGCTGGAAGGACCCGTGGTCCCAGCAGAGCCTCCTGCTGAACCCTGGGAGCGGGAGCAGAGGGAAGTGCAGGGAGCTGGGGCTGAGGGAGGGGGCAGAGGACATGGTGCCTGCTGCTTTTCCTTGAGCCCAGGGCAGGGCTGGGCCTTCCTGGGCCATCCCACAGCTCACTCTGCAGTGTCACACCCTGCTCTGGTGGAAGGTGTTCCTGCCCGTGGCAGGGGTGGAACAAATCAGCCTTAAGGTCTCTTCCAACCCCAACCATTCCATGATTCTATGATTTTGAGGAGCCAATTTGAGATTTATAAATCTGGGGGCTCCTGCAGGGGATGTCCCAGGGCATGGGCAGTGGGAACAGGCACTTGTGCCAAGTGTTCTGCTCCAAACACCTCAGGGCAGGGCTGGGTTTCCATCCTATGCTGGTGCCACGGCCAGCACGTGGACTCCTGATGGTGCCAGTCTCTGACAGCCTGGAGTCCAGGGAGAGAGGGCTTTCTCTTGAAAGCCCACAGCCCACAACAAGTCCAAAGCAGGGTGAGAAGTTTAAAGGAGTATTTTTCACCAGAAAGGTGTGAAACTGCCCCAAACTGCCTCGCCCACAACCTCAGAGCATGGCAGACCCAGGGAGGAGCAGAGCCCAGCACCTTTGTCAACCAGCCTGTCACCTCCAGGGGTGCTCTGCTGTGCCCTCCCACATCTCCTTGGGTGCTTCCCTTCCCACAGCCCGTGGGCCACCAGGGAGTCCCAATCCCATGGGTGAGGAGAGGGCCCCAGGCCAGGGAGGGGCTGTGGGGCACAGCTCTGGGCACAGACTGAGCCCATGGACATCCTGCAGAGCTTCACTCTCTCCAGGCCTTTCAACTCCAACCACACATGTGAGAAATCCCTTGGCTCCCACAAATGCCAGGAAAGGAGAAGGAAAACCCTGCTGGAGCCAAGGCACTCAGGGGATGGATGGAGCAGGATGGAGGGGACGTGTCTCCAGAAACTCTTCTCTGACATTCTGGGGCAGCAGCAGGTTTTCTTCTCCACCCTTGAGGCTCTGAGGACAGGGCAGGGGGTGCAGCAATGGGCAGCCTCACTGCTGGGTGGAGAAGGGGAAGGGAAAACCATTCCCTCTCGTGTGACCCAGGTTTGCTCTGGACAAGGAGGAAGATGAAGAGCTGGAACTTTGGCCTTTCTCTTCCTCTGCAGTGGTGCCAGATTTGGGAATGAGCTGGGGACACAAAGCACAGGTTTAGCAGCAGCAGTGTCAGGGCTGCAGTCCCAGAAAGGAGGTTTTCCCTGGGACTTGTGTCCCCAGACATCGTCTCTGAGGGCAGCAGGGTGACAGCAGGGGAGGTGCTGTGGAGCTTCTGCAGTTGGCCCCCAGTGCCTGGCACAGAAATGAGGGATATCCCTCAGTTGTCCCCCTGCAGCAGGAGCTGAGTGTGTCCCTGGTAGCCCCTGAGAGGCTCAGTGGGTCAGGTCAGGTTTGCTCCAGGGTGGATTAGAACACTCCTGTCCCACCCACCTGCCTGCAGGGAACTGGCTGGTCCTCAGTGGCCATCAAAGGGCACAGGGCAAGACCCCAGGGAGCAGAGAGCTGCTGGCACTGCTCCAGGGAATGGTTCCTGCTGGGGGTGCCAATGGGTGCCAGCTTGGATGAGAGGGGGGAGCAGGGCCAGGTGTGGATTTGAGATTCCAGGTGAGGATGTGGAAGGAGCATCACCTGAGTCCCCCCACCCCTTCTCTGGTCCCATGTCTGCTCTGCCCAGAGCAATCCCAGAGCAATCCCAGAGCAATCCCAGAGCAATCCCCTGAGCAATCCCCCTGCTCTCTCCTTCTCTCCCTCTGTTTCTGCCCCTGTGGCTGTGCTGAGCTGCAGGCAGAGGGGCTGAGGGGAGCACAGGTCCTGCCCCCACTGCCAGGGGCTGTGACCACCAGCTCGGGCACTGCAGGGCAAAGGCAGAGCTGCTGCCCAAGGAGGATGCCTGGAACAGCCTTAAAGCCATCCCAGAATCACAGAATCACAGAATCACAGAATCACTGAGAATCTCCCAGCCCATGGAGGCTCCCTGTGCCCATTCCCCACCTCGTTCCCCAGCCCAGAGCACTGAGTGCCACAGCCAGGCCTTCCCTGGACACCTCCAGGGCTGGGCACTCCACCACCTCTCTGAGAGCCCATTCCAATGTTCAACAACCCTTTCCATGAAGAAATTCCTCCTGTTGTCCAACCTGAGGCATCACCTCAGCCTGTTTCAGGCTGTGCTTGGGGCTGACTGGTCAGAGTTGTGGGTCACAGCCGTGTCATGGATGGTGTCATGCCAGGGGCCCTGACTCCCTGGGAACAAGGATCTGGTTGGCATGGTCCTGTGGGGACTGGCACGTTGTGCTTGCTTTGCTCTGTGCTTCCCATTTGAGGCCACTGGGAAGCTGGGCAGGAAGGGACCTTTCCTGCTGCAGGTACTTGTGTCTGGGAAAACAGCCCTCCTGGCCTGTCCTTGCCAAAGATCAGGCCAGGAAACGCTGCAAGGACAATGTGGTTTGATTTCCTGGCCAGGAGGGAGCAGACCCTGCAGTGAGATGGCCCAGGGAGTGAAGAGCTGGGAGTGACAGAGGTTCCCCACAGCTAGAAGGAGCTGGTGGAGGGTTTCTCTCTCTGCTGTTCACACTGAGCTCCCTCTCCCAGCTTGTCTGGCTGCACCCTCCAGCTGACACTCTGCCTTGGTCTCCAGCCAAGGCCCTTGGGGTGTCCCTTCCTAAGGCACTTCCAAACTCAGACAGGTCAGATATTAATGTTGTCTTGGATTTAACAGTGATGAAGACCTTGCCCATCTCCCCTCTCCCTTTACACAACACGTTTCCAGCACCTCGGACCATCCTTGGAGTTATTGGCTGATAATTTCCAAACTTGCCACCACACTTTGAAAAACATGGACCCCTGGCATAGGCAGGGTGTGGATTGCCTTGGTCAGCTGTGTCCAAAGGAAATCCATGTCCCAAAGTACTGGCACACCCAAAGGCAATTCCATGGCCCTGCTGCAATCAGCGATTTCCCTGCTTGTGCAGCCAAGAGCAGTGTCAGGTCTGGCAGCTGCCTCGTGGTGGCTTCTGATTTCTTCATTATCCACAACACCCATGTCAAGGTTTTATTTTGTAGGACACAGTCACCTCTCTTTGTAAAGGCAAAATTTTCCCTTGGAAGGGGGTTTTGCCCTTTTTTAGAAATACAGAAATTGGAATTTTTTATTTTTTTTGTGCAACAAGAGCTGCATGGAAAAGAGATTTCTCTGAGTTCATTTGCAAACTGTGCATTTGTGTGTTTGTTTTTAATGTTATTCAAGCCTGGAAAAAAGATAAAGGTTTTCCAAATTATTGTCAAATTGATTTTCAAAGGGTTTGGAGTCAACATTTCGTTTGACAGTATCGGAATATTTCGCTTCAATCAAGCCTTTGGGTTTTTCCAAATTAAATGAAAGGGAGTTTTTAAACTGAAGAACATTTCAGACCCAAAAAATCAAAACATTTCATTCTGAACATGTCAAAATGGCCATTTAAAATGTTTTCACACGGTTTTTTCCCTCCAACAAACAAAATTGGGCAAAATCACCATAATTTTACAGAACACTTCAGAGCTGACACACACTCGTGTTTCCACCATGGAAAAAGTTGCATGGAACAAAATTCCATAATCTGCTCTCCCAGGGTGGCACTGGGGGGGGGAACAACTCCAAGAATGCAAATGTTGGAATTCTGAAGCAAATATTCGTTCATCCCTTCTCTGGGTAAACAGCATTTCTGAGTCCTGGTTTCTGTCCCAGGGGCACGGCCAGCCCACGTGGGAGCTCTGCCTGGCACAGGGACTGCTCTGCAGGGACTGGACTGGGCAGCTGCCC
>NW_021940789.1:1356981-1358580 GCF_001715985.3 Manacus vitellinus
CGGGGACAGGCCGGGGAGGGCTGAACGTGCCTTTGCTGCCATCCAGCTCGGCAGCTCGGCAGCGACAACCAGCCCCCGGCCAGCCCCGGCACAGCGGGACACGCCGATCGAAGCCCGATGGATCGAGGAAGATCAAAGCTCCCCTTTTATCTCGCTCTCCCTTCTGCCTCCTTCCACAGCTGGAGGGCGTGTGTTCCCCTGCTTTGTAGATGCTCCATCTCCTTCTTTAAATCTTCACTTCAAGCCTTCCTTTCTTCTCCGGCGCGCAGCGAGTCCTCCCGGGTGCGCCGCTGTGATGCCCGCGGAGGATCCCGTTCGGAGCCATAAATTACACGGCCCCGCTCGCCGAGCGGCTTTTTCAGGTAGCACTTGGTGTTAAGTGCACATTAACCAGCCCTGAACGGCGGCAGCATCACAAAGAGCGGCTCGGGGGGACCCCCCCGTGCCTGGTGCTCATTAGGATCGGTGTCACAGCAGAGCCCAGAGCGGGATGAAGGCTGAGCCCCCCCTCCTGCTGCTGCTGGGGCTGCCATCACCTAATTGGATCCAATGTAACATATTAGAGAGCACATTAGGGGATGACACAAATTGGGTTTGGCTCTTTCTCAGTGAAGGAAGGGGCCTCAGTCCGTGTAATGAGCACAGAGGGAGGGAAGTGCCTGGGCGTCCCTGTCACCTCCCCTCTCCGGGGGACCTCCAGGCTGGAGCACCCACCCCGAGCAAACCACATGTTTCTGTTGAGCACTTTCACCTGCAAAATGGGGGGGAAGTGCTGCTTGGGCAGCCCCCCAAGCTAGCTGAGGAGGGGCTCACAGTCCACCCTGGTCTGCAGGGTCATATCCCAGCCCCAGGCCCTCCCCCTGGTGCTGAGGGATGCACTGAGCCACAGGTAGGGGCCTGGGGGCTGAGGAGAACATCCCAGAATATCCCTGGCTCTGGCACTGGGGACTGAGGCATGGGGTCAGTTCTTCCTGCAGTGGGAGACCTTTAGGGCTGCAGGGGGTTCCTGCTGCAGAGCAGAGATGCTGCAGCCAAACCTGGGCAGTGTCTGACCCAGACGAGTCCCAGAGGACTCTGTTCCAGACTGTTCAACCCAAAAGCTGCAGCTCTTCAGCCCATCCTACCATTACCTTGGCCCTTTCCCCAGGATCCTGCAGAGCCAGGGAGCTCCTCTGGGATCCCCTCAGAGGCCCCAGCAGAGACACAGGGACAGCACACCCAGAGGGTGTCACAACCCCTGACACCAGGGGCAGTCACCAGCACCCTTTGCTCCTCTTGAAGAAGCTCTTTGGTCACCAGCAGCACGAGCAGAGTCAGTCTGTGCTGTGCAGGAAGAGGGTTAAAGTGCTTAATGTTTACTGTGCTCACAGTAACTGCAGCTGATGGTGTTCATATGCACATCCAACCTGTTTTAATATCTCATGGCAATGAGCTCTGCAGCTTGAACCACACACTGCATAAAAACTTGTATTGGTTCCGAATTTACTGCCTTTTAATTTCCTGCATTATGATTTTCTGCATTTCCTGAGTTTAATTTCTTGCAATCCTTATCTTCTCATCACTGTCCAAGATCAAATCTGGGGTGTATTCTTCTTACTG
>NW_021940789.1:1358620-1364048 GCF_001715985.3 Manacus vitellinus
TGTGACTAAAAATACCACACAGCCAGATATCCCTGCAATACTTTGTGATACATTTGCACCTTCAGCTTTTTTTTTGCCCCAACAAAAAAAAACAAAAAACAAAAAAACAAAAAAAAAAACAACAACCCTACAACAAAATATGAAGGAACATCGAAAAAAACCAAGCAAAGTACAGCAGATCAGCTGCTGCAGGTGGGGGCAAAACTGCTTAAGATTCTCCTGTTTGAGCAACAAAACACAGAAATTGGTGGTGCAGGGAGTGCTTTGAGCAGACACACACTGTGAGAACAGTGTTTCCTTAGAGATGCTGGGGGAAGTCAGAACCAACAGAGCTCTAAGAGGTCTCCTCAGTTTACAGGTCTTTCCACCTCCCTTTCTGGCTGCTGAGCCCCTGTGACACGAAGTCTTGCTCCAAGGGGCAGATGGCAGAAGTGCTCAGCAGAGACCAGACCTGTCCTGTGCTCTGGGAGCAGGCTCTGCTCAGCCCCTGCCCCGGGGAGGTGACACCAGCCAGGCCCAGCCTGGAAGGTGTGTGGGCTGTGTGGGTGCAGCCTCAGCCTGCCCATGGACACCAGCATGGGCAGAGCCTGCCAAGGGTGCAACCAGCCAAGAGAACCCTCCTTGTCTGGGCTCACCCCCTTCACCCCTCCTGCTCCCAGCACCACATGCCACCACCCAGGCTCCCTCCTGTCCTCAGTTTTAACAGAGGAGCATGACATGGTGAGCCCAGTGTCACCTGTCTCGGTGCCACACTGGTCCCACTGCCCTGACTGAGGGGTCTGGAGCAGAGCAGGGGCTGGGTGCTCACCAAGGTGCTCCAGGACACAAGTGAGGCAGCAGGGAGTGGTGGCACAAGGCAGCATGGGCAGGGGAGCAGGAAATGCATCTCTGAATAGAATATATATCTCTGGATAGAATATATATCTCTGGTTAGAAGATATATCTCTGGTTAGAAGATATATCTCTGGACTAGAATCTGTGGTCACAACATTGTTGGTCTTGGCCCCAAGGCTGCCAGAGCTCCAGGAGGGTTTGGACAATGCTCTGAGGGATTGTTGGGGTGTCTGTGCAGGGCAGGAGTTGGACTGGATGGTCCCTGTGGGTCCTTCCAGCTCAGGCTATTCTGTGATTCTGTGATTCTGTGAGTGTGAGCTGCCAGAAGGACACAGACTTGGCCTCCTCTCCCCAGGGCCGGGCTGAGGAGCAGGTCCTGGCTGCTGGCAGGGAAGATGAGGGGCCCCTGCTGAGCACTGTGACACGATGCTAAAGTGTTCTGAGAGATCTTCCTCCCCAGCCCAGGCAGCTAATGGCTGGTTTATGTCCTGAAGCGTGAGGGTTTAGGTCCCCTGCAGATTTTTATCCCATTTAATGTAACTGTAGATATCCTCTGTATTCATATAAATGAATAATCCTTTCGGAATCCTTCTAAGCACTTTGCTTTAGCAGCCTGGATGTTATTAATCATAATGCTCTGCACTTAGACAGCATTTTACCTATTCACAGCTCTGAACAAACAGTGGCTAATTAACCCTCCCCATGCCAGGGGAGGTGATTATCACCCTTGCTGTCTGGAGGGGAGGTGACACCAAAAGTGACAGTGAGTGGGGATTTGGGGCCAGGCTGCCCCTTTCCCCACAGAGTGGCAGTGGGTGCAGGGGGCACAGGTCAGTCTCTGTGGCTACAGACCTACTGAAAACTTCAGTTTCCTTCCTGAGAATTCACGGAATCACAGAGTGGTTTGGGTTGGAAAGGACCTTGAAGACCCTGCCATGGGCAGGGACACCTCCCACCATCCCAGGTTGCTCCAAGCCCCGTCCAACCTGGCCTTGGACACTTCCAGGGATTCCAGGGGCAGCCACAGCTTCTCTGGGCAACCTGGGCCAGGGCCTCCCCACCCTCACAGGGAACAATTTCTCCTTAATACTGACTCCAGACTTACTCTGTGCCAGTGGGAAGCCCTTCTCCTTGGCCTGTCACCACATGCCCTTGTAAATAGTCTCTCTCCATCCTTCTTGTAGAATTTTGGGAGAACATCATTTTATTCCCTTACAACTGACTGGCTTTTAGCACTGAGAGTGCAGAAAGCTGAAAACTAGAACTAAAACCATTTAATTAACTAAACAGAAATCAACATTCAGAAACTGGAGATGTTCTTGAGGGCAATTTCTGTCTAGTCAAAGCAATGGGGAGTTGGGGTGGGTGGAGGGAAATGCCACCAGAGCAGCTCTGGCTGGGTTTGCTGTACAGCCACCACCAGGGGAATACTGATAATGATAATAATGATGATGGCAACGATAATATTTCTGTGCCTGGTTTCCCTGCAGCATCCTCAGCATCCAGCACAGACTGATCCCAGAGCACACTGTAAATGGGGTTGCTGTTGTCACTCCTCCTGCTCAGGCTGAGCTCTCACAAATGCCACACAGCTGAGAGCCAGACTGGAGCTGTCTGGGCACGAGGCAGCTGCCAACTGCCTCTGGTGTCCCCTGGGGGGACCAAGGCTCCCAGACATTCCCAGCAGGGCTGGCACGGTCCATCTTCTCTCCCTGATGATTGAGGGACCTTGCACCCCTTCCTTCTATTGCTGCTCCCCTTCCAGATGGACACTGGTGGAGGAGTTGCTCTTTGCCCCTCACACAGGTTTATTAACCCCTCCTTTCCCAGGGATAAGGCCCAGGGAATGAGGAGGAAGCACCCCAGGGACACTGGGAACTCCTCAGCGGGGAGTCTCCCCAGCCTCCCTGCAAGGTTCTCATTGCAGGATGGAACAGGAGGGGCAGGATCTGATCCTCCAGCACAGGAGAGGAGCTGACACTGGGGGTGTCATCAGGGTGCATGACCTGGGGCAGGAGGGTGGGCAGCAGGAGCAGGGATTTGCAGGGGGACCAAGTCCTCTTAACCCTTCCTGGGCATGGGTGTTACAGTCACAGAGTCACAGAATCCCAGGACATGCTGAGCTGGAAGGGACCCCCAAGGACCATCCAGTCCAACCCTCAGCCCTGCACAGGCCCAGCCCCAAGAGTCACCCCCTGTGCCCCAGAGGATCAGCCAAACCCTCCTGCAGCTCTGACAGCCTTGGGGCTGTGCCCACTGCCCTGGGGAGCCTGGGCAGTGCCCAACCAGCCTCTGGGGGAAGAACCTTTGCCTGAGATCCAACCTGAGCCTGCCCTGACACAGCTCCAGCCGTTCCCTGGGGGCTGTCCCTGCTCCCCCAGAGCAGAGCTCAGTGTCTCTGCTCTTCATCCCTGTCAGTCAGCCATGGGGAGAAACAAAGGACACAGGGACCACTCTGGGCTCCCTGGGACTCTCCTGCTGTGTGGCTGCATCTCCCCTCCCTGGGCTGCCCTTGGGTAGCCGCCCTGGGAAGGTCAGGGGGACGTCTGGTGCAGCTGGGAGGACAGAACCCTTTCCCAAGCACATTTCACCTCCGGGCACAGCTCCAGCTGAGCCCAAACTGCCCATTATTTCCCAGCTGAACCCTCATTCTGCAAACAGAAGGCCCTTTATTGCCAGATAAATAATGCTGCCACTTGCAGAGCCGGCTCAGGGCAGCGCAGGGACAGGGAATTGCGAGGCAGGATAATCACAGGTGTAGATCATATCTCAGGGGATGCTCCAGCATGGCCACGCTCCCCTGGATGGAGGCAGCAGCGGGGATTTGACTCAGATATCAGGTGCTCAGTGAGCATGGCATGGCTACGCCTCTTCCCTTCCCTGTGCTGCCCTTCCCTGCCCTCCCTCTGGATTGTTCCTGCCCTCAGATCTCCTGGGATACACAGAACACGTTCCCATGGCCCCCATGTCGTTCCTGTGCTGGCAAATGTGAGAGATGAACTGCCCTGCTCATGCTGCACATGGAAACCCAGCACAGGCAGGGCCAGCAGAAACACTCCTGAGGCACAGGAGACGCTGGAATTTCCCTTTGGGACCTGAAACCCCTGTGCCTGAAATCCCTCCCTCTCTCTGGGTGAGAAGAGGGGCTACATCCCCAGCTTGGTGCTGTGTGAGTGTGGTGGGGAGGATACTGGGAGGTCCCAGCCTGGAGGAAGCAGCAGCCCTTGTCCCTGAGAGAGGAAAAGTTGCTTGTAGGGCTTTGTGTCCTGCAGCAAAGGGACAGGAGGAGGAACGGGGTATGTGCTGCTACAGGGGGGAGTTCCTGCTCTGTCAGGGGGGCTGAGGAAGTTCCCTTTGCCTCTGACACCCGAGGAGCTCTGGGGCTTTGCTTGCTTTCATTCCCTGCCATGCCTGGGAGATGGAGAATTGCCTTCTCAGGGTCTCTCTCTCCCAGCGTGGCTGTTGATGCCCTTCCCTTCCCTCCCCTTCCTCCCCTGCCCTGCCCTGCCCTGCCCTACTTTTCACCAGAATTTCACAATTTCTGATGCCACCAAGGGTGGCACAACCCATCTTTTCATCTGTGGTGAAAGAGCAGAAAGTGTGGCCAGAGCATGCAGAAGTTTTTGAGAGTCAGAGCCAACCCAGCAACTGCATTTGAGCTGAACAAGACAAAGTGCCAGCCACTTCCAGGCGTGGGGAGTCCACAGCCTTCAAAGTTCAGATCTTTGCTTCCTTCAGCCTTGCAATGTGACCTCAGGCCAGCTGGTCTCCTGTGCCTCAGTGTCCCCAGGCCAGGCCTGGGTGGCAGCTCTTCCCTGCATTCCAGAGGCCGGAAGGAAAAGCCCTTTGCAGAGAGCACCAAACCAGAAGCACGTGGGGTTTGGACATGGTGCTTCTATGTCATTCATCCTCCCTGCCAGGGAATGTGCTCAGGGAGGGGTCCCCTGTGCCCCTCGCTGTGCTGGGCTGTGTCCCTGGGAGAGCTGTGGCAGGTGATGGATTGCTCAGGAGGGAAGGCAGTGGTGCCCTTTCTGTTTGTGTGCAGTGTGTCTAATATACTGATATATGCTGCATTCATCCCTTTTAAATATAAATCAATAAGCTGCTGTATTTCAAAAGGGAAAGAGAGCACAGGCCAGTCAATGTGCAGGATAAATGTCTTCATTCCCCGGGGTGCCCCTGGCTGGCCTGGAGGGCTGAGCACACGCAGGCACCGAGGGAGGAGGGACGTGCCTGGGCTTTTCCAGAGGGCTGTGCCAAGAGCTGAGGGAAAACATGGCAGGGCTTTCCTGCATCCTGGTGCTGCCAAGATCCTCAGCAGCAGCCGAGCACTGAACCAGCCTGGCCTGGGGGGAGGCACCTGAGCTCTTGGGAGCCAAACTGGCCTGAGACAGCCCAGCCCCTCCTGCTGGGCAGCCCCGGGGCATTGGCAGCAGCTCAAATCCTGCCAGCAGGGTCTGCCTGCAGCCCAGAAACTCCCCTGGGCTGATCCCACAGAGCGGGCAGCAGGGAGGGGGGGATTCTGCCCCTCTGCCCCCTCAGGTGAGACCCCCCTGCAGAGCTGCCCCAGCCCTGGGAACAACAGCACAGGGAC
>NW_021940789.1:1364529-1402171 GCF_001715985.3 Manacus vitellinus
CATTCTGGGATCCCATGACTCCATGGCATCCATGTGTTCACATGCCCACATGCCCATGCAGGCTGATGATTTGTCCCTTCCCACCCAAACCCCTCAGTGATTCCAGGATTTCTCCACCCCCTGGCCCTGGGCCCATGGATGTGGGCTCTGTGTCTGTGTCTGCAGTGTGGGACCAGAGATGTGATGCTCAGTTTTATCAGCCCAACGCTCTGCAGGAGGATCTGGGGCCTCACCTGCCCTTCTGTCTGACTGTTGGTCCCTCCACCCTCGTCAGAAGGTCTCCAGTGTCAGGGAGAACACGGGCACTGGTTCCCTGCCCTGTCCCTGCTGTCTGTCTGTGCCCACCCAGGGGCTCCCAGGTGACCCCCCCAGCCCTCCCTGCCAGGGCTGAGCTCTTGGGGGTCAGTGAAACCCTCTCCATGCCATGGGGAAGGTGCCAAATGATGCCTCCATCCAATCCACTCCTCCCTGCCCCTTTTTCCTGCCGGGAGCTGGGCAATAGTGCTGCTGCTTTTAACATTAGAGCTTAAAAAACAGGAAATCAAATCCACTCCACACAATTGCAAAATGGTTGCAGGTCCAAGGTCTGCTAATTGTACAGCAGTTTCAGATCTGGACTATTATTTATGATCAAAGATGTCAATTTGTATAGATTCCAACATCTCACCTGCTAAAAAGCTCACCCATTAATTCATGTTGCATTTTTAAATGTTCATTTTAGGCCAGATTTCTCTGGTTAATGCATGAGATTCTTTTAAGTCCTTTGGAAGCCAGAGTTGGAGTTGAAAAGGAGAAGTAGCCCCTTTTCTGGAATCTTCTGCTGAGAAAAAAAAAGTTAATTATCTCTCAATATTTTATTAATAATCAATTTCTTATGATTATTTTTTTAATGAGATGTCATTACATAAATGCCCTCATTTTCTGGAGTGCATTTGCTGTTTGCAAGAGCCTGTGTTACAGTTTGCATGAATAATTCCCATTCAATTGACTATTCCCAAACTGTTCCCTTCAATCCTCTGCTATTTATTACTTGGAATGTGTGGTTGGCCACTCCACTTTGTGGAAATTACTGTTAATGGGATGACTGGAGTCTTACAACCCAGATAGATTTGGGGTTAGTGGGTAGCACAAAGGAAAGTGTGCAACCACCAGGTGGAAATGGGGATAAATACTGGGAAATTTCAGGATCAGCAAACATGTCCCTGAATCTCTGGGTCCCATTTGAATGGAACATCCAGGAAACTGCTCCCCCTGGGCCAGCAGAGCCCCAGGAGCCCTCCCTGGAGCACCATTTGCCCGTGTCATGCAGTGACTCCAGGAGGGGGGTTTGATAACAGGGGCCAAATTTCTCAGCCTGACCTGAAGTAACAGGGAAAAAATACCATTTTGGGAATTGGTGATGCTCTGGATCCTTCCAGGACTGTGTGACCCGAAATCAAACTGCAATAAAATCAAACCAGGATGGGTTTCTAAAGGCACAGATGCCCCAGCACCGTGTGAGGCAGCTCAGCTGGGCCAGGGAGCATCTTGATAAGGACAATCCAATCTTACCCTGCAGGGCACAGGAACACATTCCTGGGGTCAGGAAGCCCCTTTTCCCCCCAGCTGGGGCTGGGCTGCACTGCAGCTCATTTGTCACTCACAAAGGGCTTCTCAGCCACTCTCAGAGCAAAAGCCAATGACCCAGGGCTGGCTGCTCCAATGACCCAGGGCTGGCTGCTCCAATGACCCAGGGTTGGCTGCTCCCACCCCAGGGCAGCAACCCCGGGATCATTCCCCTGAGCACAACCACCCACGGGGAGACAGCTCAGGAGCAGCAGCCAGGACCATGGCACATGGCCAGGATGGTGGCACATCCCTGGGACACCCCCAGGACCATGGCACATGGCCAGGATGGTGGCACATCCCTGGGACACCCCCAGGACCATGGCACATGGACAGGATGGTGGCACATCCCTGGGACACCCCCAGGACAATGGCACATCCCCAGGACAATGGCACATCCCCAGGACAATGACACATCCCCAGGATGGTGGCACATCCCCAGGATGGTGGCACATCCCCCAGGACTGGCACACATCCCCAGGGTGGTGGCACATCCCCAGGACAATGGCACATCCCCAGGGTGGTGGCACATCCCTGGGACAGTGGCACATCCCTGGGACAGTGGCACATCCCCAGTGGCACATCCCCAGGACGATGGCATATCCCTGGGATGATGCCACAATCCCGGGACACACATGCCCTGGACGATGCCCCAATGCCAGGACGATGCCCGGTGCAGTTCCGGGGCTGGTGCGGGTTTGCGGAGCGGCTGGAGGTGGGAGGGAATCCCTGCATTCCCGCGGAGGAGGGGGAGCAGCCGTGGGTGATAAGACCCTGGCAGCGCTCAATAAGTCTCCGAGCCCGCTGCCTAAGTGAGATGTTGACAGAAACAAAAGAAACCCCGTTAGGAAATCTCTCCCCCTCCGCCTGGAAGGGGGCGAGGGTTTTCTTGGAGGGGGGAGAGGAAGGTTTGCATACATTTCAAGGCTCAGCCGAAACACAAAGTGCTTTTTGTGAACGCAAGAGAAAAGGACGTGAAGCAGGCAGGAGAGGAGGAGGAAGGCAGGGGAAGGATGCCTCAATACAAAAAAGCTTAGCCTGATAAAATATTTAGGACGGGCTCACACATCAGAATATTAATGCTCTGCATTCCTTGTGCTTGCACTCTGTTGATCTTCATTCTCCAGTGACCTTGTTTACAGTATCTGAATTTGCAGTCTGCATTTTAATAAGGCCCTGAGAGAAGGTCTGAGACACAGCGTCTCACTGAACCAACTTCAAACCCCTGCTCCGACTGGTTGAAATTCCGGAGGATGGGATGTGGCCCCGGGGGTGCCCCCCGAGGACAGACCCTCTGGAGAGCCCATCCCGGGTCAGCGCTCGGACCGGGAGATGGGGCAGCGCCGAGAGGCTCCTCGGTGCGGCTCGGGGATGTTCCCCCTCCCTGGGAGGCGGGGGGAAGCCCGGCCTTTCTCCACGCAGTGTCCGCTCCCCTTCCCCGTGCCGTGCCCAGGTGCCCCCCGGCCCTCGAGCTGTGCCAGCCGGGATAACGAGCCGGGAGTGCCGGGGGGACCGGGGGGGCCGCGCCTCCCGCAGCGCCGGGACAGCGACGAGTGTTCCCGGCCCGGAATTGCCTAATGGGCTGTGAAGGGTCTCAGCAGGCAGAGCCCGGGCTCGGGGCGTGTGGGAGAGATCGTGCGGGCGGCGTGTTTGTCACATCTGCTCCCTGCTTTTTGTGGAGACGCTGTCGCGGGTGGGGAGGGCAGAGAGCCGGGAGTGCTCCCTGGGGATGTGCCAGAGCCCGGCTTTGCTGGCTCAGGGAATGTCAGGATCCTGCCTGTCTGAGCCAGGCTCTGGGCATGGGATTGCAATGGCACGGGGGCACCCTGCTCCATCCCCATCCTGCTCCATCTCCTCCTGCTCCATCTCCTCCTGCTCCATCCCCTCCTGCTCCATCCCCATCCTGCTCCATCTCCCGCCTGCTCCATCTCCTCCTGCTCCATCCCCTCCTGCTCCATCCCCATCCTGCTCCATCCCCATCCTGCTCCATGCCCATCCTGCTCCATCTCCATCCTGCTCCATCCCCATCCTGCTCCATCTCCTCCTGCTCCATCTCCTCCTGCTCCATCTGCATCCTGCTCCATCCCCATCCTGCTCCATGCCCATCCTGCTCCACCCATCCTGCTGCCATTGCCATCCTGCTCCATCTCCCATCCTGCTCCTCCCCATCCTGCTCCATCTCCCGCCTGCTCCATCTCCTCCTGCTCCATCCCCTCCTGCTCCATCCCCATCCTGCTCCATCCCCATCCTGCTCCATGCCCATCCTGCTCCATCTCCATCCTGCTCCATCCCCATCCTGCTCCATCTCCTCCTGCTCCATCTCCTCCTGCTCCATCTGCATCCTGCTCCATCCCCATCCTGCTCCATGCCCATCCTGCTCCATCCCCATCCTGCTCCATCTCCCTCCTTGCCTCCATCTCCTCCTGCTCCATCCCCATCCTGCTCCACCCCATCCTGCTCCGATCCCCATCCTGGCTCCATCTCCATTCCGGCTCCATCCCCATCCTGCCTCCATCCCTCCTGCCCCATCCCCATCCTGCTCCATCCCCTCCTGCTCCATCCCCCTCCTGCTCCATGCCATCCTGCTCCATCCCCCTCCTGCTCCATCTCCCTCCTGCTCCATCTCCCTCCTGCTCCATTCCCTCCTCTCCATCCCCTCCCGCTCCATGCCCGTCCCGCTCCCTCCCGGTCCCTCTCCGGCCGCTGTCCCCAGCAGAGGGTGGTGGCAGCCCGTGGACACGCTGGTTGTGCCCAGGGCTGACTGGCCCTGGGAGGAGCAGGGCCAGACCGGGATGTGGCTCCCGGGAATGCTGTGTCCGGAGTCCCGCGCAGGGAGGCAGCAGTTGGCAGCTCCTCGGCAGCCTCCCTGTCCCCAGGACGCCCTGCCCTTTTGTCCATGGAGCAGCTCCCTGCGGCGCTGGCACGGTGCCCGGGCACAGCTCAGTGGGCACCCTGGCACCGCAGCTCTGGGTGGGAGCAGGAAAACAACCCCATAGCACCCCGGGGAATTTGGGAACAACCCCCTTGCGACGCAGATACGTGAAATGAGCTCTGAATGCCGTCACACCCTCTTCAAAACCCAGATCCAAAAAACCATTCACAGGGTGGGGAGACCCTTCCCTTGCCCCCACCCCCCTCGGAACTCGGTGCTTGCTTTTAGCGAGCCAGAAAATGTTCCTGGGATTGGAAAGCACATCCCTGCTGCTCCCCAGCCACACCACCCCTCCTCCCTGAGCCCGGGGGGAGGTCTGTGCTGTGCCACACCTGGGCTGTCCTGGTGGGGCCACATCCAGGGCACTGGGCACAGCAGCATCCTGGAAAGACCCCCCAGGAGCCAGGAGGCTGTTGGTGTCTACACAGCACTTGGCATGTTCTTACTCCAGCATAAGTCATGGAAGCACAGAATACCCAGAGTTGGAAGGGGCCCACGAGGATCAGCAAAGTACAGCTCCTAAGGGAACTCAACTAAAGGAATGAATCCTCGTGGAGACTCTGGGAGAGAAGGGAGGAAGGGGTTTTTTTCTTATGTCACAAATGAGAAAATACAATCTGTAGGCACTGGAAAAACAATTCCAGTCTTACCTAGAGCAGATTCCTTCCAGTCTTACCTTTCCCACTGTGATAACACCTCAGGGCCATGCAGCCAGCTGGGTGTTCCTGCTCCTGCACAGCACTGAACAACCTCCTGAAGGACACATTCCCTGCTTCATTCCTGCTTTTTCCTGGAAAAAGCTCATCAAGTGTCTCCCCTTTGACTCCTCACAGAGAAATAGCTCAGGGTGATGCACCATCACATGACCCTGTGGCACCGGGGTCCTCTCCTGGGGGGATGATGACGAGCCTGGTGCTCCTGTCTCTGGGAAAAGGGACAACCTCCTGGTTTGGGGGGACACTGAGGCTCCCCCGGAGCACTGCAATGGCAGCCAAGCAGGAAAACTTGCAGCTCCAGCTCAGCACTTAGTCACTGCCCTGACAGAGGTTCAGAGATGGTTTTCAAGAGCAGCAAGGGCTGTTCCTCCTCCTGAGTGACCTTTCTTCCTTCTCTGAAGAGCTCCAGGCACAGGAGTTGCTGTGCACCCGTCTCTCCTCAGCATGTCCTGGCTGGCCTGGGTTTGTGTGCAGCTCAAGTTCAGGCTGGGCAAGTTTGGCCCTGCAGCTTTTCGTGCTCCCCCTGTCACCTGCTCCCCTTGTCACTTGCTTTTTCAGGATGCCTGAATTGGAGTTGAATTCCAAACTATCACATGAGAGATCCTGTGCATTCTCTTGTAGTTCTGGTGACAGTTTCCCCCTGTACCACCCTTGCCACTGAGTTCAGCACACGTGGCTGTTGGTGACCTTCCTGGGAGATGGCAGGAGCTGGGCTGGGTGTCCCTGTTCCCATCACGGTCACTGGAGACCAGCCAGTCCAGCCACTGAAGCTTAGAGCATGACTTTGGAATTCTTTCCCACTGTGTCTCTTGCAAGCAGCGAAATGAAACCTCAGCACTCCTAAACTACATGTTTACAAGTCCCACATGGACTGGGACCCACAGTGATGCTGGGGACAGACTGAGAGAACCCATCAGCTCCAGCTCTGAGATGACTGGAAAAGGTGACAGAGCTTCCAAAGCTCAAGGCCAACTTTTGTTTTCTGGTTCAAAGGTTTTGGCACAATCCCAGTCTCTATTTGCAACCATCAGAAGGACCAGAATGTGGCTACTCATTACAGAAAATCCAGTTCTCCCTGGACTCAGTAGCCTGGCTGGCAGCAGATTGACAACATCAAAATGCCAGGAAGATGGGATGCCCTGGGAAAAACCAGAGGCAGTTCCCAGTGGGATACAGCATGCTCTGAGGCTGGACTGTGCACCCAGCTCATGGCAGCCCCCACCTCCCCTCTGCAGCTGCTCCCCTGGTGAAGGGTCTCTGCTCTGGGAGGTTCCCGTTGTGACCTTTGTCTGGAGCAAAGATGTCATTTGGGAGAGCAGGATGAGGGCCCTGTGTCCATGGGCACTGGGAACAGGGTGTGGAGGGGACAGGGGATGTCCCTGGGCAGGACCTTGAGCACAGAGGTGTCCCTGAGGGGCTGCAGAGCCCTGGGGGAGTCACTGCACGTCCCCTGAGCTCTGAGAGGCACTGCTGGGGACAGAGGGGCAATCTCTGGAGAAGGAGGTCAGGTACTGGGGTCAGGGATGGCCACCCTGCCCGGGATGCTGAGAATGCTGGATGAGTGCTGGCAGCTGATCCCCAAGGCTGGGACAAGGGGCAGGAGCTGTCCTGGGCACGAGCTCCAGGGCAACACACCCAGCAGCAAGGGCTCCCACTGCCCCTGGGACAGCTCTGTGCCCTGCCTGCCAGGGACAGCTGGGATTCACCAAGGGCAGCAAGACAGGGGGCAGAGGGCTTGGTGACACCACACCACGGGTGTGCCCGGGCTGTGCCTTGGGATGGTGGCCACCAACAACCAGGACCTGGCAACCCAACCTGGCCAGCACCTGAGGGAGGAGCTGGGCTGGGGGGCAGCAGGGGATGCCCTCCCTCAGTCAGGGTGTAGGGGCACAGATCCTACAACACCCAGAAATAACACGTCTGTGTGGCCAAAGATGGGAGGCTGAGGCTTCATGAAGCTTCAGACTTCTCTGGAAGAGCCCTGAGAGCCTCCTCCATCATGTCCATGCCAAGGTGCCAGGAGTGAAGCTCAGCTCTGGGCTGAGCCACTGGGGCTCATGGGGAAGGGCAGGACCAGAGTTTTGGAGCCTCATCACCTGGGGAGTTCCCTGACCTCTGCATGCCTCAGTGTCCCCACCCATGAAATGAGGTCATCAGTGCAGCCTCCTGCCCCTTGGAGATCTAAAGATGGACTTCTAAACCCGGACATGCTGCACCTTTCCCTCTGTACCCCCTCAGTTCCCAGTGGGATGGGGCAGACATCAGATATTGGGATCAGATCACCAACGACACCCTGTGCCAGCAGCACTGGAGCAGGGGAAGGGTTGCCCAGGTGCCTGTGTTGGCACAGCCCCAGGGCTCTCTCACAGGTCCTGGAGCAGAACTGCAGTGCAGAGAACACACAGACATATTTCCTGGGTTTCTTTAAAGCTCCTGGTCTCTTTGCCTGGCCCTGGAACGTGAGCAAGGCTGGGGCTCAGGCAGGGATGGAGCTGCAGGGCCAGATGTGCTGTCTGTGCTCCAGCTGTCCAGCACATCTGTGCCTCAGGGCAGCAGCAAAGTGCCCTGATCACTGCTGAGAGGGTCTGGGAGGGTCTCCCCCCCGCCCCCAGCTCCTGGAGGTGCTGATCTCCCCCAGCAGAACCCCCAGGCAGCACAGGCAGGTGGGAGCTGGGAGAGGGGATGCTCCCCTCAGCCCTCCAGCACTGGCACAGCTCCTGCAGAAACAAACCCCAGAAACATCAGAGTTCCCCGAACTGGAGCTCTGGGGACATGGGCCATACCCCAGGGCAGGGCAGACCTGGCATGGGAATGGGAAGGGAACATGGGGCAAATCCTGAGCCCCACTCTGGGAGCATTGCTCCAGGCCACCCCAGAGGAGGCATTTTGGGACACCTTTTGCTCCAGCCTCAGGGAAGGATGTGCTGCTCTGGGCACGCCAAAATGCTCAGTGTGTGGAACAAGAGGGTCCTCAGCTGAGAGAGGCTGAGCCCCAGTGCAAGAAGTGCAGGGAGAGAACCATTTCCATAGGAAGCTTGGAGAAATCCTTGGGAATGGCATCTTTGCTGCCTGCTGTGGGCTCACCCCCAGGGCAGAAAGCCCATTAGTGAGGGCACTGTGTCCCACGGGAGGTCTGCACACGCTGTGCCCCCACAGCAGCTCCAGCTCCCTGTGCTCCTCACCCCTCCCCTGGCAGGGCCCTGGCTCAGGGATGGCTGTGATTTATTTGGGAACATTTCTTGCCTGTTGAAAGCGTGACCTCAGCTCTGCAGACACGCTGTGGGGTGATGTACGAGTGTCTCTGGCAGAAGTGCAGCAGAGGAAGGGGGCGGGAGCTCCATCAATCTGCCCTGGAGGGGACGGCCGGGGGGACCCTGCCAAGGTCACCCGGGAGCTGACTCAGCCTCCACTCCCCGCTCTGCCATCCATCACCCCGCTGGGAACGGGCAGGCAGCAGGGCTGGAGGCTCATCCCTGCTCATCCCTCATCACTGCCCTGCACAGCTTCATCCAGAGGCTGGAACGGGCCCAGATGTCACCTGGGGCACGGGCAGAGTGACCTTGAGTGACCTTCCAGTGCCCACGACAAGCCCTGACAGGCTCCCTGGGGAGAAACATGGCCCCAGCCCAGCCCCCTGCCCTGGGACACGGACAAGATGGATGGGACACAGGGACACAGGTGGCAGGAGGGTTTTTCCCTCTCAGTGGCTCCAGCTCATCCAGCACAGCGTTTGGATAACCTACAGAGTCTCCCCTAAATCTGGTGAGCACCGGGAAGGAGCTGAGCTCTTCTCAGCAGTGTTTAGAGCAGGGAGAATGAATCACAGAGTCACAGAATCATTCAAGTCAGAGAAGACCTCCAAGACCATCGAGTCCAACCACTGCCACTAAACCATATCACCAATCATCATCATCATCATTTTTTGAACACTTCCAGGGACAGGGAGTGCACCCCTGTCCTGGGCAGCCTGTGCCAATGGGTAACCACTCTTTCAGTGAAGAAATGTTCCCCAGTATCCAACCTGAGCCTCCCCTGGCACAGCCTGAGGCCGTTCCCTCTCCTCCTGTCCCTTGTTCCCTGGGAGCAGAGCCCGACCCCCCCCGGCTCCCCCCTCCTGTCAGGGGGTTGCAGAGCCAGAAGGTCCCCCCTGAGCCTCCTTTTCTCCAGGCTGAGCCCCCCCAGCTCCCTCACATGACTCACTCTGCAGACCCTTCTCCTGCTCCGTTCCCTCCTCTGGACATTCTCCAGCCCCTCAATGTTTTTCATCCTGTATCCAGCTCCCAGTGTGTGGAAAGAGCAGCAGAGATCTCAGCACCAAGGGGACAAGAAGCCCAGTCCCTCATCTGGCTTGGCTCCAAGCTGGTCCCCTTTCACGTCCCAAAGGGGTTTTTCTGCCTTTAGTTAGGAACAATTAACATCAGGGCCCAGCACAAGACTCCCAGAGCTCCTCAGTGCAGAACCCCTGTTCTGGAAGGTCCTGGCCTTGTCTGAGCACGACTCTCACAGGCTTTTGATGAGTGTCTGGAACGTGCAGAACAATAAATACACCTGCAGACACATTTGGTGCTTCCTGTCAGGTGCCTCTGCAATGCTAGGCACAAAAATGCTCCTGTGAATCTGGCCCCAGATTACCTTAATATCTTTGCAGATTGGAAGCTGTGAGAGTAATTGATTCTTCACTTCATTAGTTAAACTGAAAAAGGAATTAAGAATTACTGGGGGTATGACAAACTGCTTGGCCAAACACTCCTTGTGCTGGGAACAGGTAAGCTTATTTACCTCTTCTTTTTATCAAATGTGAATGATTTTGAAAAGAAAACTCAAGGATTTAAAATGGGGGATCAAGACTTCATTACTTTTTAGAATTTCCTGTTGCTAAAATGGTTCAGCTTTTCTGTTACTTTACAGAATTTTGAATAAAGATTCAGTCATGGCAAAATAACTTTTTTTTTCCCTTTTTTTTTTTTTTTTGGTCTATAAACTAGCCAGCCAAAAGAAGCCTCACAACTGCCCACAGCTGGCTGTGGGTAAAGCCAAGAGGCTCCTAATTCCCATAGGACCTTGGGAAATATTCCCCTTTGGTTTTGCTCTGTGCTCCGAAGCCCTGGGGATTAACACAGCACTTCCTCCAGGTCAGAGGGACATCACCCAGGCCACATCCACCACTGAGCCTGGAGCAGTGTCCTGGCACGAGGGTTTGAGGTCAAGGAGGTGGGGAAAGTGTCCAGCAGGACACAGAGGAGGGACTTTGTTGGATGGGACTGAGGAACCTGAGCTGGGGCAGGCGGTTCCCAGGAGGTTCCCTAACCCTGCCAGAGGTCCAGGGGTGTTTGGACAAGGCTCTCAGGCACAGGGTGGGATTGTTGGGGTGTCTGTGCAGGGCCAGGGGTTGGACTGATAATCGTTGCAGGTCCTTCTGGATCAGGATGTTTTGGGGTTCTCTGTAATTTCCTGGGTAATTAGTGCTTCGTGCTGCTGCACATCCCCCTTGGAGGAGGGCTCCCCTCCCTCACATGGATGTCTGTCTGAGGTTTCAAAGGCACAAATGAAGCTGCCTGTCCTCTCTACAGCCAGTGCAGAGACACCAGGACCTCTAAGGACCTGTCCCTCCCCGAGGCTCCGGGAGATGCTCTGCAGGCACCAGCCCCTCGCTGCTGATTTCAACAGGAGACAACAGCTCTTGGAGCCATCTGAGCTTCCAAGGTGTCTTTCCCAGGCAGGGAATTGCACACCAGCCCACCCCTGGCTGCCCCAGGGCCGTGGCCTGGGCAGTCCCTGCCACGGGGATCCCATTCCCGGCGGGAGCACAGCGGGACCCTCCCGGAGCTGCACCAGCTCCCAGGGCTGGGAGGCAGATTGAGCTGTTTGTTTTGCCTTGTCTGGCTCTTTATGCATCCCCAAGTCCCCAGTGACTCTGCCAGCAACTTCCAACGAGGAAGGAATCCTTGTTTCCATATATCTGTTAAATCCAATGTCAGCAGGTGACAACACACGCTTGGCTGGTGCTGTTCTGTGATTGAGCAGAGCTGAGGAGGGATCAGAGCCTGGCACCACAGTCAGAGTTAGGAACCTTGGCACTATTTGATATACTTTTGGCACTATTTGCTACAGAACTACTTCACTGCAGCCCCCAGTGTGCAGAGACAGCCTGTCCATACCCAGGCTTCACTTTGCACTGTTTAAATCCCTAGTGGATAAACTCTTCCCTGCTGCAGGACAGCAGCATTCAGGCAGGCCTTGCCTAGCAAAACTGGGTTGGTTGGGCAGTTACCTCTCTAGCAGTGTAAAGCTGACCCTGGGAAAGCAGGAATGAACAGCTGTTGGAGGTTTTCACTAGCACCTTTACCAAAGGCTCATTTTTCCCTCTCACCCAACCCAGTTCTGAGGTTGGCAAAAGCCATCCCACCCTTGTTGGTGACATTGTTCAGCTGAGCTCAATGTAACACAACCTGCTCCTTTCTCTCAGATGTTCTAATTTAAAAATTATGTTCACAGAACCATTATAGAGAATCCAAACTATTAACTGGGAGCTCTCCCCGAGCTGGCACAGGAGGTGGGAATGTGCTGCACGAGCCCCTCCCAGCAGCTGCAGACCTGTTTGCAGGGTCTCATCCAAAGCAGCAGTGCTGTCAATCAGAGCCCATGTTTTGGGCAGAGGAGACAGATTTTTTCCTATCAAAGTGACAGGTATAAAACCCATTCCCGACCTTTGCTCCCCTGAGCTCTGCCTAATGCTCTGGAAGATCCCCACAGCCAATGGTGGTCTCCAGGTGAGTACTGAATATTGAAATCTTGCATTTTATAGCTGAAATAAAAAAAGAATATGTTCATTCTGGGGGGGAGAGTGCTGCCACCATCCTCCAGCAACCCTTGCTTTCAGCTGACGCTGCTCATCATGATTAAATATGAAATTTTTAATACCAAGTTACCATGACCATGAACTTCATTTTTATTGCAGAGTATTCACAAGTGTCCTTTTGTTCATTCCACATCACACAAGCTGCTGGACTCCTGACTGGCTGCCTGGTGGTGAGTGAACTGCCCTGAAATTCCCTTTAAAAACAAGCAGAAGCAACCTTTCTTTTTTTTTTTTTTTTTTTTTTTTTTTGCATTTATCATTCTAGCACTGTGGGTTTGTGCAGTATCAATTAGCTGTGTTGATTTTTCAACTCTTTAAACCACCACACAACCACAGTGGTGAGGGGCTTAACCCAGCTCTCACCTTCCCTCATCCTCTGTGGTGCTCATTTATCTCCAGGCAGGTTATTTGCAGAACAGGAGCTGGCACTTTGTCTTGCTGAGCTCAAATGCAGTTGCTGGGTTGGCTCTGACTCTGTCAAAAACTTCTCCATGCCATGGCCACACTTTCTGCTCTTTCACCACAGATGAAAACATGGGTTGTGCCTCCCTTGGTGACATCAGAAATTGGTGTGAAATTCTGGTGAAAACTAGTGGCAAATGTTTGCCCAAATGCACAGTGTCTTCCCCAGGCTGAAGGTGTACAAAGCCTTGTCTGTCTCCAACAGCCCTTCCCAAGCTCCTGGTGATGCAGCACAAACAGAGGAACATTAATCATCAGCCATTTCTCCCCGAAGCTCCTCTCTGCAGGTCGTGGGAAATGTCCCCCTGTGGCACACAGTTAATTAATTTGTGCCTGTATGCAGGAGAATAATTGAGTCTCTTTTTTCCCCCCCCCATGTTGTTCAGTGAGTCTCTTCACTGCTCACTCTGCAGGGCTGAGCAATGAGCCCACCTTCACCTCTGCTGGGGGTGAGGGGGATCTGAGATGTCTCTGGACTGCTCACTTGTGTGGAAGTGTCCAAGGCCAGCTTGGACAGGGCTTGGAGCAACCTGGGCTAGTGGAAGGTGTCCCTGCCCATGGCAGGGGGTGGAATGAGATGGGCTTCCAACCCAAACCAGTCTGGGATGCTGTGATGATTCTGCCGCTCCCACCCCATCTCACACGTGGATCCATGAGCTCCAGGTCCACTGTGTGTGGTGGGTGCTGGCCATGCCCTCCCCCTGAGCATCACCCACCCCTGGCAGTGCTGCCTGTGCTGCCTTGATCTCCGTGGGGAAATCACAGAACCCCAGAAAATGCTGAGCTGGAAGGGACCCACAAGGCTCATCAAGTCCAACTCCTGGCCCTGCACAGGCCCATCCCAGGAGTCACCCCCTGTGCCCCAGAGTATTGTCCAAACGCTCCTCGAGCCCTGTCAGCCTCGGTGCTGGGCCCACTTCTCTCGTTCAGTGTCTGGAGGGATCAGTCCCAGTGCTGTGTCCCAGCTCCCCAGCCCAGCCCAGCATCCCTTCAAGGACCCATTTACCATTCCCAACATCACAGAGCTCAGCCTTGGTCAGCCTCTGGCTCTTCATTCCCCTCCTGTTTGTGCTGTGTGTGACAAAGCTCTCCCAGAGCCCATCCCAGGGCTGGTGCTGCCCTGTCCTTGTCCCCTCCCTCTGCTCGGGGCCACAGAGCACCGGGAAAATCACCCCCCACCCACCGAGGACACCCGTGAAAATCACCCCCCACCCACCGAGGACACCCGGGAACCCCCCGAGGCCTCCCTCGGGCTGGCAGGGAGCACAGCCCTGTTTAACCTCGGCCAGCCGCTCTCCTGGAGCTGCCCTTCACCTCCAAGGAGATGTTCATTTGACTCTCCCCCTCAGGGAGTTCTCTTGGCTCGCTTTGCTCCTGGAACCACAGCCAAGTTCCACAGGGTCGTGTTCCTGCCCACGGTGATTTGTGCTGCACAGCACGACCCTCTGAGCAGCACAGCCCTCGTTCCACTGCCACACGGGTGCAGAGCTTTCCCTCGGGCCTGCAGGGAGGGACCTTTGCCTTCGTCCCTTCCCGTGTCCCGCGGGAGTTTCCACAAAGGAGCAGAGCACCTCAGAGACCTTTTTATGTGCAGATATGCCAAAAGCAAGTGACTGCTTTGCTCTGCCCTGAGACAAGTTTGCACTGCAAGAGGAGCAATCCTGAGTGGGCCGGGGAGGCCCCGGAGCAGGGGAGGCTGCACAGGCTGTGCCAGGGCCCGCCTGCCTCCCAGCCCCAGGAATGCCCGTGGCTGTCACTGCAGTCCAGCCCCAGCCCTGCTCTGGGAGCAGACAGCCCCGGGTGCATCCAGCCCGTCGAGCTGTCACCGTGACGGAGTGACAGACACGTTACAAGCTGCAAGACAGACAGGGCTCAGCACCCTGTCTCCTGATCCGGGGGCTCAGGGCAGAGCAGGCGGGAGGATGAGCTCAGCTCAGCCTGGAGCTGAAACCAGGCCAGGAATTACACCTGCAGCCCATCTGCACCCCCCGTGTGCCCAGGGCTGCAGCTGCAGAGAGGACACCCCCACGGACCTGTCCACAGAAGTGCTGTCCCAGCACAGCATGTGCCTGAAAGGCCTTTTCTCAGCCAGGCCATCCATCACTTCCAAGCTGCAGGTCAGAAAGGTGGCTGTAGCTGCTCTCCCTCTCCCCGTGCCTCCCCAGGTGAGCCCCAAACAGGTCGAGGAAGCTCAGCTGGGCAATGCTGTGCTTTGCACCTGCACAGGTATTTCAAGAGCAGCACCAGAAAATAAGGGTGTGAAAGGAAAGCTCTGCAGAGCAAACCTCCTGCTTTGAACCTCCTCTGTTCACCCTCTGGAAAGGAAAACAGAACATGAAAACACTTCAAAGAAAACCCTCCACCAGCCAAAGCTGAGCTGGTGAGGAGCTGGAGTGGGAAGTCAGGCATCCCCACATGTGAGAGCTCCTGTGTCCTGCATCCCACTGTGGGAATCACACACTCTGCTGGATAAAAAGCACAGGGCAGCTCTGCACGATCACCTCTACCCCATGTGGGATGTGCTCAGCTTTCCAGCTCCAGCCCTACTCCCTGAACCATATCAGAGTGCAGCTGTACCACGGGGTGAGAACATCCATTAGAACACATTCCTCTGGAGGAATGGCTCTGATATTAAGGGTCTATCAATAATGATTCACTAGGCCATGAGAGCAATGAAATTGCAGTGATAAAGGGTGACAAAATATTGTAAGATATGTGCATTGAGGTTGTGGAGCAAATGATCTGATCTGAGGAGCAACATGTGATGATGTGCATGAAACCATCTGCTGCCCAGGGTTAAGGTTAGGGGGAGACACAGGGAATACACCGTGCTGCTGAAACAAGGAATGGAGCTGAGGGCTGAGCCCTGGGGATGGGGATTGAGCACAGCACAGTGCTTCACTCCTGGGGGAGGAGCCCTTGCTCTGCCCATGTCCCCAGACTTCCCTGCAGTCCATGCAATTAATCACTAATGACTGGTGATGAGCAATAACCCTCCCCTCCGAACGCCCTGATGTGGAGTCACTTCCCATCCAAAGCACCTCTCCAGGGATGTCCCTGAGTGTCAGCAGTTGGACTTTGGGTTCTCCCTGTCACACAGAGCAGGCTCCAGGCACAGTCTGTGGCAGCAGGACAGGACAGGCAACCCCCCCTTCCTGACGGCTCTGCCTGTGCCAGGGCCCACAGAGCTGGGCTGGCTGCTCAGGACCTGCCCAGCTGGGTATGGTGGGGCTGGGGGCAGCAGGAGGAGCCAGCTCAGGTCTCCATATCCTTTCTACAAACTCTGTCTCACCTTTCTCCAGGCTGGGGCAACCCACAAGACAGGAGGAGCCCTGGGCTGGCTCTGGCAGCAGCACAACAGCAATGCAGATGTGCCGGGGGGTCTCTGGCTGGGAATCCCTTATTCCCCAAGCACACCCCATCCCAGCAAACCCCCATTCCCAGCCTCCCAGCCTCCTGCTGCCCATGCCCTGTGCAGCCTGGTGCCTGCTTTCACTGCCTGCTGCCATCCAGCCCCTGAGCCTCTCCCTCAGTACTCGCTTGGGATTGATGGGGCTTGGGATTGTGAGCAGTAAAAACACAGTGAGGAAACTGCAGAGCAGAAAAGCTGCCCCATAAAGAGCAAAAGCTTCTTCCTTTCCTCTCTGAAACCTGTAAAACGTCTAGTAAATCCCAGCACATGCTCCCAGTGCTGCATGGAGCCTAATCCAAAAAGCCCAGGAATATCCCATGATTAGGTGCGTGCCGTGAGTAATGGTTTTAGTGAGGCCCAGTGGAAGCTCAGCTCAAACTTACTCGTGGTTTATGTGCTTTGACTGGAGGGATCTCCTGTACTGGAGATAAAGCCACCTGTCCATAAGTCACTGCTCTGCCTATTCCCTGGCATTCAGGGAATGTGCTGATGTCACCACCAGGCTCAACAGGTTCAGCCTGAGGCTGGCACGGGAATCCAAGGGGGAGCTGGAGAAGGAAAGAATCCAAGGAGGAGCTGGGGCAGGAGAGAATCCAAAGGGGAGCTGGGGCAGGAGAGAATCCAAGGGGGAGCTGGGGCAGGAGAGAATCCAAGGGGGAGCTGGGGCAGGAGAGAATCCAAAGGGGAGCTGGGGCAGGAGAGAATCCAAGGGGGAGCTGGGGCAGGAGAGAATCCAAGGGGGAGCTGGGGCAGGAGAGAATCCAAAGGGGAGCTGGGGCAGGAGAGAATCCAAGGGGGAGCTGGGGCAGGAGAGTGCTCCAGGAGCCACAGGAGCCACGCTGCTTTCTCCTTCCCCTAACAGACTCCATAATCGACTGGCAGGGACAGTGAAAGTGCTCTGGCCAGGCAGTGCATGGAGCAGCTGGTGCCCTGCCAGGACCTGTGCCGAGGGAAGGAGGCAGCCCCAGGAGCATCCCTGAACTGCTCTGGGATGCAATGGGAGGCCTGGGGGTCTGTGTGGGGTTGATGATGTTCACTTCACCCTCTGCCTCTCCTGCCCACAGGAAAGTTGTGCTGTGGAGCTTTGCTGAAATTCCTGCCTTGCTGATCCTGGCTTACTTGACAGGTCCTGCCTCAGCACTGCCAAGCCAGCAGGGCTTTGTGGAGCTGGGAGGGAGGGTAGGAGGTACCAGGGGTGCTGCCAGCCCACACACAGCTCTGGAAAGTGCTGGCTGCTCAGGCTGTGGAGAAAGAGATGACCCTTGCTGAAGGTGGCCATGAAAAGCAACCTCTGAACTGAGGGCCATGCCCCCTGACCCTGATCCCCCTTACCTAAAGCACCTCTGAGGTCACTGCTGTCCCCAGCTCCTCCTGGTGGCTCCTGGAGGGCCCCAATGACATGATTATCCCTCCTTAGCAGAGCATTTTCAAAGCCCAAGGAGGGCTTTGCTCACTAATCTGGCATTCAGAGCAGATAATAGGCTTTGAGATGAAGACCTCCTGAGTCTATTTTAAGGTGGTTTTGTAGCCTGTCGTCTGTCACAGCAAGAGCCATCCTGTCACAGCATTCCTGGGACACTGCCACCTCCCAGTCACTCTTGCCCTTGTTCCCTGCCACAGCAGCTCCTCCTCATGCCCATGTGCCATCCCCATGCCCTGCACCTTGCTGGCCTTCTGTCCTGCTCTTCCCACGAGCTGTAAGAGTGTCTCCTTCCTCTGGGTCTCCTCAGGAAGGGGCTGGAGGTGCAGAGGGCATGTCCCAGCCCCAGAGCAGGGCTGCAGTGAGGGGTTTGCCCAGTGCCTTTGTCTTCACAGGATCACCCTGGCAGGGGTGCCCTTGGGCCAAGGGGCTCCATGCTGCTGGCCAAGACTTCCTTAGGTTAGGAAACTATTTAGAGCAATAGCTGAGGCCATTTTGGGGGAGGGTCCCTTCAGAGGCAGCTGGGGACACCCTCCAGGGTGCACCCACACAGTGATGCAGGGGAAAGGGAGCCCAACCTCACTGGCATCCAGAAACACTTGGGATGTGGGAACTCTCTTGTTTCCTGTGACACTCTCCTGTGACACTCTGCTCCTGTCCCCCTCTTTCAAAACTCCATACACCCCACCCTGCTTTTCAGGCTCACATCATATCTCATAGAATCATGGAATATCCTGAGTTGGAAGGAACCCACAAGAATCATCCAGTCCAGCTCCTGGCCCTGCACAGACACCCCAACAATCCCACCCTGGCCCTCAGAGCATTGTCCAAACCCTCCTGCAGCTCTGGCAGCCTTGGGGCTGTGCCCACTGCCCTGGGGAGCCTGGGCAGTGCCCAACCAGCCTCTGGGGGAAGAACCTTTTGCTGAGATCCAACCTGAGCCTGCCCTGACACAGCTCCAGCTGTTTCCCTGTATTCTGTCTCTTATCACGAGATGAAGAGATCCAAACACCCAGCTGGAGAAAGGTCAAGGCCAGAGGACATGTCCCCCTGGGTCACCCCAGCTCCCACAGCTCTCAGTTCCACTGCTGCCTAATCAGAACTTCCCTGCCTGCCCAAGTGCATCCAACACATTCCAGCAGTGTAGGGGAGCCCGGGGCCAGCTCAGCACCAGGAAAAGGGTGGCTAATCCACTCTTTCTGCTCAGCTGGGAGCCAGGTGGGAATTTATAAGATGGGCACCTCGTGCCAGGCTCCCAGTCAGGGACACTGCGCCCCCATTTCCAGCCCTGACATGACAGCTCCCAGAGCCCCAGAAGTGCCAGGCCATGGGGTGCCAGCAAAAGGGAGCAGGGCAGGGCTGGGGGGAATTCCAGCCCTGCTGAGGGCACTGGCAGCTGCCCACTGGGATCTTGGCTCTCTGGTGATACCAGGAGGGCACTGGCAGGGAAGTGCCACAGGCTTTGCCTCTCCATGGGGGATGTGTTATCCTGGGCTGTGTTATCCTGGGATATGTTATCCTGGGCTGTGTTATCCTGGGCTGTGTTATCCTGGGCATGGCCGATCCTGCAGAGAGGTGATGGCAGGGATTGGGATGCAGAGGGATGCAGGGACTGGGATGCAGAGGGATGCAGGGATTGGGATGCAGAGGGATGCAGGGATTGGGATGCAGAGGGCTGCAGGGACTGGGATGCAGAGGGCTGCAGGGATTGGGATGCAGAGGGATGCAGGGACTGGGATGCAGAGGGATGCAGGATGCAGAGGGATGCAGGGACTGGGATGCAGAGGGATGCAGGGACTGGGATGCAGAGGGATGCAGGGATTGGGATGCAGAGGGATGCAGGGACTGGGATGCAGAGGGCTGCAGGGACTGGGATGCAGAGGGATGCAGGGATTGGGATGCAGAGGGCTGCAGGGATGTGACTCATTTGTGAAGTGCTGCCCCAGGCTGTTGGGGCCCTTTGCAGGCACCCTCGGGGGCCGTGTCTGGGGATGGGGGACTGCCCCTTCCTTGAGGCTGAGAGCTTGGGCTCTCCTTGGGACACTCTCCAGCCCTTTCCTGCTCCCAGCCTGGCTCCCAGCTGAGCAGAAAGAGTGGATTAGTCACCCTTTCCCTGGTGCTGAGCTGGGCCCAGGCTCCTCCACACTGCTGGAGTGCATTGGATCCACTTGGGCAGGAGGGGAACTCCCAATTATTTGGGAGCTGAGAGCTCTGTGAGCCAAGGGGTGACACCACCAGGACACGTCCCCTGGCTTTGGCCTTTCTCCAGCTCCAAGGACAAGGCAGGTGGGTTTACACCTGCCTGACCCACCCTGCCTCTGCCAGGAGGGGGAAGGAGGCACCATGTGCCAGGAGAGCAGTGCCAGCAGTGCCAGCTCTCAGCACAGCACCCGGAGCTGGGAAGGCAGGGAGGGCTGAGCTGGGGGAGCTTAGGAGTTCCCAGGGCTCTGTGGTCCAGCACTGGCAGATCTGCCGGATCTGTGGACTGGAATAGCATGAAATGATGCTGAAAATCCGGGTTAATCCGAACCAGCTCCAGAGACCAGTCCTGGAGCTGCCTCTTTATCTGCAGTGTGGATCTAAATCCACGCAGGCTTAACTTGGGTCTCGGCAGCTTTATGTCGGCTCTGATTAGTTCACATCACCTTCTTCACAGCTTCCTGACCCTCTGCTGGGGAGGCTGCCTCTGGATTTTCAGTATTTTATATTTACACAGCAGTGTCACATCCTCAGGAGGCCCCAGAACAGCCTCAAAATATTCCCCGTGGCCTCCTGCCTCCCTGGGAACCACAGCTGGGAGATGCTGTCCATCATGGTCTGATAACCAGCTGGAAACCACCCTGCACCCCCAACCCCTGCCCAAATCCCACCCAGCCATGTGGAGGTGGCATCTCCACCATGTGGTGCCAGGAACATGGGTGTACCCTGAGAAGGCATTTGGGGACAGTGCCCTGTGACAGGACAGCAGAGACAAGGAGGGTTGTGGTTGTGACCCGTCACTGGAGATCCTGGATGAGAACTGACCCCAACATACAACCAGAAAGATGATGGGAGAAGCAGGAGCACAGTCAGGTGTGGGTGGCCCAGGGACTCCTGTCTGGGTGGGCACAGTCCCCCATGGGCTGGGAGCCAGGCAGGGGCTGCCCTGCAGATTTGGGGGGCAGAACTCACAAGGGCAAACATCTGCAAGAGGTGAGGACACAGAAGGTGGAAAGTCCCATCACTGCCATCCTGATTAATGGAGTCAGACAAGGGCAGCAATAGGGTGCTGGCACCTCTCTGACACACAAGGGTGTTTTGGGTGGTGAGTCCTGTTATACAGCTCTGCAGACCCCTGCTCTGTCCTGCCCCACCAAACTGGGGGGCTCTGTTCCCACACATGGGAATATGACTCTGAACTGGACCTGGGAAGCCCAGGGAGCTCTTGGGTTAAGCCAACAGGGCAGAAACTTAGAGGACAAAAGAAGGAAAACCACTCCTTTCCCTAAATAGTCAAGTTTAGGCACTCCATGGAGCAACCACTACAGTCTCCAAAGAGGGAGAGACCATGAGGCTGCTGCCCTGGGCCACTGAGGCCCCTGGGCTGGAGTCCTGTGGTCTCTGTTGAGCTTTCCTGCATTCAGGAGAGGTTCCTGTGGAGATCAGAAGCCAGAGATGGGAACAAGCAGAGATGGGAAGCAGGGCAGGCAGCTGTCCCCTGTGCCCAGGTTTGAGCAGCTCCTTTCTGGAGCAGATTCCCAGTCCCTGGCTGCAGTTCACTGGGATATGTGCAAAAGCAGACTCGCTGGGATGGAGGCTGCAACACCCTGGGGAGTGTGTGGTCAGGGAGGGCAGCATGGAATCAGGCAGCATGGAATCAGGCAGCATGGAATCAGGCAGCATGGAATCAGGCAGGAGTCCCTGTGGGAGCAGGTACCCCTGAGCAGGGCTGCCATCCTGACCCTCCTCCCTGGCTGAACCTGCTTGGCACCGAGACTGGCAGTGACAGAGGTGTGTTACCAGAGGGCCCTACAGTGTGCTGGGGTTGCAGGTGGGTGCAGAAACAGGGCCATGTGTGACCAGAGCCCATGAAAAGAGACAGGCACCTTCCTTCAGCATAAAAACACTCCCTCTTTTCCCATTTCAAAGAATCTCAGAATGGTTTGGGTTGGAAGGGGGTTGTTGTGCAGGTGCCCAGGAGGCTTTCAGGCTAACCCAGGGGGTGGAGGATGGAAGGGAAAAGGGACTCTGGAGAAAGGATGGCCCAGATCCACAAATGCCCTTGTAACCCAAGTTCCCCAACACCTGGAGACCTTCTGACGAGGGTGGAGGGACCAACAGTCAGACAGAAGGGCAGGTGAGGCCCCAGATCCTCCTGCAGAGCGTTGGGCTGATAAAACTGAGCATCATATCTCTGGTCCCACACTGCAGACACAGACACAGAGCCCACATCCACGGGCCCAGGGCAAGGGGATGGAGAAATCCTGGAATCACTGAGGGGTTTGAATGGGAAGGGCCTTCAAAGCTCATCCAGTTCCACCCCCTGCCATGGGCAGGGACACCTCCCACTAGCCCAGGTTGCTCCAAGCCCCGTCCAACCTGGCCTTGGACACTTCCAGGGATTCCAGGGGCAGCCACACTTCTCTGGGCAACCTGTGCCAGGGCCTCCCCACCCTCACAGGGAAGGATTTCTCCCCAGTATCCCATCTAATCCTGCCTCCTTCAGCTCCCCTGCCCTCCATTTGGCTGTTACCTTATGGCTCCAGGTCCCAAGGCAGGAGATGGTGAACTCCTGGCTCAGACACACCGAGTGTCACTGCTGTCCCTGGGACTCCTGGTGACATTTGTCCTTCTGTGCCACCCAAACACCCAAAGATGTATCTGATTTCTTAGCAGATGGTGGCAGAAATAATCTCCTCCAGTCTCTGTTCCAGTCTTTGATGGGTCCATCTTTTAATCCAGCAGCAAATGCCAGGGACCTGGAATTGTTGGTGAGCTCAGCAAGGTGGGGACACAGGAGAGGATCAACAGCCCTTCCTGCAGGTGGGACACAGCCCTTCTGTACAGCTGGAGTGGAGACAGACACAGGCAGAGGTGGGCTGACACAGCCCCTGTCCACAGCCACACCAGGACACTCCTTGGTGCCCAAACACCAATGGCCATACAGCCAAGAGGAAGATCCCCCACAGAAAGGCACCACTTGTGCCCCACAGGGACACACACAGAGGTGTGCACACAAGTGCCAGCACTTCCAGTAAGATTATTCAAAGCATGAGGCTGGGCAGGGACCAAAAAACTGGGACAAGCAGAAGCATGGCACTGCCAGGGAGGAGGGTGCCAACTCACCTGCCACCTTCTCACAGGCCCTGCTGCATCTCTGAGCCACCAGAGCCCTGCTGGACCCCGGGGCTTCTGGGCTTTCCTGTGTCCCAGCAGCAGAATGAGGGGCAGGACCCAGCTCTCCTGCTACTGTCTGTGGGGCAGGGAGGCCTGGGAGGGTGGGATTCACTGAGACCCTGAGATGTGATCCCAGGGGGTCATTCTGTCACCCTGTGCAGGGCAGGAGTTGGACTCGATGATCCTGGAGCAGGATCATTCAGCATGTTCAATGAGTGTGTGATTCAGGCCCAGCTGAAGTGAGGGATGCAGGTTCCCCACCCTGGGATCCTTGGGCAGCTCCTGGGGGTCTGTGGAGGAGGAGGATGGAAGCCTCCAGTGGGCACTGCCTGGCTTGGCAAAGAAAAAGAAGAGGAAAGGGCTGATGCTCAAGGGGTTCCATCAGAGAGTACAACAGGGCACTGACAGGTTCAGGCTGCCACGGACAACCAGAAGCCCCTTGTATTGAACCAGCTGAGCAGCAGTGCTGGGGAAGGTCTGAAGGTTTGCACCAGATGCCAGCAGGGCCAGGATGGAGCCAAAAAGTGTCAGCTGCTGGTGTAGAATGTGTAAATCCACGGCTGTTGGCTGACGAAAAAGCCAACACTGCTGCCTAAATTATTTCTGCTCTCCCCACCATGAGGTTCTCAGCTGATTGTGTTGGGCCAGCCCTGCTGCAGCACAGGCTCATAATTTGCTGTAATTAAGTGGGCACAAGTCTGCAGGGAGACTTGGACAAATGCATTGCTAATCCCTGCTATCCCCCAGCAGGGACAGGCAGTGTTAAACCATGGCAGGGCCCCAGCCAAGCACGAGCTGTCGCCTGGTGACTTGTTCTGTCTCAAACTGAACACGACGGTCTCAGCAGCCCCTGAGCATGTCATGTGTGCCAGCACCTCCTCCTGAGCCCTGCAGGGGGACCAGGGCATCCAGCTCTGGCCTTGGCACAAGGATCTGGCACAAGGAACATCCTCAGAAGAGCAAAATGCCAGCACCCCCAAGAAGCGAAGGTGCAGGCCCCAGGGGCAGCAGCACTGCTTCTCCCAGCAAGCCCAAGCTAGGGAAATGCTGGTCCAGGTTCAGCAGGGAGGACCCTGCAAGTGTCTGTAACTGTGTGTTACAGCTGTTACAGCTGAAAGAGTTTCTAAGAGCTCCTGTTCTTTGAGCTAGATCACAGAATCACACACTGGTTTGGGTTGGAAGGGACCTCAAAGCCCATCTCGTTCCACCCCCTGCCACGGGCAGGGACACCTTCCACCAGCCCAGGTTGCTCCAAGCCCCATCCAACCTGGCCTTGGACACTCCCAGGGATGGGGCAACCACAGTTTCTCTGGGCAACCTGTGCCAGGGCCTCCCTACCCTCTGAATAAAGAATTTCTTCCCAATATCCCATCTAACCCTGCCCTCCAGCGGTTTGAAGCCATTCCCCCTTGTCCTGCCACTCCAGGCCCTCATAAATAGTCTCTCTCCATCTTTCTTGTAGGCTCCCTTCAGGAACTGGAAAGCCACAATTAGGCCACTTCAAAGGCTCTGTCCAGGTCCTGGCTGCCCAAACAGTGTCCCACCCCAGAAGGGAGTCACTGCCCCAGAAAGCAGAGCTCCTGCTGCCCTTCTGCCCCGGGAGAGCCCCAGCAAGGCTGGAGAGCAGGAGATCACAAAGGCACCGCTCCTTTGGCCCCTTCCCCACCCAGAGTCAGGGCAGCAGAGGGGTTAAGACAGTCTGAGCTCTCCCCCATCAATCCATCCCACAAATCTGACGGCCCCATCTCTTCCCGGGCCCAGATTGATTTCTTGACTGGGAGCAATGAGCAGCCTCACATGAAAAATGAGGCTCCGCGCCGTCAATAGGAGTTCTAATTACAACTTAAACCCAGGACATTCTTTACAGCACACACCAGATTTACAGCCCCTCGCAGGTGGGCGTGCAGCCTGCTCTAATTAAAAGCAGCTCTCATTGCAGATTGCTCCAGACAGCCCATTCCAGCTCCACAAGGGCACAGGCAGCTGCTGGTGCTGAGCTGGCAGGGAGGTACCAGGCACCCCAAGGGCACCGGCACCGCCGGCTCAGGAGGAGCAGGGGAGGATGGAAAGCTCCATTCCCTCCTCTCTTTGCTCTGTTCTGTTCTGAGGAGGTTTCCCACACTGCATCAGCCTTGGCTGAACAGCCCCAGTGCCCAGCACTGTCCCCCTGGGCACAGCCCAGTTCTCCATCCCAGGAGCAAAGGGCAGAACTGGCTCTGACTGGGGCGACCCAGTGAGGGGACACACAGAGTCACAGGATCCCAGAATATCCTGAGCTGGAAAAGATCCACCAGGATCATCCTGTGCCCTGCACAAGACAACCCCAAGGACTAGATGATCCTGGTGGGTCCCTTCCAATCTGGCATATTCTGTGATTCTGTGAATCCCACCCTGTCCCTGAGAGTGTTGTCCAAACACTCCTGAAGCTCTGGCAGCCTTGGGGCTGTGCCCTGCCCTCAGAAGTGCTGGGATGCCATGGGAAGCAGTCCCAGAGCTGGCTGGTGCCCCTAAGATACCATTCAGAGACCCACTGAGCCAGAGCCCTGGGGGAGGATGCTTTGTGGGATCTGTCACAGGGAGCTGGGGCAGGGCAGGTCCCAAGGGGGTGGTCAGGGCATTCCCAGCTCTGCTGTCAAGGCTCTCTGAGCTCTACACAGATTGTGTTCCTCTCTGCCTCAGTTTCTCCATATCTGTGTTGGGAGAAATGCCTTTCTGAACAAGGAAATCCCCTGGAAAACCAGGGGATTGAGGAAGGCAGGGAGAAAGTGTCTCACTGCCCAGGCATGACAGCTCTGGCAGAGGGGGGTGACAGGGCTCTCCCATGTCTGCCCAGAGAGGTGCTGTGGGGTTCCCTCCCTACCTGAGACTGGGAAAGCCTGTCCTCCTGCACAGGGAGACACCAGGGCACTGCAGGATCCCTCTGCAGACACCCCTGGGTGCCAAGGGCACCAAGACCCTGCGAGGGCTCAGAGGGACAGGGGTGTCTGGGAACAGTGGGGCCCAAGTGAGCCCCAAAAGGTGCTGGGGTTAGAGGAGGACAGAAGCAGAAAATGTTGAGCAAGTCTCCACCATCTGATGAGGGATCCTGGCTCCTTGGGCCGTGTGTGTCCCACATGGTTTCCAGTGGAAACCTGCCTGCCCCAGCTGGGAATAGCTCAGTTCCTCCCAGAGCACTGCTGTCAGGGAATGAGCTCTTCCTGGTGGGTGTCAGGATCCAGCATGAGCAGAGACATTGTCATCGTGGTGATGGGGACAAACTAACCCCCTCCCATGTGTCTCTGGGTGGGGGGCAGCCCTGGTATCTCCTCAGGTGGAGCCCTGAGCTTTAACCAGCCCTCTCTGCTTCTGCCAGTGCTCCCAGCTCTGCTTCTGGCGCAGTGGGGAAGATCCTCCTGAGTCATTCCTTCCTCAGCACAGGATTTGTGGAGCTGAGGTGGGTGTCAGTGAGCAGAGACAGTGCAGATTCCACAGGGCTGGGAGTTAAATCACTCTTGCCATGAGCTGCTGCTTTGGAGAACAAAACCCTCCACAGAAGGGCTGTTGGAGGTGATGAAAGAGCAAAGTATCAGGGCTCTCCAGAAACCACTCCTGCCCCAGCTGGAGCCTGGAGAGGTGGAGCTTTATTGAGAGTCCAAAAGGTCAGTATGAGACTCACTCTGCAGAGCTTTTTCCACCAGGAGCTTGGAGAAGCAGAAAGGTGATGCTTAAAGCTGCTCTCCAAGGATCCCACCTGTGTCCTGCCCAGAGCCTGGGTCTGCTGGCTGACAGCAAAGGGCAGGACAGGGGACCTGCCCAGATCCCTGCCCAGGGCCCTGGGCTGGAAGGCTCTGTGGGATCCTGCAGGGAAAGGCACCATCAGCCAGGACAGATTGACAGCCACAGCCAGTGGGATGTGCCCCTGCAAGGGGCTGCCAGCTCCAGAGGGGACACAGCTGCCTGTGAGATGTGAGGGATGGGAACTCTGGGTCAGGATGAGCCAGAAACTGCCCTCGTGACTCAGCTGGTCCTGACCCAACCTCCCCACAAACAGCTGCAGGACCCAGGGCATCCTGTCTGGGGGCACAGCCTCAGGTTCCTTCCTCCCTGCTTGCTAAATTTCCTGCCTGAAACAAGATAAAACAGGCCATGTCATGCAGCCCCTGATGTGGGTGAGCAGCTCCCCAGCCCAGATGTGAGCAGCCCCCTCCTGACATGCCTGCTCTGGTTTATCACAGCTGGCAGGGATGTCACCAAACCTGGCACAGATGTCATCAAAGCTCTGCCATGTGGGCCCTTCACTCCCACATGGAGTGTCCTGGAGCATGAACCCCCCAGGATGGGAACAGAGCAGGGCCTGTGCATCACTGGGTTAGGCAGAGCAGGGGAGAGCCCCTCAAAGCTGATGTGCCTCAAACCTGCCCATCATTGCCCTTCAGAGCTGGTGACACCATGGGACAGTGGCTGGGACTGTTCCCTGAGCCAAAGGTGTCCAGTTCCTGCAGCTCTCAGGCCCAAGGGGCCACGGGGGCTGCTCAGGCCCAGACTTTGAGGCCCTCCAGGAGGTGGCCAGGGCTGTCTGGGGTGAACAGTCATCCTGCACGCTGAGGCTGCTTCCTGTGCTCCCAGCAAGACAAGCTCTGTCCAGGTTTTGTCTTGGCCACCTCGCCTCAGGCTGTTGTCCCTTGGGGTGAAGGAGGTGGAAGGCTGGTTCTTTGGGGTTCAAATGGGATTTCTGTGGGCTGTAAGAGGTGCACCAAAACATCCACATCCCTGCAAGACTTCACCCCAAAGAGGGGGAGTGTCTTTGCAGGATTTTGCCTCTGTCCAAGACCTTGAAGCAGATCCTTCCCATGTTTGGGCTCAGAGAGCCATTGGAGAAGGTTTGGTGTAGCTTTGGTGCAGAGGACACTTGGAGCTCCTCAACGTGAGGCTGTAGGTGATTGTATTATCTGCAGTTCCCATGAACCTGACCCATGGCTTTGGGAAAAGTTTGTCTTTCAAAACAGGACGGTTTTTTTCCATGCTATCCCATCTCCCATATTTTTGTTTCTCTTGCCCCGCTGTGGAGTGATCCACACTTGGATCAGGGTTTGGATTAGCCCCTCCCAGACAGTAACTGTCACACAGACACCACAGAAACAGCCCTACAGGAGCCCTTTTCCCAGGAAATCATGGAATCATGGAATACTTTGGGTGGGAAGGGACCTTAAAGACCATCTCATTCCACCCCCTGCCATGGGCAGGGACACCTTCCACCAGCTCAGGTTGCTTCAAGCCTCATCCAACCTGGCCTTGGACACTTCAGGGATCCAGGGGCAGCCACAGCTTCTCTACCCAACCTGAGACAAGGCCTCCCCACCCTCACACCCAAAAATTCCTTCCGAATATCCCATCTATCCCTGCCCTCTGGCACTGGGAAGCCATTCCCTGTGTCCTGTCCCTCCATCCCTTGTCCCCAGTCCCTCTCCAGCTCTCCTGGAGCCCCTTTAGGCCCTGCAAGGGGCTCTCAGCTCTCCCTGGAGCCTTGTCTGCTCCAGGTGAACCCCCCCAGCTCTCCCAGCCTGGCTCCAGGGCAGAGGGGCTCCTCCTCTGGGATCAACTGAACGTCTCCTCTTTGGACTCATCCCAACATGTCCACAGGGAACCCTGCCAGGGGCTCCTGCAGGCAGCTGAAGGACCTTTTGGGGACCCTTCAGCCAACAGCATTTATGACACTTCATGATAAGAATGAGAAGACACTTTGCAGCCCAGAAACACATCAGGTGCACTTTGAGTGAGGAACCCTGATGAAAGGAGGCAGGTTTGGGGAAAAAACTCCTGGTTCCCGTGGATTGCTCGTGCTCCCCCTCTGGCAGCTGAACCCATCCCCAGCCGGGCTGTGCTGAGGCTGATAAGGAGGCAGGGGAGAGGAGCTGGATCCTGCAGCAGCAGCCACCGCCTGTGCCTCCCTCCCCTCTGCTTTTCTGTAGTTTGGGAGTGCTCTGGAACTGCTGGGCACAGACACTTCTGAGGCAGCAGCAACTTTGCACGGCGCGGTTGTTTTATGTCTGAACTGTACATACAGCAGTGAATAGAGCTCATAAAAGATGGATGTATTCTTGTTCTTTTTGCTGGTTTTGATTTATTATTTACTTCACTTTTTTCAACTCTTCCGAAGTGCTGTAAATCATCTAAATCATTTTTCTCCTCTGCTTGGCTGGTTTTGGGGAGCTGAAGCGAGAGGATGGTGCCTTCCTCCTCAGCATTGCAGGGTTTGCTGAGGGATTTTCAGGAAGAGAGAGAAAACCAGGAAATTTGAGCTCTTAACATCTCCACAAAGTAGCTTGGAAAGGCTTAAAGGTCTTCTTCCATCTGCTCCCTGCATTTCCAGGGGCTCTGAGGCTCAGCTGGGAGGGCACTGCTGGCTCAGGCAGCCCTGCCCCTGGCTGAGGGGGGGTCACCCAGCAAACATCCCCCCCAGTGCAGGGAAGGGTTCACAGAATCCCAGAACATGCTGAAGGGACCCACAGGGATCATCCAGTCCAACCCTCAGCCCTGCACAGGCCCAGCCCCAAGAGTCACCCCCTGTGCCCCAGAGGATCAGCCAAACCCTCCTGCAGCTCTGGCAGCCTTGGGGCTGTGCCCACTGCCCTGGGGAGCCTGGGCAGTGCCCAACCAGCCTCTGGGGGAAGAACCTTTGCCTGAGATCCACCCTGAGCCTGCCCTGACACAGCTCCAGCCGTTCCCTGGCTGCTGTCCCTGCTCCCCCAGAGCAGAGCTCAGTCCCTGCCCCTCCTCTGCCCCTGCCCAGGCTCTTGTAGCCTGTACAAGCTGCCCTTGTGCTGCTGGGGTGTTCCAGCTCAGGAGAGCCCTTTCCCTGAGGCTTGGAAGGGAACATGGATTGGACCTGGCTCTGGGAACTCCAGCCATGGGGTGACATTTTTAAGTACCAGCCACAGGTCTGGCCCAGGGGAGCAGCTCCCAGGGCTGGCTGTGGAAGGTGCCAGGGTTTTGTTCAGGGCTGGGTCGTGGCTGGGCAGTGCAGTGGGATTCTCTCAGTCCAAGCTCAGAGCCAAGGTAGTCCAGCAATGGGGGCTCCTCCAGCAGCAACGTCTCCCTGCTCTCAGCCACACTGAAGGCAATGGAGCAGCAGCTCCAGCACCCAGAAAAAAAAAGGAAAGTCTGTCCACAGGCAGAATGGAGCTCAGAGAGCAGATTTTCAAGGGCACATTGCACAGCACAAAGCTGCTGTTGGAGGAGCTCAGGACCCTTCGTGCACCCAGCTCCATGTGGTGTGAACCCCACCCCACACTGCTGAGCTGAATTCTTCAGCAAACCAGGACAGAGACTCCTGAGAGACCCAGAGCCTTGATTCTCCAGCCTCCCCTTGCTCCTCCAGCCTCCTCATGCTCCTGCAGCCCCCCTGGCTCCTCCAGCTGCCTGTCCCACCACCTCCCAGCACAGGGGCACAGGAGGAAGGGGTCCATTTCCAGTCCTTCTGAAGGAGGATTGGGGTGACCCCATTAAAGCTGGGTCTAAAGGGATGGAATCTGTGGTGACCCCTGAACTCAGGAGACATCCACTGATCAAGGAATCAATCCAGCAGTTCCAAGCCAGCCCTGGACAATCCCGGCTGTGCCCAGACCAGGGAACACGGAGCAGAGCCCTGGGAGCACCGAGGGCTCCTGCAGATGCTGTGGAGGGGGCAGTGACCCCTCCATCCCTTTCCCCATGGGCTGTGGGACAGGGCAGGATCACAGGGCTCCTCTCAGCTCCCCACACTCTCAGCAAGGCCCAGGCAGTGAGTCCCCACAGCCACGAGCACACCAGGCTGCTCGGGGCTCCCAGCGCCGAGTCAGGGGCTCTGTCTCCTTCCTGTCACTTCGTGTCTCTTTTTCCAGGAGGAATTCAGCTGGAGGGAGAGCAAACAGGCAGGCTGCTAATGACAGGGCAGCTGCTGCTCTGTGTCAGGCATGTGAGACCCCACTGGGAGCTCAGCTGGGCGCAGAGGGTGGCTGGACACCATTTATTTTTACATTAGAGCTCTTTGCCTCTCTCCCTGTCTGCTCTGTGCTCTTTGCTTCTGAGTCACTTCATCTCCTGTCAGATGGACATCGATGCAGGATGTGAGCACAAACCTTCCCAGTAAAGGCTAATTTTAGGATAGAAGCTGATGGGGGGAGGGTTTTGGCTCAGTCTCCGTTGGCATCGATGGCAGAGCTGTCCTTGGTGTGTGGCACTACCTGCCTTTGCCTAGTTCTTGCCCACATTGCAGCAGAGAGGTGAGTGTGGAACACAGGGCAGAGCCTCACTGGCTGCTGGCCATAAAGACATTTCAACAAATATTCTGTTCCCCTACCTCAAATAAAATGCCAGGAACTGCCTGTGAGTTTGGGAATCAGAGAATCACAGAGTGGTTTGGGTTGGGAAGGACCTTAAAATCATCCAGTGCCACCCCCTGCCATGGGCAGGGACACCTCCCACTAGCCCAGGTTGCTCCAAGCCCTGTCCAACCTGGCCTTGGACACTTCCAGGAATGGGGCAGTCATAGCTTCTCTGGGCAACCTGTGCCAGGGCCTCACCATCCTCTGAGTAAAGAATTTCTTCCTAACACCCAATCTAACCCTGGCCTGTGGCAGTTTAAAGCCATTGCCCCCTGTCCTGTCAGTCCCTGTCTGTATGAACAGTCCCTGTCCCTGCTGGGGAGGGAGGGAACCCCTGGCTCTGGCTCCCTGGGCAGGGAGGAGGTGGTCAGAGCACGGGGTGGCTGTGCCCCAGCAGAGGGGCAGGTGGGATTTCCCTGGCCAAAGCTGTGCTCGAGGACATGGAGCTCCAGTGCAAGGTCTGACAGGGACAGGAGTGTCTGCAAACAACCTCCTCACCCGGGGGATGCCATTGCATCACCTTCAAAGCTGCAGTGCCCTGGTGTGGGAATGGGCCTGAAATGGCAGTGACTTCATGAAAAAGGGGGAGATCTGAGGGCTGGGCAGGGCAATTAGGTGGTGATGCTTCAAGAATCAAAACTGTCTCGGCAAAAAATCTCAGAGTCATTTCTTTGTCCGGCATTTTCAATGTCCCACAGGAATTTCTCCACGTCCCCTCTGAAGCTGTGGCTCTCTCCCCCTTCATTCCCAGTGCTGGGGGGACAGTGGGGCACAGGGTACCCAGCCCTCTCCCAAGGCTCCTCTCTCTGACCAGCCCTGGGTCAGCATCCCTTGGCCCAGGGGATGAAGGTGATGCTCCTGGCACAGCCCCGGCTGTGGTCCTGGCACCTGGGCTCTCCTGGGCCAGGACAGAGCAGGGGGAAGCTCCCAGCTCTCCCTGCCTGTCCTGCTGCCTGCAGAGCTCTGCAGAAGGTGTTCCTGGTACAGGTGTGATCCCACAGAGCCAGATGGGCTCCCACTCCTGCCCCAGGCCCTGGCAGAGCTGGGCACAGCAGAAGCTTTCATTGCCATAAAAAATGGGGCTGAATTAGGAGGCAGGGAGAGCCCAGCTTTGCTCTCAGACAGTGATTAATCACGGGGCCAGGGTGCCAGAGAAGCTGTGGGTTCATCTCACCTGATTTCGGATGTTCAGAAATTCAAGGTCTAAATCTAAGTCAGCCTTCCCAGTTCCCTCCAAGCTGAGCAGGAAGGAATGGCCCCTTCCAGGAGGGGAGTCTGTGCCAAGCAGAGTCAGAGCCAAGGAGCAGTGCCAGGCTCAGGACTGGGACAGCTGGGGTGCCCAGAGCTGGAGAGTGTGACCCAGGAGGGGTGCAGGGGCAGAGGGCACAGGTGGAGGTGCAGTGGGCAGAGGGGTGATGATGATGTTGGGGAGGACACAGTGGTGGAGCTGAGGACCCTGGGGACACGTGAAGTCCTGTGGCCACGTGGCTGTGAGGCCCCTGGATGCCCCCAGCCCGGGGTGTGCAGGATGCTGGCCATGGTGTGACACATCAGGCAGGGCCCTCCCTGCTCTGCTCTGAGTCAGCCCCAGGGCGGGCAGGGGAGGGACACACTCACACAGCACATTGAATGCCATAAATTCGGAAGCAGAGCCAGAGCTCTTTAATCTTGGGTTGTTTTTTCACTCATAACGAGATAACAAAGGAAGCCAAGCTGGAGCTGGAGTCGTGAATTATGCAGGGAGGGCACATCCATCCCTGGTGGGTTGGGGTTTGCTCTGCCAGCCCAGGGTGTGCCCGGTGAGCACCACTTGGCTGGGGGCCAGCTGGGTGCTGGTTATCCTTGTCAGGCTGTGATGCCCTGCAGGCACTGAGGGTTATTCCAGCTCTGATGGACACAGGAAGGCACAGGCAGGCCCCAGGCTCTGTCCCAGGTCCGGGGCCTCCAGGATGGCTGTGAGGTCTCACACACAACCCCTCTCATCCTTCCACGGGGCACGAAAGGCAGGGATTTTTTCTGCAGAACAGGGTGGGGATTACCCACACACACACTGCAAAGAAAAGATATTTAGCAAATGCCTTAATGCAGAGAACAGAAAGCTCCCCCAGAGCAGGGGAAGCCAGCAAAGCAAGGACCCACAGCAAGGTGTCTCTGCATGAACTGTCCCTCAAGCACAGCTGAGCCCTTGAGACACTGCAATGAGGGGCCCAGTGTCCCCCGGCTGGTTTTGGGGCCAGAGCCCTCCAGCTACACCATGTCCTGGCCTGAGGCACAGCCCAGCTCTGCAGGGGAGGCTGTGCCAGCACCAGGGAGAGGAGTTGAAGGGAGAAGCTTTCCCACCCTGCTCAGAGCCTGGCGAGAAGGATGGAGGCTCCCAAGCAGCCTGGAGCACCAATTTCATGGAAATCCATTTATCTCTCCTTCCTGCAGCCCTCCCGACATGAATAAATGATGATTGCAGAAGTGATGAACCTGCCCCTGTTTAGGTGTGAAATGAATGTTTACAGGCACAGAATAAATCAAGTATCCCACGGGCGAGCAGCGGGATATTAAACCCAACACCTTTGTGTACTTAGCACTTGCTGGCAGAGGCCAAGGCTTTGAAGCCTGGCCAGGGATTCCCAGCAGCCCCAGTGTGGGAAGGGGCAGGTGCCCAGCACTGGGTGCCTGCTCAGCAGAGGCTGCTCTCGAGGGCCAGGAGGGATGAGCAGCTCCAGGACGAGCAGTTTCCTCCCTCATCCCCACCTTCCCCCTCTGTTGCTCTCCATACCTCTCTCTCCCCACCCAACACTACAATCTGCACAGGCTTGGAGGAGTCAGGAATACAATGCAAATTCATGAAGGATTGGCAAGGAATTGCGGGTGTGCTGGTTGCCTGTCAGCAGGCAGAGCACTTCTAATCTTGTCACATAAATAATACGATTATGTAAAATATCAAACAGTTGGAATAAACTTAAAAGCCACAATGTTCTAGTCACAGACTTAATGGGGGGGGGGGGTGGAACAACAAAAAATAAGTAAAATCCCTTTTTTAGGCTGCAGCATGGAGGGGAAATGGCTCCTCACCAAAATCAGCTGGAGCTTCCCAGGGGATGAGGAGGTGGGAACTGGTTGGGAGACAGAGCTGCTTAGGGTGGCTGGACACAGCCCCCAAACTTGTGTAGGACTCAGGAAGAGGAGAGGCAGCAGAGAGAGGGACAGGGTGGGATTGTTGGGGTGTCAGTGCAGGGTCAGGAGCTGGATTGGATGATCCTTGGGGGTCTCTTCCAACTCAGGATATTTTATAAGCCTCTGATCCACCTTTCCAGGCCGTGCCCTGAGCAGACAGAGTGAGCACAGCCAAGGCAGGATGGAGCTGTTCTCTGCTCGGGGAGCCCCAGACTCAGCTGCACACACAAGGTCCTTCCCTGGCTTGTCTTTGGTTTGGCACAGAGAAGGAATTCTGTGCTGGGGACCATCCCCTCAGAAGCCCTGAGGCAGCCAGAGCTGCACATTTCCCAGAGTGGGCCTGGGAACTGCAGCCCTGGAAGCAAAGCCCTGTCCCCAGCCAGCCCAGCCTTGGCTCTGTGCAGAGAAAAGGGAAGCCTGGCAGGGTCTGGATTGCAAGTGCTGCCCTCCCAGCCCTGGGTGCCCACAGCCTGCAGGGAACGGGCAGTGATGGGACAGGTGAGATGAGACCTTTGGGCCAGGGAAGACCATCCCTGCCCTCCGGGTCCTCTGTGCCCACTGAGGGGCAGCTGCCGCGCCGGGATTGTGTTCCCTGGGATCGCATTCCCTGGGATCGCATTCCCTGGGATCGCATTCCCTGGGCTCCCCTGCCCTGCTGCTCCTCCCCCTGCTCATCACGGAGGCTCTGCTGCTGCTCCCAGACCTTGACAAGTCTCGGAGCCCCCTTGCCCTGGTTCGAGCCCTCCCGTTCCCGGCCCAGCCCTGCAGGTTTCCCCGGGGCACGGGCCGAGTCCCGGCTGTGCCTGCCCGCGGTGCCCGGGGCTGGTGCGGGGACAGGGCCGTGCCCGTGGAGCAGTGCCAGGCTGCAGATGTGTGCCCTGCCAGGGGCACTGTGGAACTCACACACTGAGCTGCCCCTTCTGCTTAGCAGAGTGGCTTTGACGAGCCGAGCTGCGGGCAGGGCTCTGCCTGCGCTGCCTGCCGGGGGACACGGGCACTGGCCCTGCTCTGCCCCACGTCTGTGTCCCTCCAGTCCCTCCAGTTTGCCCTTTCTGCACTGGAACACAGTCAAGGCCGCTGTGCAGAGCTGCTGGTTTAATGGAAGAAAGAGTTTCTCTCATCTGCCTGTTTTAAAAGGGGGAAGAGAAATTGCTGCCTGTGGGGCACCCACAAAAGAGGGAGCAGCCCCACCCAGCCCCTCTCATGGGCCATAAAACCGGGAAAACCTGCATCCCATCCCCTGTGCTGAGCAGCCCTTCTCACTGGGGGCCAAAATCTTTGTGAATGTGACCAAACCCTATTTCTAAGGATTTCTTCTCCCTGTAAGGGATATGGGCATCCCTGTAAGGATTGTCTGACCCACTTCTGTGGGCTGGAGCAAGCTGAGACCCCCCAGCCCATTGCACACATCCCTGCACTGACCCAGCAGCAGGGATTGCCTGTCACAGCCCCATCGAGCCTCCTGGCCTTGCTCCTGCTTCAATTCCCAGAGGAAAAGCCCTCTCTGTTGCCAGATAACTGCACCTGGTGCCCACGTCTTGCCACGGTTGCCACAGTGCTCGGGGGCAGCCTGGCTGGGGGAGCAGCTGCCTGCTCCATGTGTGCTCCTCTCCTCCCTGCTCTCTGCTCCAGGTCCACCTCCCCAGGTGGACTCCCCAGGGGCTCTAGAAAACACATCCAGAGCCCTGCCAAGGCAGCAGTGTCCTCCACCCCCTCCTCACTCTCAATATCTGTCCTCTACCTCAACCAGCTGCCCCCTCAAACCAGACTGGCAGCCCCACAGTAGGAAGCAAACTCACTGTCCCACCCTCCCTCTGTCCCCAGTCCCTCTCCAGCTCTCCTGGAGCCCCTTTAGGCCCTGCCAGGGGCTCTCAGCTCTCCCTGGAGCCTTCTCTTCTCCAGGTGAACCCCCCCAGCTCTCCCAGCCTGGCTCCAGAGCAGAGGGGTCCAGCCCTGTCATTAACTCATGGCCTCCTCTGGACTCCCATCCCAATGCAATGGTGCTGGAAACCTCCCTTCCCTCTCCCAGCAGTGTTTGCTGATCCCAATTTCCAGTTCAGGGCAGTCCCAGGATGATGTTTTTAGAGTTCATTTGGAGCTTGGCCAGAACCTGGATTTCTCAGTTGACTGTAATTTCACAAAATGTGGGAGAACAGAGTACTGTGGTTGTCAGTGACAGCTCCTGGGGCTTCTAACACACAAGGAGGAGAAATACTGAGTTTCACCTGATCTCTCTGCATCATCTCTGTGTTTGAAGCTCCTTTCCAGCCTGAAACCAAGGGCCATAAATCAGAATATCTTAATGAAGCAGTGTGGCACCAAGCACCATGGTCTGCCATGAGAAGAGGATCCCACCCTGCCTTTCCTCAGCACTGATCCTTCCCCAAAGCAGGGTGAGGTCACAGAATTCCCCCGTCTCACCAGCCACAACCTTTCCCAGAAGGAAGAGGAGGCTCCAGCCCAGCCCTGGGCACTTTGGTGGCCCCAGAACCAGCCCCATCCCTGCCACCAGCTCCAGTGCTGCAGCAGCAAGCAGGGTCTCTCTCCCCCAGCCCACTGCAGCCCAAAGGAGCTCGTTTCTCTCACAGACACGGGGTGAGAGAAGAGAGGCCCTGACCATGCCCTGGCCCTGCCTGCAGCCAGTCCCTCCTCAGCCTGGCTGAGCACACACCCAGCCTGGCACTCAGCACCTCTCCAAGCCGGTGCTGTTATCCAGGAATTTCTCTTTCTGAGCTGGAAGCAGCATCTCCCCAGCACTACCTCCCCTCACACGTTCTGAGGAGATACAGCTCAGTAAATCTCGTCTTAGCCAAGGGCATTACCCCTTGCCAGTTAGCACTAGATCAAACCCAGGTTTATTCAGCCTCCCACTAATCCCTCTGCAACAAGAACCACCTGCAGTGTGGAGCCCGGGATTTAGCAGGATCAGCGTGCAGGTGTCTCTGATTTGATCGTCCCTCTGGAAACGCTGGGCTCGGCAGCCCAGGAGCAGCCCGGGAAGGGGGGAGAGGGGATGTGTCTGCAGGGGCCCAGAGAGCACCAGAGTGGGGGCTGATGGTTTGCCCCCACAGACACTTCTGAGAGGCCTAAAAACACTGGAAAGAGATGGGGGGAAAGAAAGGAAAAAAAATCTCTTATTTTCAAGAATTCTCTAGTACTTAAAAGCTCGAGACCCGCAGGGGAAGCTAATAAATTTTAAATAGTTTGGAGAGTTGAGACCAGCAGTTTAACTTTGTGTGGCTGCTGAGTTGTTTTCCAAGTGTATTTAATGAAACCCTTCATTATGTTCAGATAATTATGATCTCCGTGTTTCTGTGGCTGCTGGAGTTCACCATCTGTGCTCACCCAGG
>NW_021940789.1:1403529-1408156 GCF_001715985.3 Manacus vitellinus
GTGATCCCAGGGATGCCCTGGCTGGCACAGTGTGATCCCAGGGATGCCCTGGTTCCTAGGGGAGGGTCAGCACAGCTGGTTCTCCCCCATCAGGGTCAGCCCCCAGGGCAGGAGCGTGGCAGTCGGGGGGGTGCTTTGGAGACACTGCAGGGAAGCAGCAGTGGGAGATGGAGCCAGTGGGATGGGGGATGAGGATGGGGCCTGCAGCCCTGAGGGGGAGGAGGGTGCTGGGTGCCGGGCTCTGCTCTCCCCGCCTGCCAGCTGGGCGCTTTCCCCCTCTCTTAAATGTCAGCGATGATGTTTCCTGCCCGAGGCAGCTCTTCCCCTTGGGGACTGGCCAGCAGGGGCTGTTTTATGCCCACTCCCAACAGCTTGGGTGGCTTGGGACTGGGCTGCTGCCTGAGCTGTGCCAAGCTGGCAGCGTGGGCAGGCTCCTCAGCCAGCTCTGAGCCTGCAGCCGAGCCCAGCACCCCCCCGGCTCCGGGATCCTAACCCAGCTCCCCCCTCTGGGCTTTCCTTCCGTGGTGGATTTGCACAGGCAAAGCAGCAGGTCTGCTTAGAGGGGAAAAGTCCAGAAGATCACCCTCCTGCTGGGGTGGGCAGGGCAGGGACCTTCCTGTACAGGCCTGGGGACATCACCCCCCACGCTGCGTCCTGTCCCTCCACAGCAGAGAGAGGCTGGGGTGTGCCCAGCAAACCCTGAGGGAAGCCAGGAGCCAAGGAAAAGTCCAAAGCTTCTTCTCCCTGCCTGCAGCACCCCCAGGAATCTGTGAACCCCCCAGGAGCCCAGGAGCAAAACAGCACCCAGGAGAGCAAGTGGTGTGAATGCCTTGGGGCTGCAGGGAATGTGGGAATGCCTTGGGGCTGCAGGGAATGTGGGAATGCTTTGGGGCTGTAGGGAACGCTGCTCCCCTCGGAGGTGCCTGGCATGGCAGGGCTCCTGTTAGGATGTACAGAACTGGCACTTTCCTGCCTCCACAGGGTACAGAATTCACAGCTCTGGATGATTCCCTGATTTAGGTCTGAAGACATCTGTGCTGCTGGGGCACCTGTGCCCTGGATTTTTATGGAGCTGGGAGTTGGCTTTGCCCTGGGATGCTGAGAGCACAGGGTGCACTGGGCACAGCTGGCAGGAAGGGGTTTAGGGGCCAGCCCTGTTCCTGGGTGTGGGTGTCTGGCACAGCAGGGCTCCCAGCAGGGAGCCTGGAAAATGTGACTGACTGGGAGGAGGCATCAGGATACAGGGATGCTGCACCAGCAAAGGGACTGGGGACGTTTGTGCACAGGAGATTGTGCCCAAAACAGAGGCCTGGACATCAGAGAAACTCCAGGAGGGGAAAAGAAGTGGTGGTTTAGTCTACCCCCCAGTCAGAAAGGGCTCCAGGAGGAAGTGGATGTGTGCCAGCCCTGCCTCGGGCAGGGACAGGTTCCATGCAGGAAGAGCAGCTGGCATCATGGGGATGCCCACAGGGGCTGGGGTGTGACAGCTGAGCCTGGAGCTGGTATATCTGGAGGGCAGAGAGCACATGGGATCCTGCCATCCCTCCTTGTGTCTCCCTTCCTGTTCCCCAGGTGTACAACACCCCTCCCCACACACAGTCCCAGGCCCTGGCACACTCAGCACCTCTGTGGTGGAGAGCATCCCCCTCCTCTGAGCCTTCCTGAGACCCTCCCAGCCCCCCCACACACCTTGCACAGGATACCTGCCAAAAACCCCTGAGACACAACTGCCCAGCCGTGCCCAGGGCCCTCCTCCAGCTGTGGGTGTCTCCCCAAAGCAGAGCTGTGCTGAGCAAGGGCTGCAGTGCTGGGAGGGATCCTGTCAGGCTCTGTCACCACTGCAGCCACTCTGGGAGTCATGACAGGCCCTGCAGGACCTGGGGACTGGTGCTGGGCAGAGTGTGCCCTGCAGAGATACCCTTGCCTGGCAGCTGCTGGGAGACCAGTGAGAAGAGACAGCACCAGGCACTGCAGGCACAAGGGATTGTCATACAATCACAGACTGGGTTGGGTTGGAAGAGACCTTAAAGAGACCTCATTCCACCCCCTGCCATGGGCAGGGACACCTTCTACCTGAGCAGATTGCTCAGAGCCTCATTTTGTCTGCTTTCAACAGGATTCCCAGAGTCGGGATTCCCAGAGTCAGGATTCCCAGGAAAGGCTCCCACCTCATGCTGGAACGTCCTGGTGCCCTGAAATGCAAGGGAGGAGCTGGGGTGGCAGAGAGGAGATGGGGACAGCTCGTGATGTGTAAGTTCCTCTAATGCTCTCCTTGGCCCCCTCCCAGCACATATGGGAGCTGGATGAGCCAATTAAACCAACACCAATTAAATCAGCATCAATCACATCCTGTAAAGCAGAGGTGGGGCCCAGGCAAACACCCCCACTGTGAGGGATGTCAGAGCTGCCCAAGGCTGACTCCCAGTTTGGGGAAAGCCAGACCATGGAGGCACCTCCAGGGAGGGGAAGGGATGGGTGGGGACCCCTCCCAGAAAGGGGGTGGCAGAGGGGAGAGGGGGAGCAGCCTGATGGGCAGAGGGGATGGCAGAGCTCAGGGACCAGCTGGGACAGGCCTCTCTCTCACTGGAGATCTTTCACGGGGTCACCTTGAACCCTGGGCTGTGACACTCCTGGTGCCAGTGCCTCGTGTGTCCCCTGAGCCAGTCCCTCCCTGGGCTCAGCCCCACAGAGTCCCCCTTGCTTTGAGGGGCTCCAGCAGCTCTCAGGGCTGGGCAGAGTGGGCTCACCCTGGGGCCTGGACCTGGCTCTGCTTTCATCCCAGGCCAGACCTGAGCCACTGGGGCTGCACTGGCCAACCAAGGGGATGGAAAAGTGTGTGTGAATCCCCCTTTCCTCCCCTCCCTCCTCTGCTCACTCAGTGCTTTGCTCTCCCTTCGACCTAGAGCAAAGGGAGATGCTCTAAAAAGGGCCTTTCTCTGCTGAACATTGGCTGGGTGTCCATCCTTCCCTTGTGGAGGAGCCCTGGCCTGTCCCCTGGGGTTTTGTGTCCTCTTCTGTGTCCCCCTGGCTCTCCCAGCCAGGTAGCCCAGGGACCAGGAGGTCACAGGGAGGCTGCAAAGCCATTGGGAGAGCAGATATTTGTGGCTGCAGCTCCCTGGAAGTTCAGAGCTCCAAAGGGCACTGGAGATGTCCAAAGTCAGAGCTGCAAAGCCGGGTCTGGGGCACACAAGTGGAGTGGCAAGTCTTGACTTAATCCAGGCAACTGTCACTGAACCACAGCAGAACAGGGGCTCTAATTAAGCCCCACAGCCCTTTGGGAAGTATCAAGTCAGAAAAACAGTTCTCAAGCTTTAGGCAGGGTGATTTTAAACAAATGAGGAAGTGCCTCAGAAACAGCTTAAGATGAAAGCTCCCAAATTAAAATCCTTGCAATCAGTGTGGAGGCTACTTATGCAACAACCTCCCGAGGAGGAATTGGAATCCCAGAGATAAAACTCTAAACAAATAAAGAGACAGCAGATAAAGGAGAAAGAAATGAAACTTGGTAAAAAAGTGATGTGCAGAGGGCTGCTGGAGCTGCCTTGGAAAATGGCAATGGAGCATCACAAAGGGGCAAAACCAATGTCAGCAAAAGAAGGGAGGGGAGGATAAAGAGTGTCCAGCTCTCCAGGACACCTTCCAGCTCCCCTGAGCAGGCAGGAACGTGGCAGTTGGTGCAGTTGGGAACCTCTGTGCCTGCTCAAACCTCTGTTTGGATGGCTCTGGCACGAGGAGATTGGAGTGAACCCAATGGCTCGGGAGAAGAAGCTCCCAGCAGAGTATCTCCCCATCCTTGGAGTGGTGGGATGTTGTCCTTTCCCTGGATTTTTTGGCAGGGTTGGTGGGTATGAGTGCTGGCAGGTCCTATGGGTACCCAGGAGGCCAAGGCATCTCCAGCTTAAGGAGAGTTCTGCAAACAAACAACTTCTTCCAAGCTTTCCTGGGAAGAACAAACACAGCATAAAACATGAAAATGCCTGAGACAACCCCTGGGTTTCCAGCACAGCTCTCCTGGGCTGCAGGAGCTGGGAGGGAACAGGCTGGACAGCAGGGCAGCCCAGGCACAAAGGGCAGTGCAGGGCCCCTGGGGGCTGAGTCCTTGCCCAGGAGTGCCCTAAAGGTTGGCACTGCCCCGAGGGCCCTTGTCTCTGTGGATTGATGGAGGTTCCATGAGGATTCACATCCCTAATATCCACTGGTTGCATCCTCCAAACCGGGGTTGATGCTGCTCCTGAGCCCTCCACAGGTACAGGGTGGCCAAGGCTGGGCCGTGCCCCGTGTGGAGCCCCAGCTGGGACACCCGTGGCAGCTGGGTGGGCAGAGCTGGTGGCACAGGCACCCAGCTGGGCTTTCAGAGGATGCAGGGCACAGGGCACATCAGAACTGCTCCAAGTCACAGGTGGCTTTGGAAGCCCTTCCTGATGTACCTTTAAAGGGGGGCTTGCAATTACAGCTGGAGCCCTTCTCCCAAGGCCATGGAGTGACCAGGACACGGAGAAAGGGCTTTAAGCCAAAGGAGGGCAGGTTTAATCAGGTATTATGAGGAATTCTTTATTCAGAGGGGTGGGCAGGCCCTGGCACAGGTTGCCCAGAGAAGTTGTTTTTATGCTTGCCCCAGCCCTGGAAG
>NW_021940789.1:1411297-1413095 GCF_001715985.3 Manacus vitellinus
TGGGGCAGCCACAGCTTCTCTGGGCAACCTGTGCCAGGGCCTCCCCACCCTCTGAGATGTCCCAACAGCTGGGGGGTCATTCCCTGCACCCCTCTGGAGCTGTGACAATCTGGGCACCAGCACAACCTGCTCGGTGTCGGAGGATTAGCAAGAAGAATCAAACAGCATTTACAATGTGAAAAAGTGTCTGAAATCAAATATTGCTGTTTACAGGGAAAAAGGTATTTTTTTTTTAAGGAAAAATGACGATTGAAAACTTGACTTTGTACTCCACGTGTGTCCTCTGGGAGAGCTGCACTCCCTGCTAGTCCAACTGCATTTGTCTCTCCTCAGTTACAGAACCCACGGAACAGCTCTGGGAGCAGGGATACCTGGGGGAGGCAAGAGGACAGTGCAGGAGCAGAGACACCAGCACCCTCCACACAGCTTTCCCTGGGGAGAGAGGGACCTTTGAAGGCCTGCTCACCCCCTCCACACCAGGGATCTCCACTGGCTTTTCCCAGCACAGGTTCCCCAGGGAGGCAGCAAAACAGAGCAAGACCCGTGCCTGGGTTAACCTGTTAGCACCCAAAAAATCAGTGTCCAAATATTTCTGCTCTGTTTGAAAACCAAAAGAGGATTGTGCTGCAAAGGTCTGATTCACAAGCCAATCCCCCTTGGCTCTGAGCACAGACTCCCTGGGAGCTCTCCTGTAGCTTGGATGTGTGACACTGAAATTCCACCCATTCCCTTGGGAACCTTCTGTCATGACCCACAGCATTTTTTTAAACTAAAATCACCACAAACCGCTCCCAATAAATTATCCTGGCTCTTCCTCTCTGCATCCCTTCTGCAGCACCACCAAAAACATCTGCATGGCTGGGAAGACAACTGTGGGCCTGCAGGAAGAAGCTCCTTGTGCAAGATTCATTGAAGGTTTTTTTATTTTCTTTTTTTTTTTTTAATTTCCCATTTGTGGATTGCTGAGAAGCTGATCCTGATTTCTGCAAATGAATTTGTTATCTGCAAGTGTTCACTGAATAGTTTATGCAAACAAATTTCAGCCCATAGGGTGTTTGCAAACTGTTCATTTCATGGTATGTGATTAGTAGAAATGGTCAGAAAACGGGTGCAAAACAATTTTTACGAGCTGTCCTCCACACCAAGGCTCTTCCACCTCCAGTTCTATCTCTGGCTCTTTTTTTTAAGTGGAATTAGAAAAATATCAACCAGCACATGATTAGTTGAACTTTTCACGCTTTGTTTCCAGCTAAAAGCTCCAAAAGGAGGGGAGTTGATGCTCACAGGAAGAGCAGACACAGAATCATGGAATTACAGACTGGTTTGGGTTGGAAGGAACCTCAAAGCCCATCTCATTCCACCCCCTGCCATGGGCAGGGACACCTTCCACCAGCCCAGGTTGCTCCAAGCCCCGTCCAACCTGGCCTTGGACACTTCCAGGGCTGGGGCAGCCACAGCTTCTCTGGGCAGAGGAGAGGTTGTGGAGGTTTATGAGGCTGTAGGTTTCTTTTTCCTAAAGGAAGAGGGATAAATCCCCCACAAGGATCCCCCACCCAGGGCCTGTTCCTGCTGCTGGGTCTGTGATGAGGGTGTCTGGTCACCAAGGCTGAGCTGGGGACCTCTCCTGCTCCCAGGGCCCAGCACCATTCCTGCTCACCAAAGCCTCAACTGCAGCATCCCTTGGTTACCCCCAGGCAGAAATCTGCTGGATATTACACAGGGAATGGTTGCCCAGAGCAGCTGTGGCTGCCCCAGGATCCCTGGAAGTGTCCAAGGCCAGGTTGGACGGGGCTTGGAG
>NW_021940789.1:1416170-1419818 GCF_001715985.3 Manacus vitellinus
AAAGACTGCGGCTGGGTTTTATTTTTATACTTCACCTCCCTGCCCCCTTTGTAGAAATGACATAATTATGGGGATTTAATGTTCCACTGCGAAATTTCTTCATTTTTCAGGATAATTTCCACTATTTCATCAAGGAATAATTAATTGCATTGTCTTTAATCAGTTGTTTTACAAATCCAGCAGCGCAAGAAATTTTCATAGCCAGACAATGCAGGCAGCTGCTCTTCCCTTCTGGGTGTATTAATGAAGTGAAAGAGCTCGAGCTGGAGAAAAAATCGGCTGGCAAAAAAAGCCAGAGAGTCTCTCTCTATTGCCAGAGAGACTGAAAAGATGACAGTGGAATTCCTTAATGGCTGTGGTGAGGAGGGAGAGGGGACACAGGGAGCCCGGGGTGAGGGCATGAGGATGGGGGCTGCTGGTGCTCAGGCTGCAAATCCCTCCTCTGCCAGGGGCTTGGCATCAGATTTTAATGTGGGGCTGTGAACATGTGAACATGTAAGTGCACAATAAATCATAGAATCCCAGAATGGTTTGGGTTGGAAGGGACCTTAAAGCCCACCCTCTTCCAATCCCTGCCATGGGAAGAGACACCTTCCACTAGCCCAGGCTGCTCCAAGTCCTGTCCAGCCTGGCCTTGGACACTTCCAGGGAAGATGAAGTGTCTAGAAATGTCTCTAAGTGTGAAGATGTATGTGTGCAAATGCACAGATGTTTATTAAAGGGCCAAAATTTGATTTTTAAAAGCCATCTGAAAGCAGAACCAAAGCCCTCTTGACCCTGGGGCAGGGGATGTGATGGATTTGGTGTTGATGGAGTCAGCATTCCAGCCTGACTTTGCTCTTCTCTCAGTCCCTTCCCTCCCTGTGTTTCCCAGCCAGAGTTACCCCTCCAGGGCACAGACTGGGCCCCGTGGAGATCCCAGGGATGCTGTTGCATCAAGTCCAAAGCTGCCTCAAAGTTCCCTGCTCCAGCATCTCTGGGGATCTCACCTCTGCTCCACTGCCTGAGGGTTCCCAGCACCAGCTCTGGCACCTCCTGCCTGCCCATGAACGGCACCAGACCCCCCATGCCCTGCTCTGAGCTAAAAGGCACCAAAGAAAAGGAGCAAATAAGTGATAAGACATCCCAGACCCCCTGATCTTCCCTTCCTCCAGCTCCATGCAAGGCTCAGATACTCCATGTGCACGTGGGAGGGAGACCATCAAATCACAGAGTGGTTTGAGTTGGAAGGGACCTGAGAAATCATCTCATTGCAGTGCCCTTGCCATGGGCAGGGACACCTTCCACCAGCCCAGGTTGCTCCAAGCCTCATCCAACCTGGCCTTGGACACTTGCAGGGATGGGGATCGGGTGGTCTGTGTGGACATCCCAGTCCATCCAGGTTCCAGGGTGCATTTTCAGCTCCATCCCTGTGATCCCCCTCCTCTGTCCCCTGGCACAGTGCAGTGCAGGAGGGAACAGGGGATGGTCCCACCCTGCTCAGCTCTGGCCGTGGCCCCAGGCCACAGCGGGGTGGGGGGATGTTCAACCCTGCCCAGGGAGGGCCCCTGCCAAGGCCCAGCTCTTCAATCTGGCCTGTGAGCTACAGATCTCATTGCCAACTGCAGCTGGGAATGTGTCATTCTCCAGGCTGGGGAGATGACAGACCTTTAACGAGCTGCTGCCCCCAACCACCCTGTGCCAGGGCACTACCCAGCCCTGACACCTCCTCACCTCCTGGCCAGCAATGCCAAGTCATGGCTGAGAGCCCCATGTGTGGGTGGCTGAGCTCTGCAGGGGGGTTGGAGCACCATTCCCTTGCTGTGGGCACATCTCTCCATCTGATCTATTCACCACTTGGGGCACTGGCACAGGCTCAGGGCAGCGGTGGATTCACCACCCCTGGAAGTGTTCAAAAGGTTGTGGCACTTGGGGACACGGTTCAGTGGTGAACACATCAGTGCTGTGAATGGTTGGACTTGATCTTGGAGGTCTTTCCCACCCTTAATGATTCCATGGTTCTATTCTAGTTCTTGCACAGCCCTTCCCAGTAGGAAATCTGAGCAGAATTTCCAGGGCAGGTCACATTCACCCTGAGAGGGCTCTTCACAGTGTGCTGGAGATTTTTGGCACAGCCCCAAGTGTGCCCATGCTCAGGGTGCTCTATAATTGATAACAGCCCTGCAGGGGCCAAACAACCTTGGTGTAGCTCAATTCAAAGAGGGGAAAGGGCCAGGCTGAGGCCAGGAGGGTGGAAAGGGAAGGAAAGGTTTTCCATCAGTCTTGCTCTGATTTCAGTTGGATGGGTGTATCCCCCAGAGGGATGTGTGGAGGGGAAGCCCTGGGAGACGCCCAGGAGGAGTGAGGTGGTTGTGCTGCAGCATTTCCAGCTGAGCTGGCCCAAAGTGCACTGCAGCACTGGGCACTGGCAGCTCTGCCTCACACACGGGGCTTGGTTTGCTGATGAGAAGATGCAAAACACCAGTGCCCTGAGCCTTTGGGAATTGTTTGAGTCCAAAGGTACTTTCCCAGCCTGAGAGGGCTCTGACTAGAGCTGAGCAGCCAAGGATGGAGCTGCTGCAGCCCTTGCAGTGCCCTGGCTGGCTGTGGGTGCTGGGTGAGAGAAGGTCCAGCTGAGAGATGGAGATCAAAGGCCATAACCTGGAGAAACTTTTGGATCAACCAGTCCCTCTGGGGCTGCCTTGGAATCACAAGGAATCCTGATTGTTCTTTGCTCAGAGGGTGGGCAGGCCCTGGCACAGGTTGCCCAGAGAAGCTGTGGCTGCCCCATCCCTGGAAGTGTCCAAGGCCAGGTTGGACCGGGCTTGGAGCAACCTGGGCTAGTGGGAGGTGTCCCTGCCCATGGCAGGGGGTGGAAGAAGATGATCTTTAACCCAAACCAGTCTGTGATAACATGATTCTATTAATCTGTAAGAGAGAGAAGGGGGCAGCACTGCAGGTGCCATATGTGCTGTGGTTTTCAGGTGGTTTCAAGCACATCTGTTTGCATATCTGTGACAGAACAGGATCTGGGTTGGTGTGGGTTTCCCTCGGTATCTGTTGCAATCAGCTGTCTGAGGGTTTTCCTCAGAGGCCCCAGTGACAGGTAAAAAGAAGCAGGTGTTTGGAGCCCCTGTTCCTACAAGGAAGGTCATTGTCAGGCGCTGCAGAGACACGAGTCTGCACCACCAGGGGCTGGGGACACCTCTGCTCCACAGCCAGAGACAGGCAGCTGCACCAGAGATAACAAAAAGAGAAGGACTCCCCTTCTATCCCTCCTGCCCTTGCTCAGGTGGAGGAGGAATAAGCAAGGGATTTAATCCTGCTTATCTGGGCACAGTGGGAGAAGCTGGCTCGTTTTGCAGCAGCCTTGTGGAAGCAGAGCCCGGCAGAGACAAGAACAGCCCAGCAGAGAACCAGGACAGGCTGCCCTCGTTTGGGAGCAGTGGGTGGAGAACGGAGAGCACTGTGATGGGAGGAGGTGCTGAGGATGTGAGGGGAGATCACAGGGACAGCCCAGGCTTCCCCAGCCCAGCTCGGGAACACCTCGGGCTGCTGCAGACGGGCAAAGGGAGCTGCTGTGTGGGGATGCAGGGATGTGCTACATGGGTGTGCAGGGATGTGCTACATGGGTGTGCAGGGATGTCCTACATGGGGGTGCAGGGATGT
>NW_021940789.1:1420057-1424087 GCF_001715985.3 Manacus vitellinus
GTGCAGGGATGTCCTATGTGGGTGTGCAGGGATGTGCTACATGGATGTGCAGGGATGTGCTATGTGGGGGTGCAGGGATGTGCTACATGGATGTGCAGGGATGTGCTACATGGATGTGCAGGGATGTGCTACATGGGGGTGCAGGGATGTCCTACATGGGGGTGCAGGGATATCCTACATGGGGGTGCAGGGATGTCCTACATGGAGGTGCAGGGATGTCCTATGTGGGGGTGCAGGAATGTCCTACATAGGGGTGCAGGATGTGCTGTGGCTCCGGGTGAGGAGCAGGGAGCCTCTGCAGGCAGAACTGGATGAAGACACAGGGAATGGCAGGAGCCAGGGAGTCTCCTCGGCAGGGCTTGTGTGCCACCACCTGAACATTTGTGCCACTCTGGCTCCCTGGCACAGAATCCATACCCAGTTACACATACACGTGCCCAGGAGGGCTGAATTTCTAATTCCCCTTCATGAATATGCACAGTAAGTACCAGTGTGTTCTCCAATCCAGCCCTGGCAGCAGAACCATGTGATTCAACATGACTGATCACCCTGTGCCCAGCACAGAGCCCACACTAAATACCCACAGGATCCACAGAGTTAAATTATTGGAAGGAAAATGTAGCTCTCACATAATTTTCTGTAACAATCACTACAATCTCGGGCAGCCTGCAAATATCCTGTGCATGAAAAGGAGCTCATTCTCTCCGGGGAACTTCCTGCCCTGCTCTCAGAACCAGCCTCCTGAAGCGACATCTTCAACAGGTTTCTGTGTGAGAAGTGTGATCATCGTTATCAAACCGCTTTATACAGTTATCACCCCGAACTCCTGTGCAGTGTAAACATATCATTCGTGGGAGAGGCTGTCAGGGGAGTGCCAGGCTGAGCCTGCAATTAAAGCCCCAAACAATACAGCCCCATAAATCACCCTGCTATGGCCGGGCAGTGTCGCCAAGCAAGGAGTGAGGATCTTAATTACATTTAGACCAAACAAGTGGTAGATTATTTATGGGATACTGTAAGTGCCTGACAATGGGTAGAAAGCCATTCCACACGCATCCCTGGGCATTTCAGAGCCCGGGTGAAGAGGCAGAGCAAGAGAGGGAAAGAAGTAGAACCAATATCCATCACGGAGCAGTATTGGAAGGGAAAGAGCTGTTGCTTTAAATAAGGCCCAATTGCATCATCAATTTAAAAGCAATAGCAGCAGCTTCTGGAGAAAGCAGCAGCTGCCACAGGTGGCCAAACAGCTGGAGAGCTGCCAGCACCCACAGAGCCACCAGGATCCTTGGTGCTTGGTCACGTTTTTAACCCTTCCTCTCAATCCCCAGGGCTGGGCAGAGCCTTGCTGCACCCAGGGGCTCTGCAGGGCTCTGGGGGGTGCTGGGGGCTGTGTGGGGAGGATCAGGTCATTCCATATGTTATCCATCATGCCCTGGAGCTTATAGCTGGATTTCAACATGTTCCAGATGTGGCCAGGACTTGGAGGATGCAAACTGGCTGGGAAATCCCAGGGATCAGGTGCATCTGCCCCCAACCACGGGCCATCTCCAGGCTCGTGGATCCTTCAGAGGGATGCTGTGTTTGAGCCCCAGTTTGGTGCATCTGTCCTGCCCAGTGACCCTGGAAAGCAGAGACTCCTCTTTGCTCAGGGTGACAGTTTCAGAAAGACTTGTGCTTGTCCCTACACTGTTTAGACACAGGAATCTCTCTGGAAAAGCTGTTTGCTCACAAGAGCTTTCTATAGGGAAAGATGCTGAGACCTGAATGGGTCTGTCCCACTGCCCTGGGCTGGAACAGCCCCTGGAAAGCTGTCAGAGGGTCAGCAATCCTGCCTGGGGCTCTGCAACAGGCCTGCAGGTCAGAGCCTCTGCGGGCTGTGCAGGGTCAGGGGGTCAGAGGAAGCCTGTCCGTGTTGGCGCATTCCATGTTGTGTGACTGGACTCACAATATGGAATTATAGAGTCAGAGAATCTCCTGAGCTGGAAGGGACCCACAAAGATCATCCAGTCCAACCCCTGGCCCTGCACAGACACCCCAACAATCCCACCCTGGCCCTCAGGGCATTGTCCAAACCCTCCTGCAGCTCTGGCAGCCTTGGGGCTGTGCCCACTGCCCTGGGGAGCCTGGGCAGTGCCCAACCAGCCTCTGGGGGAAGAACCTTTGCCTGAGATCCAACCTGAGCCTGCCCTGACACAGCTCCAGCCGTTCCCTGGGTGCTGTCCCTGCTCCCCCAGAGCAGAGATCGGAGCTGCCCCTGGGGAGGAGCTGCAGCCCCCCCTGAGCTCTGCCCTCAGCCTGCTCTGCTCCAGCTGGACAAGCCAACCTGCCTGATCTCCCCATGGGACCTGATGCCACCAGGCTGGTGGGCACAGGGTGCCAGTGCTTGTGCCCTCATGCATCAGGGAAGGGATGGAACAGGGCAGCTGTGGAGGTGCAGATGGGCTCCAGAGCAGGATGTCTGAGTACAGACTGCTCATCCAGCGTGTCTTTGGGAGCCCTGGGGCACTCAGGCCACTGGCTGTGGCATGAGCATCACCAACATCATGAACATGGCTCCTGCTCACACCAGGAGGAAGCTGCCTCTGACCCCTCCAACAGCAAGCCCCAGGCAGTGACCTCCCCAGTGCCTGTCCCCAGCCCTGGCTGCAGTCAGTGACCTCTCCAGCCTGTCCCCAGCCCTGGCTGCAGTCAGTGACCAGCTGCTGTCTCCTGACTCTCCCCACGGGTCTGTCTGCTCGTGTACCCTGTGCCACGGCGTGGGGGGCTCGGCCCTGGCACCTGGGGCCATGGCACAGCAAGGGCTGGCTGTCCAAGAGAGCTTTGGGTGCAGATCCTCCCTCTGCCATTCCCCACAGCCCGGGGCAGGTCGGCAGGGGCAGGCTCTGCACTCAGATGTTGTCCCTCCTTGTCTAGACAGCGCCGGGCCCGGGGGTGCTGGGGGGTGTCCTTCGGCCCAGGGCTGGCCAAAGTAGGTCAGAGCAGTCTGTTCTACCAGCAACTGTTTATTGCTATCGACCCTCTGGCATGGGACATGCTGCTCCAGCTGAGCTGCCTGAGATCAGGCAAGGTGATCACATCCTGCATCTCCAGGATCCTCAGACCTTCTGCAGGTAGTGTGGCTCCTGTCCCACCCCCTCTGCCTCTGAGTGCTCACAAGTGGCCACAGGGTTTGTCAGTGGCCTCACACAGTGACTGAGCTTAGGAGCAGTAAGTTTGTGCTTCTTTTAGGACAGATTTGAGGCTCTGGCACAGCATTTCAGACCAAGAAGGGCAGCCTGGGCAGTGCCATCCATGCCTGCAGCACTGTGTGTGCACAGGACTGGGTCACACGGCCCATAAACAGGGGACAACCTCCAGGTCTGTGCATTCCTATGGTCTCTTTTTGACTCAGCTGAACCAAACGCCCTCCTGCTCTGCCATGAGATCCTGGGTGTGGAATGTGGTGGGGCAGCCCCATGCTGGCACCTGTGGGTGGGGAGCAGGCTGAGCTGTCTGCAGGGAGGTGGCACAGGATCATTCCCGAGTCTGGGAAAAGCCGTGAGCAAGGCCAGGGCACAGGGTGCTGATGGAGGCAGACAACACCAAGCCCTAATTGCCCAGCAGACTGATTGATCAAGCTGACAAGCCCAGCTGATCTCAGGCGCCGGTCCAAGGCCACACCACACCATGAGGTGGCCAACGCTCCTGATTGATGCCAAGGTCATGGGAAGGCACAGGGAGGGGGGGGAATGGGGCCCACTCATTGCTGGGGATTATTCACCAGTGCTGGACCCCGCAGGGCTCCCTGTCCGGGCCAGCCCGTGCCCACAGCCAGCCGGGGGTGGGGGATGTCCCGCTGCTCTCACAGGCTGGACCCTCTCACACGGTGCAAACCCCTTTGAGGAACGGGCAGTTAATGCTCTTCCCCCCTTCCCTGTCCCCCCTCTGTCTCAGCAGCCGACAGGCAGTAAAAGACCCTTCGCAGTTGTCAAGGCAACGCCGTCTCCCGCAGCCGGGGCCGTGAAGTGGCAGCAGCCGAGGGCTCTGCTCC
>NW_021940789.1:1424652-1429170 GCF_001715985.3 Manacus vitellinus
GCTGCTCGCCATGGGGGGCTGCCAGGGCTGTGGGACCACCCCAGGAGGTCCCTGCTCCACTGCCTTTGTGCTTCAGGCATCATCTCTGCCCAAACCCACCTACCCTATGCCAGAAGCAGCCTGTGCCAAAGGCATCCCTTTTCTGCTGCAGGGAGCCCTCCAGGAGCCTTCTCCCAGCACAGACGGGCCGGGGGGCTCCACGGGGGGCTCTTTGCATCCCAGGGAGGCAGCAGGCCCACAACAAGCCCTGTGGTGTCTGTGCTGGGACTGCCACAGGGAGAGATGAACCCTGTTTTGGGCAGCCTGGCAGGGACCATCTCTCTACATGTCTCCATTTTTTCAGGTTGTGGAGCAAATGCAGAAGGGATCCTGTGGTTCATCCTTCTGTGGGCATTTTTCCAGAGGCAGATGCAACTCTGTCCATTGTCCCTCCACCCCCATTGCAGGTAAGAGCATCCCTCCTGTTGGGGAATCCACAGCACCTTCTGGGCATGGTGAAGCAGGTGGATGGGTCTTTGTAGGGTGACTCCTACAGCTCCCCATAGGGACTGACAAAATCTGAGGACAAGGAGAGTTTCCTTTGGCAGCAACCCTCCTGGAAGGGGGCTGTGGAAATGCTGGATGTCTCCAGAGGTGAGCAAGGAGAGGAGAAGCATCCCCTGGATGGAGAGGTGTGGATGGGCTGATGCCCAGGGCTCCACAGCCCTGGCCCAGGGTTCCCCGTGGAACCTTCCAGAGCTTTCCCACCTCTCACCAGCTCTCAGGCTCTGGTCTGGACCACGTCCTCCTGGTCCCAGCACATCCCATGCTGGCTTGGCTAAGGCAGGACCAGACAGAGGCATCTCTGCCCCAGCTGCTGGCTCAGGCCATGCCCACGTGGCACTGCCCGGGCACACGTGGGAGCAGAGCTGCCAGAGCTGGCATGGGCACACACTGGCTGGGGTGTGCAAACAGCCAGCAGGGAGGTGGCACCTGTGCTTGCCAGCAAAGCCCCTTCCAGCAGAGCTGGTGGAGGAGCCACACACACCCTGAAGGGCTCCCAGCCATGTCCCAGCTCATCCTTCTGCCTCCCTCAAACCGGGGTGAGCAGCCCCATCCCACTCCCTTCTGCACGAGGGAGAAGCTCTGGAGGTCAACATGGAGCAACCCTGCACCCTTAGCCACCCAGAGCCACCAGCTGGGATGGGCTCTCTGGGGCATTTTTGCCAAGTCCCAGAGCATCAGGACAGCCTGGGGAGCACTGGGTGCCCTGGGAGCACTGGGAGCACTGGGAGCATTGGGTGCCAGGCATTGCTGTTGAGTCCTGCACTTGGCATCACTGAGGGTTGACTCCTGATGGACTGAGCTGGACACATGCTCTGGCCCCTGTCAGGGCTCTGCTCAGGGTGGGGGTGCTGCAGGGCCAGCCAGGTGCTGTGCACAGAAGCAGGGGGATCACTCCCATGGGACAATGGCATTTGGAGCAGGACACTGCAGTCACAGACCCATGGAGATGGGTGGAGGCCACGGGTCCTTGTCCCAGTGCAGGCACCCAGCATTCCTGGCTCCCCACATCACCCTGCCTGGGGTGTTCCCAGCACCCAGAGGGAAAGGTGCTAAACTGGGCCCCCTGAAGCCAGGCAGGCTGGGTGAGAACAGTGCCCAGCACAGGGGCTGCAGAACCAGAGGCTCATCCCTGATGTGTTTGGCATTTCCTGTTGCTCTTGACTCCAGGGAAATGATTGCTCTGCTCCAAGGGACCTATAAATAGTCCCTGCCCACTCACCTGCTCCCCAGGGGCCAGCACGTGGCAGGAACACCGTGACTGCTGCCAGAGCTGACACCCACCCCTGCCAGGGTCAGCTCTGTCTGCCAGGCTCCCGACCCTGCCCAGCCTTCCTCTGCCTCAGGCGGGGAAGGACACCAAAGAAATCCTTTTTCCTCAGGTAGGCAGTGTCTGGGGAGAGCTGGGAGGAGGGAGGATGAGAGACAGGATCTTTGTGGTGCACAGGCACTCCAGGGTGGCATTGCCCTCAGTGAAGTCCCCTCCCCACAGGAATGCTCTGCCCTGCCTGGGCAGGGGCTGCTCTGCATCCTGTGCCCCCAGGCAGGCAGTGGGCACTCACTAAGGGCCCCCCACTCTTGTCCTGAGCAGGTCCTGGCAGAGCTGTCCCCATTGTGCTGAGCACTCTTTGGCAGCTGTGGAGCCAAGGCCCTGGGAACAGAGACAGGGCAGGGACAGCCACGGACATCTCCCCACTTGGTCACTCTCCCCCTTGGGACAAGCAGGGGGAAGGACAGGAGAAGCAAAGAACTCACTGATGTTCTCCTTCTGCTCCAGCTGCAGCCCCAGCACCCAGATTGTCCTGGAAGATGCTGTGGAGCCTCCTCTCAGAGTCACAGCATCATTAGGGTTGGAGAAGGCCTCCAAGATCATCAAGTCCAACCTTCAACTGAATCCCACCATGTCACTGAACCACAGTGCAAAGTGCCCCTCCACTCCTGTTTTGAACACTTCCAGGGACAGTGACTCCCCCCCTGCCCTGGGCAACCCATTCCAATGCCTGACCACTCTTTCAGGGAAAAAATTTCTCCTAATATCCAAACTGAACCTCCCCTGGTACAACTTGAGGCTATTTCCCCTTGTTCTAATCACGTGTCACCTGGGAGAACTTCTTGGGACTGGTGTTTCTTCCCTGTTGGATGGGGTGTGGGCAGGGGGTGAGTGTTTGCAGAGACCTTGACACCAGTTGGTTGGGCAGTGCCTCCCCACAGAGATGTGGCCACGCAGACGTGTGGCAGCCACAAGGGCAGCGATGCCACACTCGGGCACTGATGGACTCCACCCAGCTCTGCAGTTCAGCCCAACTCCAGTCACTGTCCTCTTGTCCCACCTCCCCTCTGCTCTTGTCCTGTGTCTCAAGAGTTGGGGAAGCCACGTCCAGAAAAGCTGTGGCTGCCCCACCCCTGGAAGTGTCCAAGGCCAGGTTGGATGGGGCTTGGAGCAACCTGGGCTAGTGGGAGGTGTCCCTGCCCATGGCAGGGGGTTGGCACTGGATGATCTTTGAGATCCCTCCCAACCCAAACCATTCCATGATTCCATGACCTTCTGTGCTGGAGGTCTTTGCCCCTGTCCCACCTGTCCTGTCTCACGTTACCATTGTTGGGACATGCTCCACACCAGAGCCAGGCAGGTTCCTCCTGGAGTCACCTTTGGAGGGGCAAACACACCTCCATGGCTGGGAATAATGAAAGAGCTTTTTCTTCTGGAGCTGCTGACCAAGGGCCAAGGCCTCAGCCTGAGGAACGGGCACTGGTGTCCCTGGGGAAACACCATTCCCATGAAGGGCTGATACAGAAGCTTTCCACATCTCTACAATCCCAAAATTAAAAATTACAAGCCAGGGAATTTGGAAAAGAGTTAGAGGGAGTGTCAGCAAGATCTGGGCTCTTAAATTGCTTGGACTCAGACTCAGAAAGGATTTAAACCCACTGGAGCAATACACAACCAGCACACACAGCTGGCCTGCTTGGAGCTGCATCTGCAGAGTGCCCTTGGTGGGGCTCCCCCAGCCATGTTCCCACAGCCACGGCTCTTCCCACGTCCATCTGCTCCTGGAGAGCTGCTCCTGCCCCAGCACTGTGCTACCCCTCAAGGCCAAGCAGCCTGCTCCAGGTTCGGAGGTGCTGGGAGGTGACACCTTGCCCATGTGGGATCAGCTCTGCTCTGTAACCCGGTTGGGGTGATGGTGGGGATTCCTCCCCACAGAACAGTCGGTCCCAGGCAGCACTGGGATGATCCCACTTGCCAAGGAAATGGCAGCACTGAGGAGGAGCCCAGGGTCAGCCAGACTGTGGGGACTCTGGCATGGAGGATGCAGGTTCAGGGCTTGGTGAGCACTGGCTGTCCATCCCCACCAGCCTTGAGGCCTGGGGACAGCGAGGTCTCGTGAAGAAGTTTTTCCTTCCCCTGCAGCAGTTCAGCTCTGGGGGCACATTTTGGGCACGGCTCCTCAAGGATGCAGCCGGGATTTCCCCGGATCAGCAGGGACAAAGATTCCAGAGCCGTACAGGTGCCGTGGTGGGGCCGAGCCCTGCTGGTGCCCGGCAGTGAGAGGGAGGGACCCAGAGCAGCTGCCGGGGCCAGGAGGATGCAGCCGCGGGTGAGTCCCGGGGAGGAGGGAGGCGCGGAGGGAGGAGGGAGGCTTTTCCTGAACGCATCTCCCACCGGGGCACTGCCCGGATGACGAGCTGCCTCGGCAAGGAGGGGAGAGGGGACAACCCCCCCAGCCTGCCAGCTTGGAAAACCTCACCCAAGCGGTGCCAGGATGTGTTGTATCCCGTTGCCATGGTAACTGACAGCTCCCGATGCTGGAGCAGGCGTGTGTGGAGTCATGGCACATGAATCACACACAGCACCTGCCCCCGGGGGGACGGGCACGCACGGAGATGCGGGGGGGACTGATCCCGGCGGGATGGGCTCACAGACCCCCGGCGGGACTGATCCCGGCGGGATGGGCACACACAGACCCCCGGGGG
>NW_021940789.1:1429373-1437622 GCF_001715985.3 Manacus vitellinus
CACAGACCCCCGGGGGGACTGATCCCGGCGGGATGGGCACACACAGACCCCCGGGGGGACTGATCCCGGCGGGATGGGCTCACAGACCCCCGGGGGGACTCGGTCACTCGGGCAGAGATGGGTGCAGGGCACAAGGGGTGGCACCGATGTGGGCAGCAGCACTGAGCCACCTTCAGCACAAATCCAGAGCTTGGTACAGCCCACGCTGAGGGAGGGTGAGGCACCCTGGGAGTGCAGAGGGGCTGCACAGGGTGAGCCCCGTGCCCTGGGCTGGGAGCAGGAACTGGTGCCATCCCCCTTCCACAGTGTGGGGACAATCCTGACTGGTGCTGGGCCTCCTCCTCAGAAAATCAGGAGGAGGGAAAAATCTCAGAAAACTGGAGGATTCCCCCTGGAATCTCCCAAATGATTTTAGACCCATCTGGTTGTGCTGCCTGGCTGGGAAGAGACTGGGCCCATGCTGTGGCAGAGCTCGGGTTGTTCACCCGGGGTGTGTGACCAAGGGCCCCTTTCCCAATCCTGCATGTCCATGTTTTCACAAAGACAAACACAGGGCTGTGCTGCCCAAGTGGGATTTGTCCCTCTTGGGATGTTTGGCACAGGGGACCACTCTCCATGGGTGGATTCCAGCGAGGAGTCTCCTTCTGTCTGTCATGTTGTTTAAGTGACACCTACGAGGCATCAGGGTCAAGGAGACCAAATTTTTCCATCTCAGCTTGTTGCAGAAGGGAAATGTTTTCCACCCAGCAGTGGAATATTATCCCTTCTACTCCTCCCAGATGGAGTGATTACAGTTTTCCTCCAAAAAAATTAGGACAAAAATTAGCTTGTGAGTTTGCTGTCACTTCATCCCCTTTCTTTTCTTAGGTAGGAAAGGGAGAAGGTTTGAAGTGGGAGAGAAAAAAGCCCAACCCCCAAAAGCTGCATTTAATTTAATGAACAATTATGAAAATAATGCATCTATTTGCTTCTTCACTTTCAAAATGAGCAATTTTCTACCTCCTGTGAGAGAAGGGCAGTACAGCCTTTCCCCAGTTCCCTCTCTGGGAGCACTGGCTCTTGTCGTCAGTGCTGAATCTCCCTAGAAATTCATTTTCCAGCAGAGTGTCCTTATGGAGGAGCCTTCCCCGTGTCACAGCAGCGCTTTGCAGGCTCTGAAGCCTCTGAAGCCCTGGTTTACAAGCAGAGTTGTGTCTCCAGGCAGGAGCAGACGTGCTGCCAAGGGCTGACCCTGCCCCACCGTCCGTCACACACCAGGGCAGCCCAAAGTGCTGCTGTGCTGCAGAGCCTGGTACAGCACAGAGCTTGTCTGGGGATACTCAGCCCTCCTCCCCTCCCCACCCCAAAAAAAGAAGATTAATTCCTCTTCTAGCCAATTCCAGCCAATTTATCCTGCTGCATCCACCCAGCTCCAGTGAGATCTCACTGGAGGCATCAGGGTGGGGATGCAGAAACAAGAGGGAGTGAAATCTGCTCTTCTGGAAGCAATAAATGCCTTCTGCCTTTTCCAGGCACTTCCTGACCTTGCTGCAGCTGATGGGCAAGTTTATGATCTTGCTTTTTAGCTAAGTGGAAGAGATAATTATTCTCCCTTTTGGATTAAAGTGATTTTAGGAACAAAAATGCTAGGCAAGTGAAGATCCCAGGAGGAAAGCTGGGGTGTCTTAGGAGAACAGCTAGAGATGGAAGGGCTGGCAGAAGGCAACTGTGCAGCAAAGGGCAGGCAGAGACACTGCAGTGATGCTGCAGGAGAGGCAGTGGGACTGGGTGGACCATGGCCTTGCTGACAGGGGAGTTGCCTGCTCCTGTCTGTGCCGCCCACACATGGTACAGACCCCCAGCCCCAGCCCACACACCAAGAAAGGGCCTCTGCCAGGGAAATCCCTGCTCCTTCCTCACTGGGAACAGGCTGCTCTGGCCTCGGGGCTTGCACATCACTCAGACTGACGTGATAACTGTACAGAACAATCCCTGCTGCGTTCCAGCAGCTCTGCCCTGCTGAGCTGGAGCCCTCCCTGCTCCCCTGGCAGGGCCTGGGCTGCAGCTGCTCTCCAGCTTCCACCCCAGAGGGAGAGGCATCAGCCACAGCGAGTGGTCAGGAGGAGGAGAGGGGCTCTGAGCTCATCTGTGCAGGACACAGGCACAGCTCAGGGGTCAGAGGCCTCAGCAGCCCCGCAGCAGGGCAGGTCTGCAGCACGTTTCATGAGTCCTCACATCCTCTCCACATGTTCCCACCCAGCAGCTGAGAGGCAGGAGGAGGTTGGGAGCCCCAGCCCCGTGCCTGGACAGCAGTGAGAATTTGGGCAGTTCTTCCATGAACCTCCTGCTCCTGCCCCGTGCTGTGCCCTCAGCTGTGTGACCCCAGGGATGGGGGAGGCCTTGCAGGGCACTGCAGCAGGATGGGGCCCTTTCTCCTGCTCCAGGTGCCAGGCTGGGACCTCCCTGTAGCCTGGCACAGGCTGCCCTGAGACTGCACCTGCCTGAAGCCCATGTCCTGAAAACACAGGGAGGAGATGAGGACTGTGCTGTGGATGTTGTTTATTTAGGTGGCTCCTACATCCCCGAGGCTGTGCCCTCAGCTCGGGCACTGCTGGCAGCACAGGCTCATCCAGTGCCATCAGGAGGTGCCCATTTCTCACTGTGGGGTGAGGAGAAGCAGCATCTCAAAGGGCACAGGCCACCTGGAACCCCAGCAGGGCCAGGCTGAGGGTCACTGATGTGCAGCCCTGTCACCTCTCCGTTGTCACCCTCACCTCCCTCACACCCATGGGCAAACGTGCTGGGTCCTGTAACACAGAAAACCTCCAGTGTTCACTGCCTGGGGAGAATTTCTGCCTCTTTGGTGCAAAATAAAGAAAAGATGAATTAATGTGGATTTCCCTGCAGACCAGTTCCAACCCAGACCCCAAACCTGGCAACTGGGACACGCCAGGGCCGTGCTGTCCTTCCCCAGAGCGGTGCTGCAGCACAGTTTGTCTTGCTGCTTTGCTCTTCCCTCCCCGAGGACACCCTCAACCCTGAGCATCTCTTTCTCTGCTTTTCTGTCCTTTAACTGCCTGTGCTTCTGATCCATCGTTTTGCACCAGCGAAATCGTCTGGAATCGGCTCCCTGGGAGAGACGTGGCCACGGGGTGAAGATGCTCGAGCACCAGGGACTCGAGGATGCACATGATTAACATCTCCTGAAATACAGGGAAATCTCAGGAGTCACTTGGCTGCTTGCTGGAGCCTCTCCAAGTGACTCTGACCAAGATCTCCTCACCTGAGGGGAGATTCTGTGGCTCTACACAGAGCCAGCACAGGGACACGTGTGGGGGCTCGAAAAAGAAACACAAGGAAGGTGTTACTGGTTGGAACAAGTCCAGAGGAGGCCACTACACTGATCCCAGGGTTGGGACACCTCTGCCCTGGAGCCAGGCTGGGAGAGCTGGAGGGGTTCCCCTGGAGAAGAGAAGGCTCCAGGGAGAGCTGAGAGCCCCTGGCAGGGCCTGAAGGGGCTCCAGGAGAGCTGGAGAGGGACTGGGGACAAGGAATGGAGGGACAGGACACAGGGAATGGCTTCCACTGCCAGAGGGCAGGGATGGATGGGATATTGGGAAGGAATTGCTGGCTGTGAGGGTGGGGAGAGGCTGGCCCAGGTTGCCCAGAGAAGCTGTGGCTGCCCCTGGATCCCTGGAAGTGTCCAAGGCCAGGTTGGACGGGGCTTGGAGCAACCTGGGCTGGTGGAAGGTGTCCCTGCTCATGGCAGGGGGTGGAACTGGATGAGCTTTGAGGTCCCTTCCACCCCAACCTATTCTGGGATTCCATGACTGTGACATCCATGTACTCCCATGCCCACAACACCCAGACTGACGAGCACACACAAACACAGCACACCCAGTTGGGCACACACAGGGGCTGCACCTTCCTGGGAACAGCCCCCATGTGTGCACAGGAGGAGAGTGTGGCCAGTTTGTGATCCCCAGTGTTTCAGGGTGGCCAGCCCAGAACCCAACACCCCTCACCCCCTGAGCCAGGCTGTGCCAGGGCCACAGCTGCCCTCTGCATCAGATGGGCACAGGGATGAGGGTTCAGGGATGTGCTGAGTGCCCAGCTCTGGTCACAGACATCAGCTGTGCCCTGCAGCTCCCCAGGGGCAGAGGCAGCAGTGACTGAGGGTCCCCAGGGCTGGGAATCCCCCCCGAGGACTCACTGGTGTTTGTCCTGCAGGCACAGACAGACCAACATCCCCCAGTCCTCGCTGCCCCTCGCTGTCCCACCTGCAGCCCACCCTGCTGCTGCTCCCTCATGGCTGGGACAGACTCCTCAGCCCTCCCAAGGCTCCCTGGAAGAAGAGGTTTCTACTGCGGAAAAGCCCAAGCAAACAACGACACTTGGATTGAGACATTTTCCTTTTGGCAGTGAAAAGGTGCAGAACAAACATGTTTTTAATATTCATTTTGAGTGAAATTGAGCCTTCTCACTGCAGCAGTTTGATTTTTGTCATAATTGCATTTTTCAACACGGAAAATAGGTGTTTGATCAGGTGACTGGGATGTCACTGGGCATCACATCCTGGGCAGCCAGGCCCTGCAGGGATGAGAAAAGGCTGAGGGCATGGCACTGCTGCCTGCCCAGCACGGGCTGGCAAGGGGAAGGGCAGGGCAGGGGTTTCCTGCCTGCTGGCCCCACATTTCCTGGGTTGCAGGTGAGAACAGGGGCTGTCCTGGATTCACTGCCTGAACTCTGCTCCCCTGAGGCCCTGGGAGGTGACGGGCTGTGCACAGGGATTGTTCCTCACACAGCAGGGTCCTGCTCTCTGCAGCCTCGGGCAAGGGGCACATCTGTCCACCTCTCATCTCTAGAGCTGGAAATACCAGTCCTATAGTCCAGTGGAGTTTGCTGGGCTGGGGTGATGCTGGGACACCTAGACTGGAAAAAGCCTGGAGAAGCGAAGGCTTTGGGGTGACATAAATTCAGCCTTCCAGTACCTGAAGGGAGCTGACAAGAATCATGGAGAGAGACAATCCACAAGGACCTGGATGCCAGGACAAGGGGGAATGGCTTCCCACTGCCAGAGAGCAGGGTTAAATGAGATATTGGGAAGGAATTCCTGGCTCTGAGGGTGGGGAGGCCCTGCCAGAGGTTGCTCAGAGAAGCTGTGGCTGCCCCATCTCTGGGAATGTCCAAGGCCAGGTTGGATGGAGCTTGGAGCAACCTGGGCTGGTGGAAGGTGTCCCTGCCCATGGCAGGGGGTGGAATGAGATGATCTTTGAAGTCTCTTCCTACCCAAACCACTCGCATTCCATGACTGGCCATGGGCTGGACCAAAGCCCGGTGGTCCCTGTCGCTGCCCTGCACCAGAAGCTGCTGGTATGGATGTGGCTGGGGTTTCTCTCAGGGCTGTGCAGACTGAAGCCAGTCCAGGCCTTTCCTGGTCCGTGGGTTTTGTAGACAGGCTCCTGCCCCTTGGTTTGGCTTTCTCCCTCCTCCCCAGTGCAGCCCTTCCCCTTCCCCAGCCAGTTCAGTCAGTGCAGGGTGCCCTGAGATGGGGCCCGTGGCCTTTGTGCCCCCGGGGGGTGTTGGGGGTCCTGCAGACCCCCAGCTCGTGGGGCTGCTGGCTGGGAGGGCTGACAGCAGTGACTGAGTGAGGAGCACATCTGCACAGAGCAGAGCTCCTGCCAAGGCCTGCTCGGCAGGACCACTCTCATCTGTCTCTCTTTAACAGGAACAAATGGAAATGAGCGAATCAATTAACACAGCACATTAGCAAAATGTCAGAGCCTCCCCAGCGCACTTAACCCTTCCCTCTGACGGCCGTGCCAGCAGCCCAGCCCGGGCTGAGCCAGGGGGACATCCCAGCCAGCTCCTGCAGCAGCAGAACCTCTGCCCATCCCTGAGAGCAGAGCCCGGAGCTGGGACCACAGCAGGGATCCCTCGTGGGGCTGTGGGGCTGGGGACAGGGCCCTGCTGCCAGCTGGACCACAGCACAGGGCAGCTGGCTTGTGGCTCCTGCAGAGCCCTTCCCAGCCAAGAGCAAGTTTCCTCTGGATCAGGGCTGGGAGAGGGACACTTCTGGGTGCCAGCTCCTTTATATCCCCCCAGGCTGGAGAAGCCCCAGTGAGGGCCTGATGTGGCCGAGGTGTCCCGTGTGCCAAAGCCCATGTGAGTGGGAACAGTGCTGAGCTGGGCTGAACCAGGCCAGGGAACCAGCACAGCTTTCCTGCTGGGATGGGTGACAGCTCTGACCCCCCCTGCCACTGTGGGACAGGGGATCACTGGCTCTGAAGATTCCTTGTTCCTGCACAACAGCCCCTGCACACGTGTGAGCAACAGGAGCACCGAGCCCTCTCTGCTCCTCATCGCCAGCAAGTGTCACAGGCAACAGGAGAGCTGTGCTAAAACATAATAAACCCTCATCAGCTAATTAATAATTAGAGACACTTGTGCCTGAAAGCCTGGCTCCATTGGTGGGATGATGCACCTCAGCTCTCCTGCCACGCACAACATCAGATGCCCAAGCCACAAGCTCAGAGCTGACGTGTGCCCGGGGGGCTGGTGGTCCCTGTGCCAGCAGGACACGGGGGGCTCCCAGTTTCCCAGTGTCAGCCACAGTGGGCAGAGCAGATGTCGCTTCTCTCAGCATGTGTTTAGATACCAACCCCCTGTGCCAGGGCCTGGGTGTTCTCAGTCAGGGAATGTCACCCCAGGGAATCAGGGCATGGCCCTGTGCCTGGCTGCACTCCTCACCCCGGGCAGGAAGAGCAGCCAGACTTTTCCCTCATTTCTATGGGATAGAGACAAGACCCCAAAATCCCAAAATGGGTTGAAATGAAAAGTCTCCACGTGATGGCCCTGCAGAGCTCTGGCCTGCAGACAGGGGACCTGATGGGAGATCTGCATTCACTGCCTGGGATCCTGAGCTTGAAAATTCCTTAATGAAAATCTTGAGGGGTGTGGAAATAAAAGCAAACTTGCAGTGTAAGTATGGGAAAACAAGAGGTGTTGTCAGCAGTGGCTGGTCCTTCAGTGGGTATCTCTGAGCACATCCCCACTGTCACCCCGTGTCCCCATGAAGGCACTGGTGCCCTCACACACTGACGTGTGTGCACAGACCCCACGCTGCCAAGTGGCCCAACACCCACCTCTGTGCACACAAATGGGCACCCTCAGGCTCTCAAACAGTGCTGCCAAGTGCTCCATCTGAAACAGAGATGGAAACTTTCTGAGAGCCACTCAGAAACACCGGGAAAAGCGCTGGAAATAGCCAGAGGTTGGGCTCACTTGGAGGAGGAGAGAGCAGAGCTGTCTGTGGATAAGAGAGCTGTCATCTCACACACCCAGGAGTGCCTGGATGCTCTGGGAGGGATGTGGGGATTTGGGGAAGAGCATCTGCCTTCCAGGGTCTGCTTAACCTGGGCCTGCCATCCTTCCTGCCTTCCAGCCCGAGAAGCCACAGAGGGACTCCGAATGACTGGGACACGTCCTCAGCCCCACACCACCCACCCACCCCCTGTCACTGCCCCTGCCCAGCCCAATGGCCAAGGGGCACACATGAAGACCTGCCACATCTCCCTCTCTCCCATGGACACAGGTGTGGGGCTGTTTGTAGCCAGGGCTGGATCAAGCCAGGTCTTTTCATCACTATTTTCCCAGCTTTTGTTCTTGCCTCAGGGACAACCCAAAGACAGTTCGGGTCTCTCCCGTGGTGCTCCTAGGGACCCTTTGAAATGTCCAAAAGGCTGGAAGGATCCCTCCTGAGCAGAGCTGCAGAGCAATCCCACCAACCAAATTCCTTCTTTGTGGTGTGGGGGGATTACCCACGTCAATGGCCCCTAATCCACTGCCATGGATTCCCACAGGAACACTGGGCTGGAGCTCCCTGCTGCATGCAAATCCCTCCTGCAGAATTGGGACGGATTGTCAAGGCATCAGCTCGATTATGTGAGGTGGCCCTGACAGCTCCGGGGACTTTGTGTCCGAGGCCCCGCGGCCCCGGAGGGCTTGGGGTGTGAGAACAGCCATGGGAGCCGAGGGCACTGGAACAATCACTGCCAGCAATTAGTGATGCTCTGGGGCTCTGTGGGCTCGTCCAGCTGGAGATTTCAAAGCAGGGTGGACACGGCGTGGAAGGAGGAATCCAAGCAGGGAGTGCTGGGAAGCAGCGATGCTGTGGGGTGCCGTGGTCCTGTGCCCCATCCTGTGCCCTGTCCTGTGCCCCGTCCTGTGCCCCATCCTGTGCCCCGTCCTGTGCCCCATCCTGTGCCCCA
>NW_021940789.1:1438517-1440709 GCF_001715985.3 Manacus vitellinus
CCGGGCACGCCAGAGCAGTGTCAGTGAAAGGATGCTCGAGGCGGAGCAGACCTCGAGTGGTCCCTCCCCTCCCCTGTGGGTGCTCCTGACAGCTGTCTGCAGCACCTCTGGGCAGCACAGTGGCAGCCAAGGGGCATCTGAGTCAAACTGAGACCAGGGAGGAGGCCCTGGGCACTGGGCACGTGTCTTTGGCTCCAGCCCTGCCTGCCATCGACCACCCAGGCCACACAAGCTTGGGCTCCAGGGCAATCTGCTTTAAACCCAGAGCCACAGGTGCATTTTGGGGTCTGACCCTCCTCTCCCAATGAGTCTGAATGTCCAGAAATGCCTGCAATCCTCTGACACCTTTGGATAATGTGACAAACCCCACCAGCCCTATGAATCCATGTTTGTTCCTCCACGGCTGTGGCTGCAGACCTGCAGGCACGTCCCTGCCTGGTCCAGGGTCCCTGCCTGCCCCTCCTGCCTGTCCTGCACCCCTCCTGGCACAGACAGAGCCAAAGGGGGCAAGGCAAGGCAGGAGAGGGGCTGTAAGAATCAGTCCCACAGGTATCCACGGGGGACTGGCTGGTGGCTCCAGCTTGTTGATATGAGGCAGCCAACCCTATCCAGGGCCAGACCAAGCAGTCCTGGGAAAAGCGACTCCTTGGCCCTGGGAGACAGCACAGACTTCTTGGTTCAGTGTCACCTGATGAGGAGTCCCAGCCCCAGCCCAAGCAGGAGGAGGGGTTTGTTGGGAGATGTTGTGATCTCCCCTCACACTCAGCCCCCTGCTCTGCTCTCCCAGCTCGGGACTGTGCTGGTGGAGCTGCTCCCCACGGAGGTGCAGGAGTGGGTGCAGGAAGTCCCAGCTGGGCCACCAATGCTCAGAGAAGGCTCTCCTGGCTCTTCACTCTGGCTCCCCAGGTTGGGAGTGTGACACTCTCCTGCCCCTTCAGCAGGAACAGCTCCAGGGTTGGGCAGGCCCCTGTTCCAGGGAAGGATGAGGACACCGTGTTCCCCAGCTCCCCATGAGCTGCGTGTGCTGCCTTCCAGGGCTGACACACAACCATCCACTCACACCAGAAATCCATGGAAATATGTATATCTTTCTCTCTAAATATGCATTTCAGTTCCAGCCCTCCAAAGGAGGGTTACAGAGAGCAGTGTCCACACTGTGTCCACCAGTGCCCTTGCATCCTGGGCAGCCAAATCAGGGCTAGGCACCTAAAATACAAAGCAGCCAGACCCCATGAGCGTCCATCCAGCAGCCATGCCATGTCAGTCCTGACACCCATCCTCTGCAGCACCACCCAGTGCAAAGGTGTAAATACAGCCCTGTTGGGACCTGTGCTCTGCAAGAGATTCTGCACAACCTTTTTATTAAAAAAAAAAAAAAGCCCCATGATAAGATTCTTATTTCCAAGCGTGTTCACAGTCCTCGACTAATCTGTTTCTCCATTCATATTTTTTATCTCTCCATCTTTCTGTCCTTCCCCCCTCTCTCCAGGGCTTCACCCTTCCTCTCTCCCAAAGCCTTTCCCCCATCCAGTTCTGCTGCACAGAGCCATCTGTTTGTCTGTCTCTCCAGCCATCTGGGTGTCTGCCTGCAGTGTTTGCTGTGTCTCTCCAGCATATACAGCCTGCATGTATAGGTCTAGCAAGTCAGTCTCTCTAAGCTGTGTTCTGTGGGCTTCATTAACATGCAAATTAGCAAGATCTGACTGGCTCACTTAGCTGCTGCTTCTCTTAGACAGCCATGCAACAATGCAAATACTAATGAGGCTCTGGAAATGGCACTTGTTCCAGAGCTAAGCAAGCCTGCACACAGAGCAGGCACTGGCAGTGCCAGGCATGCCAGCCATGCACACACCTGCTGGAGGACTCAGGACAGACAGGAGGGGTGATGGATGGATGATTGGGGGCACTGATGTGGAAAAAGAGGTGAGAATTCCCACTCTGATGGGGATGCCAGCACCCCCAGCCCCAGGATCCTTGGCTCCAAGATCCCTTTGTCCTCACTGCTACATGCCAGTGCTCTGGACTCCAGGTACCAACAGGACCCCCATCAGGAGCACTTTGGCCCCACCATCCCAGCCAAAACGGATCCAGGTCATGCTGTACTGGCCTCCCACAACAACGTGCTGGGAGGTACTTTCAGCCTCTCTTGGGACTGACAGCTCATCCAGAATCACAGGGCCCAAAAGGACCAT
>NW_021940789.1:1441222-1444871 GCF_001715985.3 Manacus vitellinus
ATACACAGCAAATGCCATGTCCTGGCTCTCCAGTGGCTCTGATGTACCTGGGTTAGAAACCCTTCTCCACACTGTTCCCTTTCCCTGGACAGGAGCTGGGGAGCTGGACACTGGGACATGGCTGCTCTTTCAAACTCCCAGAGCCATCTTCAGTGTGAAGGGTGCAGAAGAGCCTGAGGACAGTGGGTGCAGCCAGACCCTGGCAGGGCTCAAGAGCTGCTCCTGCTTCCTGGGCCCCTGGTCCAGAGCTGTGCCAGCCCCTGGGCTCTCCTACTCTGCTCCCTGCCAGCACATCACAGGAGTTTGGGGTGCCATGGAGGATGTTTTCTGTTACTCTTCAGCTCCATCAGCTCCTCTAATGATAATTCAACCGTACACCTCCTTGTAAAACATCGACGATGATCAAATGCTGTGCAGCGAGATGAAGGCACCTCGTCTCAGGAACCCAGCTTCCCTATTCCTTTTTATCCTGGAGATAAAATAAAGAACCATTTGCTCTGGCTGCTGCAGCTGCTCTTGCCTCTCCTCACCCACACTGCTACCCAGCCCCCTGGGAAGGAACACCACAACAGCCCCAGGCTGCTGCTGGACCCCCTGCTCCTTTTCATCTTGACCTCAACTGCTGCCACAGCAGGAACAGAGACCAGCTCCTGCAGCTCAGTGGGGCTCATGGAACCACAGAATATCCTGAGCTGGAAGGACCCACGAGGATCATCTAGTTCATCTCCTAGCCCTGAACAGACACCCCAACAATCCCACCCTGGCCCTGGGAGTGTTGTCCAAGTGCTCCTTGAGCTCTGGCAGCCTTGGGGCTGTGCCCACTGCCCTGGGGAGCCTGGACAGTGCCAAACCACACCCTGGGGGAAGAACCTTTTCCTGAGATCCAGCCTAACCCTGCCCTGATGCAGTTTCAGGGATATCCCTGTCTTCCTCCTGACAAGGTGATGTTATTGTGTGGGTTCCCATGGCTGGTCCCCAGTGGCAAAGCCAGAGCAGCCCCCCCACACACATCCTGCCCCTCCCAAGGACAGCACTGCACTGCCAGGCCAAAGATGTTCACCACTGCATTGGGTGCTGGGAAAGGGAGGAAAAGCAGCCCGGGATGAGGGAGGTGGGGGATGTGGGAGACTGTACTGAGGCCAGGCCAGGTGCTCTGGGGCTTGGAGATGCAGCACACATGGGAAGCAATGGCTAAATAGGCAGGATGAAAAAGCACAGGCAGGAAAGGTGGCTCGTCCTGTCCAGAGTCTTATGGCCCATGGGAAGAGCCATGTTTTGGTGAAGGAGGGGGTGAGGTTCACTGGGGCTGGAGCTGGCCCAGCTCATCAAAGGCTCAGCAGCAGCCCATGGCAGTTCTGTGCCTCCATGCTGTGGTTTTGAGGGCTTTCTCTCCCCCCAGAAACAGCCTCACAAGAATCTCCTCCATGCAGGTCTTCTCTGCCCTGCAGCCAGGTCTTTTAAGAAGGTGAAAAATTAAGTACAGCCCAGGAGGCAGAATTTCCTTCTGACTTATAGACAAGTGCCTGAGTTTATCAGCATATCTGTGGTGGAAGAGAGAGGTCAGGAGCTGTTACTCTCTTTGTGGGGATTCCATTGGACAGAGATGGATTTTCTGTGCTGAGCCAGCCCTGCAGATATCTCTGCTCCCACTTGTGCAGCTGGGCACAGCTGGGCACAGCTGGGCAGGGCAGCCTGTCAGGTAATGGGGCTGTTTGCTGCTGGGTGCCAGGGAGGTTGTGCCAATGCAAATGCTACACAGGCCTCTGGTGACTCTGAGTCCTGACAGGCTCAGAGCTGGAGTCCATGACAGGCTTGGACTGGAGTCCATGTTCCCTGCTCAGGGAATTCCCTGGGATATCAGCCACACACATGATGTGTGTCTGCAAATCTGACTGTGTGGGGAGCCCCATGGATCGGGAACAGGCTGGTTTAGGTTCATCTCTCTGTACAAGGAATGTCTGGGATTGCTTCTCTTCCCAGGAGAATCCCAGTGCCATAGGAATGTGAATGCACTGTGACAGGAAGGAGCTGTTCCCCTCCACTGCCAGGTCCTCTTGGCAGTGTCCAGGGGCTCCACTGTTGCATCCATGGAAGAAAGGGCTCCATTTTCCAGTCCTGGACTCTGTAAACTCAGTGCTTCCACCCTGAGAAACAGCATTACTCTACTGAGGAGACATGGAGAGCTGCTGTGGGGAGCCTGTGGCAAGGTAAATGCATCCCATGGAATTGCTCAGCTCCAGAGAGATGCTGGAACAGGCCCGTGTTTGGCTGCACTCAGTGTGGGCACATCAGCAGCCTCAGCTGCTCTCCAGCTCCTTCCTGATCAAGTGTGGCCTCCAGCACCGGGCTGGTCTCACTACAGTGGGCTGATGCCCAGGGAAGGAGCCTGCAGTGAAATGTGCCCCGTTGGAGGGCACTGGAGAGTGATGAACACTCCCCAGCTGAGATATTCCCTCACTGCTCCAAGCTTCAGGCTCCCACCCCAACCCCTCATGCTCAGCTGCCCCTTGGCTTGGTCCCACTGCCACAACCACGTCCCTGCTTTTGGCCTGAGCCTGCAAAGATGTGCCCTGAGGCTTTGGGGGTTTTCATGAAGGGATGGGAGGAGCTTCTACATTTTGTAACTCCAGAGCAGCTCGTTATCCATTTTTAAACTGACACAAGGCCTAAATGTCCCCATGTTGTCACTGTGTCTGGCTTCCCACCAGCCCCTGGTTGCAGATGCACAGCTCCCTCTCTGCCCTGCCAAGCTCAAGCTCGGACCAGAGTCCTCTGCAGTCAGACCTGCATTACACCCAGGAGATCACTGATCACTGTAAGAGGCAGTCCTAGAAATTTCCTTTAGTGTGGCCAGAAACCAGCCGTGATGCTCTTGCCTTGCTCTTATCTTTCATTACCCACACTCCGCCTTGGACCTGTGTCCAGGATCTGACTAGGGCAGATTCCCAGTGCACCCAGTGTTCCCAGTGTAGCCAGGTGACTCCTCACTGTGTCCCATGAACTCTCCTCTGTCAGTGCTCAGCACAATTGCCATCTTTTCCCTTCCTGGGACTGCAAACCCCCCTTTCCTGGCAGAGTGCCCATCCTACCAAGGGCCATGGCATTTGGGCATGTTGCCATCAGTGCAGGCCTGGTTGAGTGAAGAAGGATCAATGCAAACCTGTTGGGTTGGGAAGAGCCAACTCAAGGTGTTTGGGTTGGGCAAGGCCAGGACAGGCCTTGTGGGTCAGGTGAGCAGGAGCCCCAGAGAACATCTGAGATATCTGCTGTCCCCAGGCAGAGAACCAGAGGATGAGGCTGAAATGAGCTACTCCAGGGCTGAGGTAGAGTAAATTCAGGGGGAGGTTGAGCAGTCTGGTGCCAGAAGGGTCTGCCTTTGACTTGTCCTGGTTGAGGGCACAGCCTGGCCCATTGCATGGTGAGGCAAAGTCTTCCCCAGCAATGGCAGCAATTTGGAGATCACATAGAATGGTTTGGGTTGGAAGGGTCTGTGTGTTTTGTGCATGTGAGTACAGGGATGACACAGAGTCCTGGAATCCCAGAATGGTTTGGGTTGGAAGGGAACTCAGAGCTCATCCAGTCCCACCCCCTGCCATGGGCAGGGACACCTTCCACCAGCCCAGGTTGCTCCAAGCCCCATCCAACCTGG
>NW_021940789.1:1446518-1455061 GCF_001715985.3 Manacus vitellinus
CGACCCCCCAGCACAGCCCTGCCCGTGGTGCTGAGCCCACGTGGGACTGTGAGCCCCAGGCAGTGCTGGCTGGGAGGGGTCCAGCCCTGCTCCCTCCCCGGGCTGCTCCCCCAGCGTGTCGGAGCTCTGTGGGCAGCAGGGCACTGCCTGGACAGCAGCAGCATTCCTGTGGGAAAGCACCTGGTGCCTGCTTTCCCCTGCTGCCCCAGAGGGGGGGTTGTTTTGCCTTTCCTGCTCTCACCGAGGTGGGGAAGAAGAACATCAGCTTTCCTTGACGGCAGGCACAGCTCAGGCTGCTCCACTGCCCCAGCAGCTCCGGGGCTGGAGCACAGAGCTCCCCGGGGAGCTGCCCTTCCACCCCTTCCCGGAGCAGGAGAGGAGAGACATGCCCGCCTCCTCCCTTGCTCTGCCCTCCACAGACCTTTAATTCTTTCTCCTCTGATGTTAATCTTGGAGGTGGTGCACAGGTCAAGTTTAATATGCTATCCTGGGGGAGTTTCATTTAAAGCCAGGGAGAGGGAGCCTGGTAGTTCAATTAGGGATTCCTGTGTAGTCCGGGAGCACCGGCAGCTTCAAAAGGCAGCAGGTTGTGCTCAGCACAGGCCAAGGGTTCCCACAGACCTGGCTCTTGCCAAAACCTGCCTCTCTTCCCCACGTGGCTGTGCCCAGCACATCCCTCCCCACAGCCACTGTGCTATGCCCAGGGCCACTCTCAGGTGCCACCCCTGTGGCAGACACGCCTCCACCTGCCCCTACACACCTCCAGGTCCATGTGCACATGAATGTGCCAGCACCAACCCCCTGGTGCCAGTGGCAAAGGCACATCTGCTCATCCTCCCTCTGTTTCTCCATCAGGTGAGCAGGACTCCGAAGTTATCCGGAGGTATCTGTGGACAGTTCTGCTGTGAGATCTCTGGGGGATGCACAGAGCCTCCCCTGGCTCTGTGGGAAGCCCTGGGGGTGTCAGGGGTGTGCTGTGCTGGTGGCTCCAGGCAGTCAGGTCCCCTCTGCAGACCAAGAGAGCCCTCCCCACCCACAGCCTGGGCACGTGCTGCCGTAATGGGAAAGGACAGGCAGTAAAAGACTGTGATGGGGATCATAAATATCCATTAAAGCAGCTTTTAATCCACCGTGTGAGCAACAGGGCTGCAGGTGAGTGAGAGCCAGGAAGGAGCCTGGCAGGCTGTGTGTGGGGAGCATGTGGCACACAGGGAGGGGCACCTCAGCACCCACTGTGGGCTGTCACTGCCCAGGGAGGGGATGAGCCACCTCTGCAGAGCGTGGATCCAGGGGCAGTGCCCAGGGATGGAGGGAGTGCAGTCACTCTGCCTCCTCCAGCACAGCCCTGGCAGCGGCTGCAGGAGACCTGAGGTGACACTGATGCACCAGGGGAAATACAGGTGGTGGCAAACAAGGAGGTGAAGCCACAGCCCCTCTGCCACCAGCATTGCTCCAGCAAAGGACAAAGCAGGTTTCTGCCTTCCTTAGTGCTGGGAAGCTGAGCCATCTCCTAGCCCTTGGTTCATGAAGGGAAGATCCTGGCTCCTCTCCATCACTCCCCAAACCAAACCCCCACGCAGAGCTCCTCAGGAACACCCTGTTTGTGTGTTGCTGCTCAGCCCCTGGTGTGTGGATCCAGCTCTTGCAGCCAGCCTCTCCTGCTCTCCAGGGACAACAGACTCTGGGTAACAAGGGCACCCTCATTCCTAACTCCTGTTGATGAGTTTGTGTACAATGTCTTCACCTTCCTGCCAGTGCTGCCACTCACTATTTATGGTTGTACAGCACAGAGCAGGTCACATCTGTGTCCTTCCTCTCGTTTCAGCACAGGACAAAGTGTCCCTGGATTGCTGCTGCCTCTGCCACGATGCTCTGTGCTGGAGCCAGAGCCAGCTGCAAGATGGCAGCTCCATCCCCTGGGAATTTGGGGTCTTCTCAACACAGACTTTCCCACAATGGACAAATTTCAAGGGAGGAAATTCCACCCAGAAATATGAAGACGTTTCACTGGGTTTTGATGCTGCTGAATCATTAAACAGTAAAATGTAGATAGACTAGAAATGTAGATTTGAAGTAATGTGATAATATAAAAGCCCAAATGGAATGAAACCAAATGATAATGTCAAATTGAAATGTTCGCCTCTCATTGGAAAAAATCTTTTCAACGTTATTGAAACAAAATGTGAAAGTTGAAATCATTTGATTTGACACTTCTCCATAGAAAAATATCATCAGGATCGACATGTTCCCTGGAGATGTTCAGAGTTTAGAAGCTGCTCTGCTGGAAAAATGTTGCCAGACAGAAATAAGACAGAGCAAAGGAGGCGAGTTCTCCCTGTGCCCCTCTCTGAGCCAGAGGTCTGGCACAGAGGGGTGCAAGGGATGCTGGAAAGGGCCAGAGCAGGGTCTGTCCTTGATTCCGCTCCTGTGCCCAGCTCTGTGCCCAGGAGAGTGCCTGGCTGGTGGCCTGACTGTGCCCCATCCCTGCCAGCCCACGTCAGCAGGGGAGGTGTCTTTCCCAGCTCCTCCTGCCTTTCCCTGTTGCTGCTCTCTGGCAGCCAGTGCTGCTCAGGCCAGAGGGTGTCCAGCAGCAGCAGAGCTGCCCTCCAGGCTTTCACAGCCCACCCCCTTCACAGTCCTGTCTCAGCATTTTTATATGTTTTCAAACCCCCTCCTGAGCAGGGCCCAGCTGCCAGGACAGGACATGTTCTGAGGTGCTCACCAGGGTGGTTTGTATCCCTCTGGCACTTTCTGGCTCGCCCAGTGTGCAGGGGGTGGTGAGGGGTGCCCAGAGATTGCCCAGAGATAAGTGAGATCCACCTCTCTGCACATGTTTTGATAGCCTGGCATCTGCCTGCAGAAAATATTGCCTTTGGGGTGTGCAGAGCCCCCAGCCAGGATTAGAGAATCATTAAGGTTGGAAAAGGCCTCTGAGATCAAGTCCAATCATCAGCAGAACACCCACTAAACAATACTGCAAAGTGCCACATCTACTCACTCGTTGGGCCCTCCAGGGGTGTGACCCCACCACTGCACCGGGCAGCCTGTGCCAGTGCTTGACCACCCTGTCAGTGAAGAAATTTTTCCTAATATCCAGTCTTCCCTGGGACAACTTGAGGCCATTTCCTCTTGATCTGTCACTTCTTACCTGAGAGAAGAGCCCGAACCCCCCCGGCTCCACCCTCCTGTCAGGGAGTTGTAGAGAGTGAGAAGGTCCTCCCTGAGAATCCCCAACCCCCTGCCCTGACACTGCTCTAGCCCGGACTGGACGAGTGGCCATCAGCACCCCCTAAGCCAGCCTGAGCCCGCTGCTCCCCCCACTGCCTCCCGCATCTCAGATCCCCGAGGCTGGCAGGGCGAGGAGGAGACCCAGCGAGAGCCCGAGCAGGGAGCACAGCAGCCGAGCGGTCCCCGCAGCCCCCTCTGCAGGGGCTGCTGCCACCGAACCCAGCTCAGCCGGGTCCTCTCCCTGCGCCGGGGGGGAGCAGGATGCAGCGGGGCCAAACCTCCCTCCCGGCTCTCTCCTCCTCCCCGGGCTGCAGAGCTCGCCGGGGCTGGTGCTAATGAAGATTTCCTGCAGCGCTTGCTTAGCAGAAAATGATTGGTTACACCCGAGCTCGTAATTAAAAAAAAGAGAGCGAGTGCACTAATGGGTATTTATTTGACTGTTACCTTGTCATGTATTTATCGATGCAGATAAATTCAAAATCATTAAATGCTTTACGGGGCCTGACAATTTACAGCCCCTGTCAGGGCTCCGTGCCCCGGCTCTGCAGCAGCACAGCCACGGCCAGGGCACCGACCTGAGCCCTGCCAGCCTCAGCACGGGGCCCTGAGCCAGCTGGGGCACACACAGCACAGAGCCCAGCACCCCTGTGACTAAGTGTGGCGGATAAGAAAGGTGCTGAGGTGATGCTGTGTGAGATCTCTGCCCTGCAGGGGTGTGACTGCAGTGACAGGTAAATGCAGGCAGGGTGTGATGGGCATTTGTGGTGCTACATGGGGGTGATTGGAGCTGTGTCCCCAGCTCCCCACAGCCCCCATCCCTGGCTCAGATGTCCCTGTGTGGATGGCAGCCCCAGGCAGGTGGGACTGGAGATGCCTCGGGGGTGTGGTGGGGCTGAAATCATTTGTCATCTCTGTGTGCAGGTGGAAACCTCAAGCCAAGCAGACAAGAGCTCCTGGCATTGCTCAGAGGCCAAATGTGAGCCAACGTGGCCACAACTGAGGGGAACTCACCCTCTGCCTTCTTTCTTGGGGTGGAAACCCCTTTCAGTGCTTCCCCATCACAGAGCTGATGAAGACAGTGGTGACGAAGGAAGGATGAACAGTTTTCCCTGCTCTGCAACAAGCAGCAGGGGCAGCCCAGAGTAGCCACAAATCTCAGGAGAGCATCTCTCTCGAGATTTATCAGGTGTGCAAGGAGAGACAGGGGCATCTCTTGACTCAGTGTTTGCATAGCAACAAGGCCCTGCCTTCCTGCTGATTATACAGCCCCTAATTACCTTATTATTGCCATTAGCAGAGGCAGGGAGCCCCCTCTTCTCCACACACCCACAGGGCTGAGTGTGAGCATCCCTGTGCTCCGGGTGGTGTCACCAGCATCTCACCTGTGCCTGTGCTCTCCCTGTGTCTCTGTGTGCGGGGGCAGCAGCTCTCCCCATTTCCCTTGGGATTTTCAGGGAGGCGGTGTTGCCTAGAGAAGCAATGCTACAGTGTGGAGTGGGTCTTCCTCCCAGGATCCCCACAGTGGCAGCAGAGTCAGCAGCAGCCACCCAGGTCCAGGGCAGAGACACAGCCGTGGTGGCACTCACCCTGCCTGCTGCCAGGCCACCACGTCCCCAGGACCCAAACCTGTCCCTGGGGCAAGGTCTGAACATCATCCCTAGTGCAGACAGGGCACCTGCCCTTCCCACCTCTGTCCTGAGCCCAAACTCAGTGTGGCAGGGAGGATCCCAACGCTCAGCCCTGCAGCAGGGACCTCTGAGAGGGACCATCCTCATGCTGATCCCTGGAGCCTCTGTGGGGAAGGCTCAGGCTGGCACAGCACAGGGTGAGCACAGCTGGCACAGCTGCAGGCTGGCCTCAGGCACAGCTGGGAGAAGGCTCTGCCTGAGCACCCCGAGCTGCTCTCGCATTCCCTGCTCTCCCTGCATTCCCTGTCCAGCATTCCCTGCTCTCCCTGCCAGCTGCAGAGCAGGAGGCTCCACACGAGGTGTTAACCACAGGGTGAGAGCATCCTGAGCAACCTGCAGGGAGCAGGCTCAGCACCCACCAGCGAGGGTGGAACATGCTGCACTCAGGGAGGCTCCCTGGGAGCTGCTGGAATTGTGCTGGCAGCAGGAGGTGTGCAAGGAGCCCCTGGACTGTGCCAGGAGCAGGCAGGGAGGCAGCAGGACCGGCAGCTTTGTTCAGGAGAGAAAAGGCAGGAACTGGGGCTGTGTGTGTAAGTAGGTCACACGCGAGGCTGGAGACAGGCCACGGGCACAGACTGTACATGCAGGAGGGACAAGAGAGGGAAAGGGGGGTTGGGATGACTGGGAAAGGGCAGCAAGAGAGCACAGGAGAGCTCACAGACAGACAGACATGGAGGGTCATGTCTCTCTGCAGCATCCTCACTTCTGCTCCATTGTAGTGTGGGAGTCCTTTCCTGCTCCCCTTGCCCAGCACAGCCCAGTATTGGAGCTGTTTCCTGCTGGGGTCTGTGCAGGGAGGATGCTCAGAGCTCGGCAGCCTCTGGCTGTTCTCACTGCTGGGTGCACAACAGCCTTTATCCTCATGGCAGCCACAAGTCATAAAATGACCCTGAGCACAGGGCTGGGGCAGAGCGGCAGCTCAGACACCACATCATGGAGAGGGGACCCCCCTCTGCCTCCAAGGGGGGCTGGGCAGCCCTGGTGTCCCCATGTCAGGCTGGAGAGGCCAAGACACCCCATCATGCTGGGAGTGCCCGCAGGGGCTTCCCTCCCTCCACATCCCAGAGGGGTGGGTGGCCACGAGTGGGTGGTGGGTGCTGAGCCCACCCAGGGCAGCATCACTGTGCAGGACCCAACTCCTGCAAACCCCACAAACAGCAGGGCCAGAGCAGGGCTGCCCCATTGCCCCCAGCAGGGTCCCAGCAGTGCTCCCCCGATGCCCCCCTGCAGCACCTGATGCTCCAGCACATGGTCCATCCCCACATCCTGCATCCTTGGGCTTGGGAAGCGCTGAACACAGGCAGAAAATGCCTTCCCAGCCCCTGCAGGGATCAGCTGGTGCCCCCAGGCAGGAGGTGCAATTAACCTTCTCTTGACAAGAATAACTACCAGTGTTATTATTGATCATAAAGTTACCCAGCCCTTTGCAAGCCCCAGCCCCAGGATGGGATTGGAGGTGGCATGGCCTGGGAATAGAGAGTGCAGGAAGAAAGATACAGCCTTTGCAGCATCCCAGCATGGTCCTGGTGCACAGGGAGTGGAGCAGGGAGACATCTCCACCACCTCCCACCTTCACAGCTCAGCTGCCTGGATGGCAGGGTGGGCTTGGAAGTGAAAGTGGGCTCAGGTGCTGTGACTCCCCAGACCTTGTAATGGGCTGAGCCAGGAGGATGCATGAGCTGAGACACACTAAAAGACAGTAGGAATTAGGGAATGGCCAAAAGGAGCCTTGACAAAGCTTAAAATTGAATATGAAATGAAGGCACAAAGTAAAGACATGAAAAAAATGCCTGGTCTAATCCACTGCTCCAACTCCAGGGCAGTGCAGCACCAAGGAAAGGCGAGGCTTTGGGTTTCAGGTGTTCCAGGATCTGTGTTGTGCATCAGACATTGCAGTGAACACAAGATAAACAGGACATTTCCCAATTCCAGCCTACACCTCATCTCTGGATGTGAACCAGAGACAGGTCACTCTGGGATGAATCAGGGACAATCAGTCCCTGCAAGCCATGAGGTGCCTGCACCCTCCGTGCTCTGGCTGTGATTGGGGTGACCCCAAACCCCAGGGTCTGGTCCCTGCACAGGGCAGGAGACAAAATCCAGAGGGATGTGACAGGGTTGGGGTGTTGTCCTTTGGCATCTGGAGTGAAACCACTGCAAACAGCTTAATGACTGTGTAATTGTGCCAAAGCACTGGTCACCCACTGAGGGACTTCTGCAGGATGCTGGTCTGGGGAAAAGCTTTCCCTTTTTTGTAACGGGAACCAAGAAACTGGAAATTCTCAGGGTAAAAAATATTTCTGGGCTTGGTTAGGAAAATCAGGCTTTGGCTGCTGCAAAGCCAGGCATCTTCACCATCTTCTATCCTAACAGCTTTTGTTTGGGGTTTTTCATTTGTGAAAGGAAAGGGTTTGGCAGGGAGGGGGGAATCTGATGGCAATGCAGGGGAAAAGGAGGAAAAGAAGATTTCTTAACAAAATTTCAGTGGAAAATTACCAGAGATATTTTTTCTTTTTTCTTTTTTCTTTTTTCTTTTTTCTTTTTTTTTTTTATTTTAGCCTGCCTGTTTTGAGCCTCCCTGCTGGAGGGGCTGCCGCGGCCTCACCCCTGACAGCGGTTTGTCCGGGGGGCAGAGCTCGGGTGGGATGCCGTGTGCTCCCTCCCCTTCCTCCCCTCGGAGCCGGGGCTGCCAGCGCTAACCCAGATTCCAGGGGCGTCACGCTGCCGCGGCTGCTAAATTGGCAGCGTGTAAGAGACATGTCACCTGGGTGACAGGGTGTCTGACTGCGGGAGGGTTCGAACACACTGCGCCGTGCGCTAAATACTCCCATCATTACGGCTGAGCCGGAGCCGGAGCGGGGAAGTTCCCCGGGTGTCAGGAGGAGGATGGAAGATGCATTTGCAGAGAGAACATCCCTGCCTGGTCACGGTGGCTCTGTTGTCCCCATCCCCAAACCCTCCTTGCTGTCCCCATCCCCAAACCCTCCTGGCCTTTACGAGCAGCGAGCTGACAGCACCCGCACGGATGTTCAGCATCTCCCCGGGAGCAGGTCCTTGCTCTCCTGTCCATCTCCAAACTCCTGGAGGCTGGAGGGAGTCACCTTCTGCTGAGGGCGAAGGAGGGAGCAATTAATCGGCCCTTTTGTTTAGAAATAGCTGAGAAACCACAGGGCTGGGCTGGAGTCGGGGCCGGGCCGTGCGGTCGGAGCGCTCCCGGGAGAGCGCAGATGCCGGGCGGCAGGAGCCGAGTGTCTCGGCCGCAGACGGGGAGGGAGCGGGACAGCCGAGGAGCCAGAGATGGGAACCCGGCCCGGGGGACTTGGGGGAGGCTGGGCTGGGGGTGGAGAAGCTGCTTCCTCCGCCTGAGCCCCTCGGAAACGTGCTCCGTCAGAGGGTGCTGTGACAAAGAGCCGTCTGCCGGGGGGAGCTCTGCCCGTCCCCTCCGGGCTGTGACAGGCCAGCACAGGTCCGTGTCCATGAAGGGCCGTACCTGGGGGCCTTTGCACTGTGGTGGGCATCGTGCACCTACAGCACTTGTGGGCTTCTCTGTGCACTCCTTCACCAAGGACCTGGGGGTTTCCTGGTGGGTGTGTGACACCAGCGGTGGGTGTGTGACACCAGCGGTGG
>NW_021940789.1:1456226-1467921 GCF_001715985.3 Manacus vitellinus
GATTCTTCTGGATCTGACAAATGTCAGCCAGGTTGTGGATCTGCTTCCTCTGCAGCTGAGCTCCAGCTTCTCCCAGCCCAGCTACAGCAGGAGGAGAGAGAGAGACCGACCCAGAGGCTCAGGGATGTGTATTCTGCTCATTGCTCACAAATACTAATGGCCCAGAGTTATTAATATTGCCACTGTAGTCATATCTGGGTAATTACTGCCATTAACCACCAGCAGAACTATTGAGTTCCCCTAATCAGTGCATTATAATAATTGGGACCAAGTGTTTTATAGATCCGGGCTCTAATTCCTTCCTAACACCTCTCCCTGGGGCTGCTCCTCCCTGCTCAGCTCCAGTGTCTCCCAGCCTGAGGCTGCTCCCTGTGTCCAGCTCCTGTGGGGTGGGTGACCCACACCTTGGGATGTCCCATGTCCCATCTACTGGGAAATCATGGCTGTAGGAGGTTTGGGTGTCCAGGTACTGCCTTCTCAGGGCTGTGGGGGTGGAGGTGGGTCTCCAAGTAGGGTTTGCAGGAGAGGAGATGGTCCAGGAGCATCTCCGTGGTGCTGGGAGGCAGCAGGATGGGAGGGAGGGCTTTGGCTGTTCCGTGTGCTGGGACACAAGGCTGACATGGGGGAAATTAATTGCACAGTCTGCTATTTACACCTGTTTCCTCTTGCTCTGGAAAGCTCTTCTCTGCTGCAGCCATCTGGGCCTTGGAGCCCAAAGCCTCCCTGGCCCGGAGCTGGTGCCTGTTCGGGTGGTGAGTCAGTGGTTGTGTAAGAGGAGCATCTTCCCCTCCCCTCTGTGGCTGTGCCAAACTGAGCTGAGCAGGCAGTGCCTCCTCATCCCAGGACCAGCTCCCTCCCAGCTCTGCTCTCCTCGAGCACCAACAAGCCCTCAGTGGTGCCTGGGGCAGGCAGAGCCAGACTGGCTCCCAAATCACAGCCACGTGTCTGCCACAGCCCTTTGGGCCACATCATGGGGACACAGCTGGTCCCACGCCAAACCCTGGCAGGGAGGGCTGGACTTGGGGAGCAGAGGCTCCCAGGACACCTCTGCCCCTTCCTAGAGCAGGGCAGCAGATCTGTGACTCCTTCGTGACAGGGAAAGCTCAGCCATGTGTCATTTAGAGCTGGCCTGAAAAATAAAATCCCTGGAAATTCTAACAAATTTAAAAAAAGGGTGTGGGGGAATCCTTGTATGGGCGTTACACAAAAGGTTTGGCTGTGCCCAAGCCAATGGATTTGCTTCCAACCACAGCCATTTCACAGATTTATTTTTTTTTTTTTATGTTTAGCAAAATAAAATTAAGGAAAACTTTGAAACAAAGTCATTTGGAAGAGGAAAAAAAATCAAAACATTTCACTCTGAAAATGCTGAAATGAAATGTTTTGATCTTTTGGGGTTTTTTTCCCCTCCAAACAAACCATTCAGCAGAATTGACATATTCATCCAGAACCTTTTAGTGTTGTTAAATCTGAAGTTTTGTTTTTGTTTTTTTTTTTTTTGTGTTGTTAAATCTGAAGTTTTGTTTTTATTTTTTTTTCCAAAAAATCAAGCCCTCTCAGCTGTAGCCAGAGAGGCAAATCCTGCGTGCTGTCCTCAGGGGAGCTCCCCGGTGGTTTTGGGAGGACCCTTCTGAGGGATGCTCCCTCCATCCCTGTGGAGCAGAGGGAACAGAGCTCACCCTCCTGTTGAGCCCAGGGGGGGACCTGGTGGCCAAGGGGTGGCACTGCCAAGGGGAGGGCACGGCCCGGGCGGGATGGGCCAGGTGAGAGGTGTCCTCTGGGACCCGGCAGGTGAGAGAACAGAGCCGTGCAATCAATAGTGCTAATTGCAAAGGCAATGTCTAGCAGAAATAAGATGGTTATTCTGCATCACTGGACACTCTTACAATCAAATTGTCCACAGACAATTAGCTGAGCAGGAGAAAAAGGAATTAGATTTCTAATTGTTCTGCTGGTGAAAGGCATTTCAGAGCACTCGGAGGGTGGAGGAGGGAGAGCTTTGCATCTCTGCTGGGCTGCAGGAGCTGCCAGCCCTGCTGTCATTCCCAGAGGGATAACCAAGCCAGGGAACGGGGGCTGCAGCTGGGAAGTACAGACGGCTCCTTGGGAGGCTTTGGCCAGTGCTTGTATTTCACGGCTGGGTTATTTACTCCTTCCCTTCAGCCCCTGCACGCCTGAGCAGCAGTGCTGCTCCCTGGCACGCTGGCAGAGTGCTCCACAGACCCCCGGGCAGCCCCCTGGGCCAAGGACATCTCCCAGCCACCACCCACCCTCCCGAGGGACCACCTGCATCCCTACACATGTTCCCAACAGCACCAGCACCGTGTGACAACAGGACCCGACCTCCTGTCCCCAAAACCCCCGTGCTGTGACTCCTGGGCAGCCCACGTCCTGCTGGAAGGCACAGGGAGAGAGGAGGGGGAGGGAGCCCTGGGATTTTTCTGGTTGTTATTAATGTTGGTGTTGACTCACACTGGTGGGTGTCACACAGCTCCAGGGAGTCTCCTGATGCTGCAGCTCCTGGGGCTGCATCGTGAGGACAACGGGAAGTCCTCCCGCCTCTGCATCCACAGCATCCCTGGTGCCCATGGGATCTGGCTGTTTTGGAGGGATGATCTTGGAGCACAGATGTCCTCACACCTCCTCCAGTGTGGTGGTTGCCCTTCAGCTGCCTCCTCACTCCGGGTGTGGGTGCAGTGTGGCTGCAGGGTCCCAGCAGGGACAGAACCCGCCCTTGGGTGTCACGTCTGCATCAGTGCTGATGGCATCAGTGCTGATGGCAACAACCTGTCCCTGGGCAGCAACAACTGTTGGCTGGGGGAAAAGACCCTTCTGGGTTTTGGTACCCACCAGTGCAGAGAACAAGGAGATCTGAGAGCAGATTCTCCTTTTCCCTTCTCTCAGCGTCCGTCCATCATCCCACTGCTCATCCCCACAGAGAGGAGGGTCCTGAGCACTTGTTAAGAGCTTTTCCATCTGTTTTTCTATGTCTCCATGGCCTGTTGGAGAGTTCTGGGCTCAGAGCACCCCAACCCTGTCAGGAGAGCAGGGTTGGCTGTGACCACAGTGCAGTTCAGTGGGACACCCTGCAGGGACCTTCCCTCCGGCATCTGGAATCCAGCACCCTCATGGGCACTCTCCCACAGACAGCAGAGCCACCAGCATCCCTTTCCTTCCAGCAGCAAAGGCAGGAGCAGTGAAGGGGGTTCTGTTACTGCCTTGGACCCCCAGGCAGGACCCACCTCACCTACAGACAGAGACCACCCTGGTCCCTCCTGCCTCACCACAGGAGAGTCACTGTGCCAGAGCAGCCTGTGGCCAAACCCTGGCAGCCAGGATTAGTACTCAGGGGATCCCCTGCTGCTCTTGCCCCTCTGAGCACAGCTGGTCCCTGCTGCAACCTGGAACTGCCTAACCATGAAAATCCTGGAATTAAAGTCCCCTCAGAGAGCGTGCGGCTGCTGGGCAGCACGTTCACACTATCCACTGCTTTGCACACCAGGGTTTTCTCCTCTTGGAGGTGGGATATCCTTGTCCTCTCCAGGAGCTGCCCTGCATGAGAGCCCTGCAACTCAGACCCACCAACACGCTGCCCACCATGGACAGAGGGGCCACGGCATGGGCAGCACGGCCAGGGCTCCCTGCCTGCCATGGCAGGGATGGGTAACAGCCTCATCTTGTGCTTCCAAAAGGATCAGCCCCAGGTGATGCTGCTGCTGTGGGAGTACAGCCAAATACAGCCCCACACATGTATATTCTCATGCACACGCACACACACACACACATATATATATATATATCTCCCCTTTGCCTTTGAGTCACCAGTGTTGAAACCTTCCCTGCCAAGAGCCCTCCCAGAAATATTCCCCTCCCTCTCTCTCTCTCTGTTTCTCCCTCTCTCTCTCTCTCTCTTGCATTCGGGCTAATTTTATCTTGTGTCTTTCATCTGCCTGTGTATCTACCACTCCTGACAAAAAAGGGATTTTCACAGATTTTGCTGCTGCTCACCAGCTCTAAAAGCTTTCATCTCCCTCCGACGACGAGTGCGTGTCATCTGCTCGCTCCAAATTACAGCGGAGGCCTTCACACTCAATCGCAGCATTTTCTGCCTAATTTCGCAGGCAGCAGGATTAAGTGTGGGCTCGAGGCTCGTCTGGCAGGAGCCACAGAGCAGCCGCCTCCCGGCTCCCCGGGCTGGCCCCGGGGCAGCCCCTGCCCTGCCCTCTCCACTGCTCCCCTGCAGGGCACCCAGGCTGCAGTGGGGGCTCCAGAAGGCAGTTCCTGAGCCCGTGGCACAGAACCCGAAGCTCTGCCTGGCCAAGCGAGGGTGTAAGAGCAGCTCTGAGGCTCAGGGAGCCTCTGAGAGCCAAACCCACCCTGGCAGGGGCTGCTGCAAGTCCCGGAGGCAACTGCAGTGTGTGTGTGTGATGGCCAGGCTGCCTGCAGCAGCAGCAGAGAGAGGAGCAGCAGGTGAGGGTTTATCTCCCTGCCATCACCACAGCCAGTTCTGACAGTGGTTCCCAGGCTGTTGATGTTGTCTCTGGGTGCTCTGCAGCCACATCTCAGCTCAGGTTGCTGCCAGGGTGGGAGCTGTGGTGGCCACACCAGGAACAGCCCCCACACTCTGCCCTGGGCAGGCTGGCACTGGGGCACAGCCCCTGGCACCTCCGAGCACGGTGGGGGAGGCAAAATTTGTCCCTTGAAAGTGATGCTATATTTAAACAAGGCAAAAAAGGAAGCACGGGGATCACAGAATAGAACCATAGAATGGTCTGGGTTGGAAGGAATCTTAAAGATTGTTTTGTTCCACCTTCCACCAGATCAGGTTGTTCCAAGCCCCGTCCAACCTGGCCTTGGACACTTCCAGGGATGGGGCAGCCACAGCTTCTCTGGGCAACCTCTGACAGGGCCTCACCTCCCTAACAGAGAAGAACTCCCTCCTCATATCCCATCTAACCCTGCCCTCTGGCAGTGGGAAGCAATTCCCCCTTGTCCTGTAGCTCCAGATCCTTTTAAATAGTCCCTCTCCATCTTCCCTGTCAGCTCCCCTTAGGCACCAAAAGGCTGCAACTAGGTCACCCCAAAGCTTCTCTTCTCCAGGCTGAACAATCCCAATTCTCTCAGCCTTTCCTCCCAGCAGAGCTGCTCCAGCCCTTTAATCACCTTGGTGCCTCCTCTGAACTCTCTCCAGCAGCTCCATTCCCTCCTGGGCTGTTCCCCAGGGCTGGAGCAGCTCTGCAGGGGGGTCTCACCTGAGGGGGCCGAGGAGCAGATTCCCCCCCTCCCTGCTGCCCATGCTGTGGGATCAGCCCAGGGCACGGGAGTTTCTGGGCTGGGCCGTGTCCAGCCTCTCCCTCACCAGACCCCGAGGTCCTTCTCCCCAGGGCTGCTCTGGATCTCTTCCTCCCTAGCCTGGATTGATCCCAGGGGTTGGATGTCAGGTAACATGGTCAGGGAACTCCAGCCCCAGGGACAGGTCAGCTCCTGACCACACTGACCACCCTGTGCACCCCACACTCTGCCCCATGGGCGAGGGCTCTGATCCCATCCCTTTAGGAATTCAAATCCCATCTGTTCCCAGGGCACATCCACGAGTCTGCAGGGCTGCTGAGGGCACACATGTGGTTCAGACCGAGGGCTCCCAGGTAAGGAGCCCCCTCCCAGCACCACCACAGAGGAGCCGCAGCTCCTCCCCGGCCCCCTGACAGGCAGAGCACGAGCCGAGCTGCAGCGAGGAGCAGACGGCGTGATTAGCTCTGCTCAAAAAGGTCAAAACACTTATCAGACACGAACGGCACAGCTAAAAATACACTCGGCACCTCCCTGGCAATTCTCTCCCGGGAAGTGACAGCCGTGGCTGGTGGGGAAGGGGGTGTGGGTGGGGAGGGGTGTGGGACGGGAACGGGGCTGCTGCACTTCTGGATGGGAGCCTGGAGCAGCAATGAGGGGTCTTCCCATTCCTCTCATCCCTCTCTGTGACTTGGGAAGGGCAGAAGGACACCACCAAAGGCATTAAAGATGCTCTGAGGCTGACTGGGATGGCTGGGATAAGGCAGAAAGGGGCTGATTCTGCAGCCTGGAAAGTCAGGCTGTGGAGGAGGTGGGGGGGAAACTACCCCAGAGCTGAAATGTGAAGGACCGAGAAGAGAGAGGGAAGAGCAAGGAGGTAACGAGATGCCTCAGACAATACAAGTGGAGAGCTGGAGGCAAGACTTGCTCCCTTAGCAAAGACCAGTGCAGTCCCCCCCCAGCCCCCACTGCTCTGGCTCCAGGGACCCCCTGCAGCAGCCAGTATCACTGAGCACTCCTGGCCACACTCAGCCAGGTCACACTCAGACATGTCCCACAGTCATGAACCACACAACACACACCCCCTGGATCTGCAGTCCCACCAACAGAATCACAGAATCATTAAGGCTGGAAAAGACCTCCAAGGTCATCAAGTTCAACCTTCAACCAAACACCCCCAAGCCCACTAAACCACATCACAAAATGCCACTTGTTTTTTGAACACTTGCAGGACTGCAGAGTATCCCACCATCTCCTGGGGACAAAGCTCCTGGAGAAGACCTCCTCATCTCCCCTGACACAGGCACCAGCTGCCCACAGCCCTCAGGTTTGGTGCTCTCATGGTGCATCATTGTGCAGCAAATCCAGCACCTTCTGCCTCAGGAGCTGCCCTGCCTCTGTCATGCTCAAAGCTGTGATGGGAAGGAATTTCTCAAGGGTCCTGTTTTTCATTTGAGGTAGGAACATGCTTGTTCCCATCCCCTGTCCCCCTTTGAACACAGCTTTTTCCTCCTCAGCTCCTCCCTCAGCCCAGCACTGCAGTTGGGAAGAGCTCCAGGAACGAATGGCTCCTCTGTGACCCTCGAACACCTCCCCATTCCAGTGAAGAGGGTGTGCAACCTCCTGGCCTCACAGGCAAAATTCAGTTGTGCCTCTTGCATTTCAGATTTAAGGTGTTTTTTCTGAGGCCTGGTTGGACGAGGCTTGGAGCAACCCAGGATAGTGGAAGGTGTTCCTGCCCATGGCAGGGGAGTGGAATGAGATGAGCTTTGAGGTCCCTGCCAACCCAAACCACTCTGGGGTTCTGTGATTGCTGGCAGAGGGTGGGAAGAGGCAGTGCAGGCTGAGGCCACAGGGCTCTGGGGCTGCTCTGGGCTGGCACTCTGTTCCCTGGGTGCTGTGCCCACGGGCAGCCCAGCCCAGGACCTGAGGCCATCCCTCCATATCGATTCCCGTGAGGATGCTTTGGGTGGGACCAAGGGATGGGACAGTGGCACTTCCCCACCACAATTTTTCCAGCCCGGGGTGTGGGAAAGCTGTGGGACACTGGTGTGCCACCGGTGTGACACCAGGGACAGGGACCCAGCTGGGATATGAGCAGCTTCCCTGCATGAGCCGGGGCTGCAGCAGCTCAGCCCCAGAGCCAGTGAGAACTGCCTGGGCCAATTTGCAGCAGGGCTCAATCGCTGTCACCGCCAATCGCTGTCACCGCCCATCGCTGTCACCACACGGCCTCCACGGCCTCACCTGGGCCCTGCTCCAGCACCTACTCTCCTGTCTCATTAGGAGCTGTTACCATCATTATCCCTGCTCTCACTCCTGCCCTGGGCTGTGCAGCCAGTGCTGCCCTGGGGGTGAGACGCTGCAGCTGCCCCCACGTTGCACTGCCACGGGGCTGCCTTGTGTCCCTGAGAGCACAGCCCGTGGCCCTGCCACTGTGTCCTGCCCAGATACAGCTGCAATGTGGGCATCACCACTCCCTGCTCCATCCAGTGGTGCCAACTTCTCGGAGCTCTGGACCCGTGGACATGGGGGACTCCCCAGGGAGCAGTCGCCAGTCCCGAAGCCCCCCTGTCCCCGGGGGCTGGTTCCTGTGTCCTTGTGCCCTGAAAATAGATCTTGTTCCCTCCTACACCCCCCTGTTTCCCTGTGCTCTGGTTGTGCAGGGGACACAAGGACCCCACTGTGTCATCCCTCTGCTCATCTCCAGGGAGAAAAGCAGGAGGGAAGAGGTACTTACAGCTTCACCTCTGCTTTACCCTTCCTTTAGGCGAGGGCTTTTAATCTCCTTGCAGGGCCAGAGCAGCAATCAGTAAATGATGTCAGATCCCTCGCTGGGAAGCAGGGGGATCTCCCAGCCTCTGGCTAAGCCCTGTTTGAGCGACAGCCTGGTACCTGCAGGTCAGAGACCTCCCCGGTGCTGCTGACAGCTCTGCTAAAAGCTCTTTGTTCCTCAACCCCTAAGGCCCTGCTAAGTGGCAAACAGCGCAGAGAGCATCTGCAGAGCCATGAGGAGGGACTGCTGGCACAGGGGTGCTCTCCAGGCTGCATTCCCTGCTCCTCTGAGCAGTGACAGGGCAGCACCACAGCTCACCCTGCCTGCTTGGGGGGTTTATCCACTGAGCCCTGAGATCAGGCTGGCTCCAATCCCATCGGAGTGATGCTTTCCATACACACATGGAGGGGACAGCGCTGTCACTCCCACAGTCCCTGCCACCCCTCACCCACCTCGGCTCCCCTGCACCTCTCCACCAGCTCTGTGCCAAGTGTGCCAACCAGACCTGTTGATTCCATAGGGATGTGAGTGTAGCAGTTTGCTCTGTAATCACCCACTTGATGTTACCCCCACTGGAGAGCAGATGTGATCAGCCACCAGCCAGGGCTGCTTTGGTGGGCGCCTACACCTTTAAATCAGGGAGAAAAAAAATAAAATAAATCCTTCGCCTAGAGGGCAGTGGAACAATTTTGACTTTAAAAAGAGAGCGAGACAGAGAGAGCGAAGTGAGCGTTAACAACTCCTGATCCAGTCCCTGGGCATTCATTAATGTTTCATGGCGCTTTCAATTATTGCCTCCTCTGCCACTGCCGTCATCTGTCTCTTCAAATCGACGGTATAATAACCACTCAAGCAGAAATCCACTCTGCTGTCTGCCCGCCACTCCCCTCCCAGCCTCCGCAGCTCCCTCTCTCCCGGCTCCTCAGCTGCGCCTGGCACAGCTCTCGCTGGAAATGCCTTTGCCCCTTCCCCTCCGCTGCGGGTGAGCCAGCTGGGGACAGCGCTCGGGGGCCACACGGACATGTTTAGGACCCCCAGAGTCAGGCTTTTATCAAGCGATTCCCTCCCCACGCCGGGGGGTTTTGCAGGGGGTTTGGGCTCTGGGGCACGGGGGATTCTGACACCCCAACCTCGGGCACTGAGCCCCAGAGCCTGTGGTCACCCCGACCCTGCGGTGACCCCCCACCCCACCCAGCAGCCCCCAGACCCCTGTTCCCGGTCAGGAGACACACCGGGCGTGCAGGACCCGTGTGTCCCACCCCCCAGCCCTCTGTTCCCACACCCTCGGGAGCACAACGTGCGGAGCCAGACGGCTCTGCCTGCACAGGCAGCACGGGCAGGCTCTGCCTGCTGCCCCCACAGCCCCGGGCTCAGCCCACCGACAGATGTGGCCCAAACCTCTCCCTCCCCTGCAGAATGTCCCCGTGTTGCCACCTGAGCCCTTCTATGACATGGGGGAGCCCCAGGGCAAGTGAGGGTTCCCTGGCAAGGAGCAGCGATGGAGGAGGTTGGCAGAGACTGTGAAGCAAAGCCTGTCCATGCATTTTCCTACAAGATGTCCTGGCTCAGGCAGGGGAAGTCTGCAGAGGGCTGGAGAGGGGTGAGGAGCAGCTGGAGCACCCACAGCTCACCTGCCCAGTGATGGAACCACAGAGCTCAGCTCAGCCTTTCCATGCCTGGAGGGAGTCACAGAATCCCAGAATGGTTTGGTTTGAGAGGGACCTTAAAGATCATCTCCTCCCAACCCCCTGCCATGGGCAGGGACACCTTCCACTAGCCCAGGTTGCTCCAACCTGACCTTGGACACTTCCAGGGATGGGGCAGCCACAGCTTCTCTGGGCAACCTGTGCCAGGGTGTCCCCCACTCACAGGGAAGAATTTCTTCCTAATTTCTAATCAAAATGTGGTCTCTGTCAGTCTGAAACCATCCCTCCAGTCTCAGATCTGCCAGCATCAAGGCTGCAAACCTCACACAAGCCTATAAATCTCACGTCTGCCTTGCCCAGCCCTCAGTGCTCACACACACAGTGCCCCTGGCTCAGCACCTCAGGGAGAAGGAGCCACAGCCTGACACTCAGGGCAAGGATACAAGAAGGCCCAGGAGTGGGTTCCCAGCTACTCTACGCAGCATCCAGCAGCCTGTCCAGACACATCACTGCTATCCTGGATGGGAGGAAGAGCTCGTGCCTTCCATGCAGACTGAGAGGAACCCAAAGCAGCCCCTTTTGAAGTCAGTGTTCCTGCTCAGGAAGACAAAAGCATTTGGCTCAGACAGAGTCATGTCCTTCAATTCCACTCCTGCATTCACACCTCATGGAGGTGTTGGGACTCTGCACTTTTAAACATTTATTATTTTCTCAGAATGGAAATAGTGTTGAAATGTCAAAATTTCCAGTGGGACATTCCCTATTTAACTGTCCTCTCTGGGCTGGGATTTATTGCCAACAACTGAATCACCCACATCTTGTTGCTATTACCAGAAAGCTCCTCTTGCTCCTGGGGTCCTCCCCAGCTCTGGTGTTACTCTAAGAGGAAGAGGATTCTCAGAGATGGACTGAGAGGATGTGATGGCAGAGGGGGGCTGGATAGAGCAGGACCCCACCACTTTTTGGCCATCCTGGTGGGCAGACTGCACTGTCAGCAGAGCTGGATGGAGCTGCCATCCATCCCAGGACAGGACTGCAGAGCCCCCAGCCCTCCCACTGGTCCCTTGCCACCTGCACTCCCACTGCTCCCAGCAGCTCCAGCTCTCCTGCAGCAGGGACTCTGGGAGCACGGAGCTCCCCGCCAGCCCTGCTGCTCCTCCTTCCTGCCCCTCACCCCACCAGGCCAGTTTCCCTTCTGAGTCTTGCTTCTCCCTTTCCTGGAACTCTCCTGGCTGGAGCAGGGCTGGAAGGAGGCAAGCAGGGACTTGGTCCCTGGTAGTGGCTGGACTCAGTGCTGGGATGTTCAGGAATGGCCCAGTAGGAGCTTTACTCTCTCCTTTCTTTTCTCTGGCTCTTGTAAAGATATTCTGGAGTCCCTCTGATGGGAGCCAGATGTGCTGCAGATGTTTCTGCTCAGCAGAGTGCTGGCTTGCCCCCTGCACACTCAGAAGGATGTGTTCTGGTGACAGTGGCCACAGCCCCTCTGGCCACACAACACTCACCCCGTGTGCCCAGAGCTCCGGGGGTGCTGCACATGTGGGCAGGGACACAGTGGCACAGGGACACACTGGATTGGGGACAGGCTGGGGTGAGGGCACACTGGCACGAGGACACACCTGCACACCCTGTTCCACCTGTGCACCACTGGAACTCATGTGTAGCACAAGGAGCATCCAAGGGCAGGTGTGTCCTGCACACAGCAGGGTGTGCACCCCCAGAGACCCTCACTGGGGGGCTCCAGGCCATAGCTCTGGGCATGGGCAGATCCCACATGGGCTGCAGGAGCTGAGGCTTTGAACTCTGATGGAGCCTTGTCCTCCTCCGACCAGTCCCAGGGCAGCACAGGGGGGTGGCACGAGCAGCGGGCAGGGAACTGGCCACCACCTCCTTTTAGAATCATGGAATCCCAAAATGCCTTGAGTTGGAAGGGACCTTAAGGTTCATCTGCTTCCAACTCCTTGCCATGGGCAGGGACACCTTCCAC
>NW_021940789.1:1469251-1480820 GCF_001715985.3 Manacus vitellinus
TCTGCCTCCCCCCTGCTCACACTCCCCCTCTCTCTCTCCTAATCCCCACAAATGCTAAGATATTTAAATGTGGTATTTTCAAATCTAATCAGCGTTCCAAAGCTGTGCTGCCGCCACTCAAATTTAATTTGATCCATTTACCAACTTTGTGGTGCATCTAATCAAAGAGAGGGAACAATTAGGTGAATGTCAGGGGTCACCCCACAGCCTGCTCAGCCAGGGAGGCACTGCAGCAGGGCTGGCCCTGGGCAGGAACAGCAGGAGCCAGGGGGCTCGGGACAGAGGTGGCTGCAGGGAGGGAGGGTGTCCTGGGTCAGGCACGTCACGGGGGGGCTCAGGGGGAGGCAGCCTGGCCAGGGAGGGCAGGATGATGCCCCTGTTTCACTTGGGAGTGAGCAGAGACATGGGCTGTGCAGGCCTGTCTGGTAGAGGGTGTCACTCTGCTGCAGCCACCTCTTGTCCCCTGTGTCCCCACGGCTGTTCCATGATGTGCCATGGCTGCTGCTGCTGCTCCTGCAGTTCAGTGCACAATAATCTGGGGACCCTGAGCTTTGATCCTCTCCCACCATCACTTGTGGGCTCTGGGCAGGGCTGGGAGAGGTTCAGGAAGAAAACCCTCAGCTAGACTCTTTCCTACCTTGGCCAAAGCTGCAGTGCCACGTCATGCCCGGGGTGAGACCCTCCGGGTCAGACTGACCACCCCCTTTGCCAGCTGGTGTTGGACAAACAGGATTGAAGGAGAAGGACCTGGCAGGGTCTCAGTGCAGGCAAAGCAGACCCACCTGGTGACCCAGCAGTGCCAGGAAGCTTGGGCAGAACAAGGAGCCCCTCAGGGCTGGGGACCTTCCCCAGCCTTCCTGGGGATCACAGCTCTAAAAAAGGAACCTCCCCACTGCGGAATTACAGTCACAGAAGGGTTTGGGTTGGAAGGGACCTTAAAGATCATCTAGTTCCAATCCTCTGTCATGGGCAGGGACATCCTCCTCTAGAAGGTGTGGTTCAGCTCACATGCTCTCTGTGCTTTTCACTCATGGCAGGAGGTGAAGGAGGAGATGAAGTGTCTTCTGAGCCACACCTTGTAGCCCCAACACAGCAGAGCAAGGGATCCCTCCCTCCTCCTCCTCCCCAGCTCTGAGCAGCAAACTGTGCCCTGCCTTGCTCCAGGAGCCTCAGCCCATCCCTGGCCCACAGAGATCCCCCACTGGGTGTGTTTGTTGGGCTTGGCTTCAGTCCCCCCCAGCCCCCAGCCCTGAGCCTGCTGCAGGGCTCTGTGGTGTGGAGGTGAGGGGCCAGAGTGGGGAACAGGGCTGCTGGGGACAGTGAGGGGGACACAGCCAGGCCAGGGGACCACCAGCTGCAGCACTCAGGGAGGGGCAGAGAGAAAGGGGGGAAATGAATAAACAAGCTTTGGGGCAGATTCCTTGTTTCTGTTTTCAATGTCTCCTTTGAAGGACTGAAAGAAGAAGTGTCTGCAGCTCCCTCATGAGGGGCAGCTCCGATCTCTGCTCTGGGGGAGCAGGGACAGCAGCCAGGGAACGGCTGGAGCTGTCAGGGAGGGGCAGAGAGAAAGGGGGGAAATGAATAAACAAGCTTTGGGGCAGATTCCTTGTTTCTGTTTTCAATGTCTCCTTTGAAGGACTGAAAGAAGAAGTGTCTGCAGCTCCCCCATGAGGGGCAGCTCCGATCTCTGCTCTGGGGGAGCAGGGACAGCACCCAGGGAATGGCTGGAGCTGTGTCAGGGCAGGCTCAGGTTGGATCTCAGGCAAAGGTTCTTCCCCCAGAGGCTGGTTGGGCACTGCCCAGGCTCCCCAGGGCAGTGGGCACAGCCCCAAGGCTGCCAGAGCTCCAGGAGGGTTTGGACAACGCTCTGAGGGACAGGGTGGGATTGTTGGGGTGTCTGTGCAGGGCCAGGGGTTGGATGGATGATCCTTGTGTGTCCCTTCCAGCTCAGAATATTCTGTGATCCTGTGATTTTAGGTGAAGGACAGGCAGGTATGGGGAGAGCTGGCACATGGGATGTTTGCTGTCCCCCTTCTCTGTCCCAGAGCTGAGCCCAGAGGGTCCCACACTGAATTGGGAGCTGCTCAAGAGACACAAGGTGGGGTTTGGGCGCTCTTTGGATGCAGGAGGGCCATCCCAAATTTTGGTACTCACAGTCCTCACCAACACCAGCACCTCCAACACCCAGCAGATGTTCATCACCCTCCTGCTGCAGTGTTGAAGTCCCTGGTCTGAGCTGGGGTGGAGGTCTGGGAGCATCAAGCATTTAACTTGAAAGGGGCTGAAATGAAAAATAGGCTTTTTTCCCACCACCCATGAAGTTCCTAATGCAAACTTCAACTGCAGTAGCAGAAAAGCCTCAATCCCTCCAAACCACAAGAGGAAAAAATAATAGCAAATACAGGAACAGAGGCTGGGAAAAGCTGGGGCAGAAAACAAACCAAACATACAGAAAATGGAAATAAAACCCACCCAGCTTTGTTTGCTACCAAATACACTATTTTTCCAGGATTTTAATTTTCCCCAGAAGAAATCCTCTGCCACTCCATGAGCAGCCCCAGCACCTCGACATGTTCATTCCTGGCACCCCCTTCCCCAAGCCACAGCCCCAGCATTCCCACTCCACTGCTCCCTGCCAAAGAGAGACCCTGGAGCTGGGCTCACACCAGCTGTTGGACATCACCCTCTAGCTTGGCCCTGGAAGGACACCAAGAGGGACAGCAAATTCAGTGCTGGAGAGGGGAGAGCCCTGTGATGCCAATCCCAAGCAGATCCGTCACCCCTGGGCAGGGAAGGGGGCACAGGCGACCTTGCTCCCACTGCCCCCCAGATGGAGGGAGCAGGTCCAGCACTGGCTGTGCTGGATGGGGAGGGCAGGGGGGGACACACCTGTGGCTGTGCCCCGTGGGCTCTGTGTGTTCCCAGTGCCTGCTGGGGGTGTGACACTCCCAACTCAGGACCTGCTGCTCCTGCAGGTTGGATTTTGGGAAACATTTCTTTGCTGGAAGGGTGGTCAGGCAGTGGCACAGCTGCCCAGGGCAGGGGGGGAGTCACCCCCCTGGGAGGGTTCAAAGAGCAGTTCTGGCACTTTGTGCTATGGTTTAGTGACATGGTGGGATTCAGTTGAAGGTTGGACTGGGCAGCCTTGGAGGTCTTTTCCAACCTTAACGATGCTGTGGTTCTGTGGGACTGAGACCACTGGGATGGAGAGCAAAAGGGAAGTTGGAGTGGAGGCTCAGGGCTTTAGTACCATCCCCCAGGCCTTTCCAATCCCCTCAGATCCCAAGGACACCTCCAGGCCTGAAGTACCCACATGTGCCCTCCCTACTCCACTCCACATTCCCTCCCTCCCCACTGCCCTAACATCTCCTGTTACACCTTTCCTGCCCACCCCCCTGTGTGCTCCCCAACAGCAGCAGGATGCCCAGGACTGGGACACACATGGCCCAGGTCCCACATCTCCTTTGCCCCCCAGGACATCCCTGTGGCTCCTCCCTGTGCCATGTCCCAGCCATGGGTTGTAGGGATGTGATTTAAATACACACACTTTGTAATTTGCAGCAGAGCAGGAGTGCTTGGCACAGCTCCCCTGCCCACACTGCCCAGGGTCTCCTGGGCTCAGGCACTCGTGGGCTCAAGCCCAGCTGGGCTTTCCCACCACAGACCAAGGGAGGAAGTTTGTCCTGTGTCTGCTCCACGTTCAGCTGGAGGAGGTTCTGCCCAGAACCCCCTCCCCAAACCTGCTGCCTCTGCCCAGCTTGTGGGTGCCCAGCAGGGTTTGGTGCCTCATCCCACACCTGGAGGGTTGTGCCCTGGGAAGGAGAAGAGATGCCCCGGGAAAGTGGGGGACTAGGGGCAAACCTTTCCCATTTATTCTTTTCGTGGGCAGGAGTGTGGGGAGGCCACTGTGCCAGGCTGGTGCCCAGTGGCTCTGCCAGGACCTCAGTGCTCCCCAGTGCTCTCACAGTGGGGCTGGCCACGATGGGAGCAGGGAAATGCCACTCTGGTCCCTCTCTGATGCCTTCCCTGCGCTTTGTACGCAGAAAACTGGCATTTCCCAGTGCCAACCCTGCCCAGCACCCACCCTGAGCCCTTCCCATGCCCAGAGGGCTGTGGCAGGGATTTTGGACACGGGTTTATCAGTTCACCTTCTCCAGAGAGCCCCTCTCCCCCGGCACGGGGCTGCCCCTCATCCTGGCTCCACAGAGCCCCGTGTCAGCACACCCCAGATACAAGGAGATGGGATCTCCATCCCATTTTCCTGCACTTCACTCTTTGCAGGGCACAGGAGTTGCCCATTTCCTTATGGACCACGATGGAGGTGGAGTCCCTTCATCGCAGGGAATGGGGGCACAGGAAGCTTAACAGCCTGCTGGGCCACCTGGAATTTAGGGCAGGTGTTCCCTACTTCCCTTTAGCCTCCTTTCATCCCCCCCATTATCTGTTGGCTCCCTCCCCCTTGCCCTCCTCCATGGGCTGTGCCTGACCCAGCACTGCCACCTCCCTCCTGTCCCACCATGAGGGTGCTTCTGCCAAAACACACATGACACCCCTGCAGCCCCCTGGAGCTTTGTAGGTGTGTCCAGGGAGCATTTCCTGGCAGGAGGATGGGAAGAAGCACAGCCAAGAGGCTGGAGAGCCCAATCTGGGGTTGGAGAGAGCCTTAGGGGTAGGAAGTCACTGGGGTGTGTCTCCTGATGGGATATCTCATGGAGCTGGGAGAAGGTAGAGTGCATTGGGGGGCAAGGGAGACCCTCCTCTTGTGTCTCAGTCTTCTCATCATCTCCCATTCCCTTTCCCTGTTGCTTTTCCCTCAAGTATCCCTCTCCCTCATCCCCTTCCCTCTCCCCCATCCCCTTCCCTCTCCATCATCTTCTTCCTTTCCTATCATTCCATTCCCTCTCTATCATCCCTTTCCCTATCCATCATTCCTTTCCCACTTCATCATCCCATATCCTCTCCATCGTCCCTTTCCCCATCCATCATGTCCTCCCCTCTCCATCATCTCATTCCCTCTCCATCATCATTTCCCCCCTCCCTCATCCCATTCCCTCTCTATCATCCCTTTCCCTCTCCATCATCCCTTTCTCTCTCTCATCTCCCTGGCTGCCTCTTCCCTGCCCGGGCTCATCCCGCTCCCTCCCCACACTCCTCCTCACGGGACGAAGGCTGGAGGGTGCACGGGAGCCTCCGTGTGTGCCAGGGACGTGGGAACAGTGGGAACAGTGGGAACAGTGGGAACAGCAGCAGAGAGCCGACGCTGGGGGAGTGAGGAAGAGGCAGAGTTTCAAAGCCTGCCCCCCTGTTTGCTCGCAAGGAGTTAAGTCTGTGATCTGTGGCGGGAGCTCTGATGAGAAGCTGGTTGACATGCAGAGCTGGAATAATGAAACGTAATACACATTAATAGGACCTCCCTCTGCGTGATTGCTTCTGCTCCACTGGCCCCATTGAAGATTTCACTTTTCTTTTAACAGTCAGAATAACAGAATGTGACATTAAGTCTTTTACATGCAGCAATTTATTTTAAAATATTGGGGCACTCAAAACAGTATCCAGAATGTTAAATAAGATATGCATGAGATGGAAATCAGAGCAGCACTGCAGAGAGGAGACAGGAGTCAGGCAGAGCCTTTCGCAGGCAAAGGCAGCTCCACTTTTTTTCTTAATTGCTGTTTAAAGCACAAAGAAATCACCAAGTTGGAGAGACCTCTGCAGTACACACCGGCTGACCTCTGAGCTCACAGGTCCACACGGGGAATCCAGAGCCAGCACAGAACCCCCCTCCCACACATCCCAAGGTCAGGTGGGTGACACAAACAACCTTGTGTCTTCCAAGGCTGATGACACAGCACCAGAGGTCAAGAAGTGCTTGGACATGCACGTGGTGGGATCATAGAATCAGAGAATCATGGAATGCTTTGGGCTGGAAGGGACCTTAAAGCCCTTCTCCTTCTACCCCCTGCCATGGAAAGGGACACCTTCCACCAGCCCAGGTTGCTCCAAGCCCCATCCAACCTGGCCTTGGACACTTCCAGGGATCCAGGGGCAGCCACAGCTTCTCTGGGCAACCTGTGCCAGGGCCTCCCCACCCTCACAGGGAACAATTTCTTCCCAATATCTAATCTAAACCTACTCTCTGTCATTCCCCCTTGTCCTGTCACTCCAGGCCCTTGTAAATAGCCTCTCTCCATCTTTCTTGTAGCTCCCTTTAGGCACCAAAAGGTTGCAACTAGGTCACCCCAAACCCTTCTCTTTAGGCTGAACAGTCCCAGCTCTCCCACCCTTTCCTCCCAGCTGAGCTGCTCCAGCCCTCTGATCATCTTGGTGCCTCCTCTGGACTCTCTCCAGCAGCTCCACGTCCTTCTGCTGTTGTTCCCAGGGCTGGAGCAGCTCTGCAAGGGAGTCTCCCCTGAGGGGGCAGAGGGGCAGAATCCCCCCCTGCCCTGCTGCCCACGCTGGGGGATCAGCCCAGGGCACGGGAGGTTTCTGGGCCAGGGAATGTCCAACCTCTCATCCACCAGCACCCCCAGGTCCTTCTCAGGGCTGCTCTCCATCAGTTCATCCCCCTGAATTCTTGAGGGAATTCTTGGGGTTGTCCTGTGCAAGGCCAGGAGTTGAACTTCAAAGACCCCTGTGTGCCCCTTCCAGCTCAGGAGATTCTGGAATTCCATGATTCTGTGACCTCAGGAGGTACCTGTGAGGTGGCAGGTTCACACACCAGCTCTGGTGCCCAGAGAGCCCCTGGAGGGTCCAGTGCTGCCAGGAGCTGGCATTCCAGTTGGGATTGCCATGGGAGAGGATGGATCCCTTTGGAATTATAAAACACATGCCCTTTGCTCCACCTTGGGAAGGCAGTGGCTGCTGGAGCACAGCCAAGCTCCCCCCAGCAGGGTGAGGATGCCAAGGGGGTTCAGTGTCAGGGATGTGCCAGAGCTTTCCCTATGTTAGGGCCCCCCTGATCCCACCCCAAGGGTGAAGCTGGCCCAGTGCACCCCTGGAGCAGAGTGACACGCTCAGGAAGGGTGGCCCAGGCAGAAAGCTTTGGGGTGCCCAGGGTTTGTGCAGGATTTCCTCCCCTGCTGGGTCACACCCAGACCCTGGAGCCCTTTGCACTGCTCAGCCCCGTCCCTGAGCACTCCCAGGGCTGTCCCACACCACTGCTCTGACCCTCTGGCAGGAATGAGGCCAAGAGCCATGGGATACACCCTGAGACACGTGGGGAAGGCATTTCTAGATGTGCCATGACGTGTGGGGCCGAGGGGTTTCTGTGGGGGTGATGTCCTGCTGAGAGGGGGTGGGATCTCAGGTGGAGCCTGGGGATGACCATTATCCCCACAATGGGCCAGGTGGAAGAGGGAGTGACACTGAGGTGTCACAGTTCTGTTCTGCCCTTGCACAAGACCCACGGCCTTCATAATCCCTGTCTTTGTAGCTCTCAACATCCCTCATTTACATATAAAGTGGCTGCTCCCCCCCCATTTATGACAGCAGTAACAGAATGTTTGACTACAGTCTCACCTCTGCTTCTCCCAAAAGTATAAACTGGCATTTGAAATCCTCCTTGGCAGAGGAGGAAAACACAACCACCTTATATTCAAGTGCCTGGGCTTGCACCTCTCTCCTCCTCCGAGCGTCTCTTTGGTAAGATTTGTGCCTCTGACTGTGTCAGAGGATCCCTGGGAACACTTGCACATGGTGCTACACATTTATATTTTGGAGGTGTAGTGACTGTATCTCCAGCAATCTAAAAGAATCTGTAGTCTGTTGCTCCAATAAACTGCATTATTTGTGAATCTGTTGTGAAAGTTCTTATTGAACTCCACCAGACTCACAGTATTGAATTAGTGACCTCAGTTTTGGTGAATCTGTGACCGTGAGTGAGACCAGACTGAGATTGTGACCCACACTCACTGTTGGGGCACCTGGGAACACCACCAGGCTCAACATGCTAGGTTGGTTCCAATCAGAAATGAAGCCCAGCCACACCCAGCCCCTCTGATCCCCGAGGATCACCCACCAAGGGGGTTTATTTTCTGCCAAATTTCTATCCTCGTAGTGCAACACCTCTCCAAGGAGTTTCTCCTGCTTCTCCATGCAGGGGACACTTCATAGAATCATAGAATCAGCTGGGTTGGAAGGGACCTCTGAGATCATAAAGTCCAACCCTTGATCCACTACCACTGCAGTTGCTAGACCATGGCACTGATGCCACATCCAGTCCTATCTTAAAAACCTCCAGGGATGGAGAATCCACTGCTTCCCTGGGCAGCCCATTCCAATGGCTGATCCCCTTCCAATTCTGTTCCTGTGCCCACTGTCCATCATCCCATCCCAGGGGCCATGCTGGGCTGGGCCTGTCACTGAGGTGTCACCTCACCCCGACAGGCAGGAGCTGGGATGGGGACAGTGACTCCTGTCCAGCCCTTGCTCTCAGTCAGCCCTTCCTTCCTCTCCCTGCAGTGCCCAGCTGGGCTGGGCTGGGCTGGGCTGGGCTGAGCCCCTCACCGAGGATTCAGCTGCTGCCCTGCCCTGCCTGCTCTTGGAGCCCATTGATTTGCCCCACAGCACCTTCCAGAGCATCTCCAGACCCCAGAGGCAGGAGCTGGGGACAGCAGCTCCCAGCAGCCCCCCCAGCAGCCCCCGTTCCCGGTGGGGGTACGAAGGCCATGGGAAGGCAGAGTCCCATGGCCCTGGCACATCCTTTAAAGGACACGTCCTTCAAAAGCCCTGTTGGCTTCTCACCCTTCAGCCACATTTTCAGGGTTTTCCCTGGGAGTTTTGAGGATCACATAAAACATTCCCCCACCCCCTGCCTCCAGCAGCTGAGGCCAGAGAGGGCGGGGTGGGGCTGGTGAGGCTGCAGAGCCCTCTGTCCCCCTCCCCACTGCCCCTGGCCCAGCCATTCCTTCCTGGGGCACAGGAACCCCTTGGACTGACACTCTGCTGCCCATCCTCACTCAGCCTGGGCAGGACAGCTTTGCCTCAGGCAGCTGAGTGCAGAGACATCAGCCACTGTCCTGGGCAGACATTCACTAAAACACACCTGGGGGGACAGAAATCCCAGGAATGTGATGGGGTGACTGCATCCAGGAACAGGAAGGGAGAGGGAGCACAGGACCTGGGAGATGTCAGCTCTGGGAAGAGGAGGGCTGGGATGAGATCAGACCCTCTGAGAGCCAGGACTCAACACTCCCAGTGCACTGGGATGTCCACCCTGCCTCCAAGGGCCAGGACTCAGTGCTCCCAGCAAGATGCCCAAGGGCCACAGAGGTGGCTGGATCCAGCTGCTCCTCCTCCCCTTTAGAAGGTCCCCACTCCCCCAGCACACCCCCCACTGCTGGCAGGGAGGGCTGGGGGGGGCTGCTCAAGTGCCCTGTGAACTAGGGGGGTTCCTTCCCCCTGCTGTGGGAGAGCTGAGGCTGGAGGATCCCTCCCAGGGGGATGGTGGGTGATGGATGCCCCCACAGAGGAAGAGCTGGGTTCCTGCAGGTCCCAGTGCTGTGGGAAAGGCTCTGGACAGCTTCTCCAAAACACAGCACAGCCCAAAGTGACTCCGTGTCCGTGGGAGGGAGGGCAGAACCAGGAACTCAGGGATCTCTCCTTTTTCAAGCTGCACAGATGCAGTAAAATCATTTTATAACAGCTTTGAAGGACAATGGCTTTAAGCTGAAGGAGAGTACATTTAGATGGGATATTGGGAAAAAATCCTTTCCTGTGAGGGTGGGGAGGCCCTGGCACAGGTTGCCCAGAGAAGCTGTGGCTGGCCCAGCCCTGGAAGTGTCCAAGGCCAGGTTGGATGGGGCTTGGAGCAACCTGGGCTAGTGGAAGGTGTCCCTGCCCATGGCAGGGGGTGGAATAACCCAAAGCTTTCCATGATTCTATGACCCATGATTTCCACCTCAGTTCTGCACATCCTCTGATCCCCCCTCCATAGGATGCCCCCTGATTTTTGCAAGGATTTCAAGGGAAATCTTGTGCCCTGTTACACCAGACACCCAATTTCCCCAATGCAACTGCAGCAAAATGACTCCATCCCCAAAGCCACCAGGACTGTGCCCGTCAGCCGCTGGCACTGCCCTGGTGACAGGGGCTGGTGTTGCTGTGGTTGAGTGGCAGGTCCCCCCTGAGCTGCTCCATCTGCCCAGCACAGGGAATTTGGGATGGCAGTGCCTGCTCCCAGGGTGGTGATGGCTCCTTGGCTTCACTTCCAACACGGAAATGTTTCTGTGGGGAAAAGTGCCTGCTGATTTCTGGTTTAAACCAGGGGCAAGATCACAGTGACACTGCCCAGTCCCTGCCCTCAGGGACCCAACTCCCTCCTGTGCATGCTGAGCTCTCTTCTGCCAGGCTGGAATTTCCCCAGGAATCTTTTCCTGCCAAACCCTGATGTTTTGCATTAGTCCTCACTTGGACTGAGCTGTGCCTCAAAGCCAGGGCACTCTTCCAGCCAGGGGACTGGTGGTCTGCAGCTGCCTCCTGTCACCATGAGAGCTTGGGGGTCCCCGTGGTGCCACCTCGGTGTGGCAGGACCATGTGAGGAGCCAGCTGTGAACGCTCTGCTGCTCCTGCAGCACAGACCCAGCACCCATTTGCTCCTGACCTTTGCAGTCCCTTGGGCACTGTTCAGATCCTTTTCGAGACACAGTGGCATCACCAACATGACACACTCTGGGGCATTTAGGGGGCTCCTGAGGGGAACCACAGGCACCCCAAACCCTGTGTTAGGGTCTGACTCTGCCCTGCTCCCTCCCCAGTACTTTGCACTGACACAACCAGAGCAGGGCCAGCAGTTGGACTTCCATGTGAGTCCCTTCTAGCTCAGGATATTCTGTGGTTCTATGACCATGGGAGGGATTGACCCCCCACCTCTCTACCTGCTCCTGCCTCCCCTGTGCCAGACAGAGCAGCAGGACAGGCTGCAGGGCTCTGGCCGTGGCAGACCCATTTAAGCACATTTGTTTTGGGCCAACGTGCATCCTCCCTGCCACGCTGTGCCCATGGCCCTGCTTTTGGGGCACAGGCCTGGTGGGCACAACTCATCCTGCTGTGGTGTGTGCAGGGGGCTCACAGCACCCCAAGAGCTTTGTGCCACTGCAGAGGCAATGACAATGTGACAGCAACCACCCAGCCTTTCTCTGGGCCTCAGGGTGGCTCCAAGCAGGACTCCTGGCATGTGGAAGGGAGAACCGAGATGTCTTTGACCCAAGAGCTGAAAAAAGTTCCTGATACACCCCTATCCTGCTGCCTTGCCCTGGGAGCAGACACCACAGGGGCTCTCAGCGCTCCTCAAACCACACCCCAAAGTGCCTTTCTCCCCAGACTCCTCCACTAAGCCCTGCGGCTGCAGGTCAGAGCCTCAGAGGGGCGGAGGATGGGGCGGGTGCAGCATCCCCTTCACAGGGTGGGGTGAGCTCAGCCCCTCTGATCTGGGGAGACATCCCTGCTTGGTTTCAAATCCCACAGATCCCGAGGCCAAGCAGCGCCTCCCCACCCCTGCAGACACGTGAAGGGCTGTCCCCACATGCTCTTTGCTGGATTAAAGCACCCCTGGGGATGAGGGTTGTGCCCA
>NW_021940789.1:1481935-1483249 GCF_001715985.3 Manacus vitellinus
CCCGCCGCTGCCACCCACTCGTCCCGCGGGACACGCACGGCCCCGGGTTCAACGGGGGAGCCCCGCGGTGGGAGGAGGGCTGAGGCATCTGGGAGCATCGGCACGGAGGTGGAAATGATCCCCTCTGGCACTCGGCTGCTCAGAAGTGGGGCTAGTGCAGGGGGGTGTGTGGCACGGCAGGGCGTGCAGATATTCCGTGGGCTCCCAGATCCCTTCCAGCACATCCTGGCAAAGCCCCAGTGTGACAAGCCCAGCCTCGCTGCTGCAAGGTCAGACGTGGGGCTCACCCTCTCAGCTCCGTGGTAAACCCGACGTGCCCAGGGGAGTTGCTGCAGACTGCGGGCAGGGAACGTACAACACAAGTCCCTGCGATGTCCAGGGAATTCTCTGTGCTTCAAAGCGGGATGCCAAGTCCGACCTGACACCTGGGAATGGCCCCCAGCCTGCTGTGGCTCTGTGCCCACGCTGTGTCTCCTCTGTGTCCCAGAGCTGGCTGGCTCAGGATGAAGCTGTGCCAGTGACTGAGTGCCTGTGCACAGGATCACAGGATCACAGGATCACAGGATCACAGGATCACAGGCTGCTTTCCCAGCAGAAACAGTCCCCCCTGCAGATCCCGGGCCCCAGCACACAGTGGGAATTCCAGTCTCATGCTGGGGAAGCACCTCAACCAGACAGAGAGCTGGGCTGCCCAAACCCAAACCCACTTGGCTGAATGGTCCCAAGTGTGATGTGCCGCAGCTGGGAAACTGGGTGGCTGCAAGGAAATCAGCACTCAGCCCCAGGAAACGTGCTTTTCCTTGGATTTCAGCACGAGGGTGCTTCCTCCACACACTGACATGCTGTCATGTTGGAGTTGCAGCCTTGCTGAGCCCTGGTTCTTATTTAGCTGAAGCCACAATTCCCTGCTGATCCCGGGAGCTCAGGCACGTGCACTCTGCAGAAAGGGAAAGGAGCCCCCAGGGCTTGGCACCCACACTCTCTGTTTTGATTAGGGAGATCCTCTAGGAGATGTGATGGCAGGCCAAGCTCTGTGGCAGAGGAGGGAAGGAGCTGAAGTGATGCCAACATTGAGCCCAGCATTGAACGGGGTGAGGGAGGGGATTGTCCTGCTCTGCTCTGCCCTGGGGTGGCCTCACCTCAAGTTCTGGGGGCAGTTTTGGGTGCCACAACAAAAGAAGGATCTAAAGCTATTAGAGAACATCCAAAGGAGAGACACGAGGATGGTGAAGGGCCTGGAGGGACCATATAAGAAGCAGCTGAGGGCACTTGGTGTGTGCAGCTGGAGCAGAGCAGGCTGAGGGCAGAGCTCAG
>NW_021940789.1:1483562-1492958 GCF_001715985.3 Manacus vitellinus
TGGGGTGTCTGTGCAGGGCCACAAGAGATAGACTCAATGATCCTTTTAGATTCAATGATCCTTGTGGAATCCCTTCCAGTTCAGGATGTTCTAGGTTTCTATGATGTGGAATGAAGCTGCAAAACATCTGGGAGCTGTGCCCACAGCGACCTCCAAGTAAAACTGCATCCACTCCTGCAAGGCTCCAGGCAGAAGCTGATGCTGAATGGGAGCAGCCCGTGGGAAACAAAGGCTGAAGCTGCCTCCGGGGACCAAAACATCCCTCACTGGCACAGGGTGGTGTCAGGGCTCCATCACTCCGTGTCTCCATGGGGCACTCCTGGTGAGCCCCATTTGGCCATACCTCCAAAAGCAATTTTGACCCTGAGCAAGCACTGCAGCCCTCACAGCTCTGCAGGAATGGCTGACACCACCAAACCAGACCAAAGAGGGGCTGTGCCCCTCTGCCCTCCCTGGTGTGGGGAGCTGTGAGCTGGACGTGGCCATCAGCCTGGGCTGGAAGCACATCCTCCTGCTCCCTGTGCAGGAACACCTTCCCCAGGACTCAGGTGCTTGGTGGGAGCATCACACTGTGTGTGTGCCATGACTGCTTTAAATGCCTGCTCCACACAGTCATTAGATGATATTTATGGTCCTTATTGAACAGCAAGGGGATAAAAAAAAGCCCTGATCCATGCAGGGAGAAGCTGAACTCACTGGGCTGTGCAGACAGCAGGCGCCATCCCAACACAGACCCTCGAGGCCGGCACAGCCCTGCGAGGAGGGACGAGCGCCGCGTCTTTCCCAGGAGCAGGCTGGGAATGTTCCTGGCAGGGCTGCCCAGCCCAGCAGTGCGGGGATAAAGCACAGGCTTGTTCAGCCGATGGGGAAAATGCCTCTTTCTGTGCTTATTTACCGCGTCCGGTGTCAGGGTCCGCGGCAGGGGGGAGCACGTGTTCCCCTCTCCAAGGGCCCTCCTGGCCCGGTGCCACACGGCCCCCGAGCCGCTGTGCCAGCCCTGGGAGCAATGTGCCCCGTGCCCGGGCACTGCCCGCTCCGGCCCGGCCGGGAGCCAGGACACTGAGTCCCAAAGGTGCTGGGGCTCCCCAAGGTCACGGGGAGGGCTGGGGAAGAGCCAGGAGCGACGCTCGGTCCCACGGCTCCCAGAACTCCTCCGCTGCCTGTCTGTGCAGCCGCACGCGATCCAGCACACGCTCTGCCTGCTGGCAGCCCTGCGAGCACCGAGGTGGCACCATGCACAGCCCCCTGGAGCCCTGGCAGCTCCGGACAGGCACAGCGTCCCCCCAGGTGTTGGCACTGGCTGCAGCCCCCCCAGCTCCGGGTCCTGCTCCCTCGGGTCACGGTGGCCGTGGGAGTGGCGGTGCCAGAGACCTCCCTGCGCGGCTGCGACTTTGGAGAGGTGGATTTGTAGCCTGGGCTGCTTCCTAGCTCAGCATGGAAGACACTCTACGATTTTTAATTTGCCAAAAAAGCCCTCTTTCTAGTTTACAGGGACAGAAGGGGGACTTTTATGTGCAATCTGTACAGCTCTCCAGAAAGCACTTACATTTATGATGTTCATGAAATTTATAGCCAGTTGGCAGTTGCTGCTCTCTCCTCTCCTCTCCACCAGCCACCCTGGCAGGATGGCAGACTATAATAAGCAAGCCACACATTCAAGTGGCATAAAAGGCATTTCTACAAGTTAGCCTCCTGCCCAGCCTTATAAACTCTAACAAGTCTCTAACAAGTAGGCAGGATCTCTTTATGCCCAGAGAGAAAAACCCCTTTCAGAAATGGCCTTTTCACAAAGCCCACACCTTTCTTCTAATTAAGGTTAAATAGCTCCGTGTTTTCTGGCCAATTTCATTCTTTCCCCTTATTCCCCTCTTAACAAGGCAGCCTTTAAAAAGACATCACTAATTGGTGTCTGCTTCTCACATACCATGCGTGCTTTGATAGTCAGTTAGAAAGCCTTCCCCATCGATCAAACTTCCACTGAAAGGCTGCTAATGTGCTCCATGTGTCTGCCACCAGACAAAGCCAAGTGGCGGGTCCCCAGCTCCCTTCTCCTCCTGTTCCCATACTCCCTCCCGGGACCGGGGGTCCGCAGCCAGGTCTGCCCCCGGCCCCGGCCTCCCTGGGAATAGCCCGGCCCCGGCATTGAGAGCAGCGCAGGGGAGAAATGACTCCGGGATGTGTGTGGCAATTTGGAAATTAATGGGGAGTGGTTAAATGTTAAGGGTAGGATCTGAAACAGAGCAGGGAGAGAGCAATTGTCATGCTGATGAGACTGGAGGAAGGCCAGCGAGCTTCCCCATGAATTCCAGTCTCCCCAGTGCTTCAAATATTCCCGGGGAGAGGGCTGGGGAGGGGGATGCTGCCACGGCAAGGGGCAGTGCTTCCTTTCGGCCCCCCGGCTCTGCCGAGGACGGCGGTGGGAAGGAGGGAGAGGGCTCCTGGGTGTGGGAAGGAGGGAGCAGGGCCCCCGGGTGCGCTGTTCCCCTTCCCTGCGCCCTGGCCAGTGCTGGGCACGGGCTGCCCCATCCGCAGCCCATCAGCCCTTCTCCAGCCGGCAGGTCCCGACAGCCGCGGGGCCCTCGGGGAAAGGCCACAGGAGATGGTTGTAGTCAGGAGAGCGCTGCGAGCCAGACCCACCCCCGGCCCTGCTCCCCCCAGCCCAGACTCAGAGCGCCACAGAGTAATTTGGGTCGAAAGGGACCTTTCAAGGTCAATAGTGCAACCCCCCTGCCCTGCTCTGGCAGTCCCGTCCCCACCTCTGCCATCCCCGGGACATCCTCGGGATGTCCCTGCTCTGCAGGGCTCTCCCCGCGCCACACTCCCAGCAAAGCTCCCATTCCGGGCTGCTCTGGGGGGTCTCAAAGCACCAACAACTTAACCAGGAGTGGCTGCAGGAGGTGTCACCCAACTTGGAGACACACCAGTGGGCTCGGGGCTGGAATGGAAGAGAGCTGGTGTGGTTTTGGAGGGGATGGCAGCATCATGCCCTGGGAAGGGGAGCCCTTGTCACTGAGCCAGCCAGGCTCACCTCTCCCCAGCCAGAGGACCAAAACAACCAGCTGTGAGAGAAGAGGGCAGGGGCAGAGCTGCCTGGAGGAGGCTGGGCATGCAGGATCACACCAGGGTCTGCTGTGAGGCTGTTCTAGACATCTCTATCTCTGCCATCTACTAAATACCTTTACTTTCTTTTTAAAGAACAGTTACCTTTCCCACTGTAACTGCTGGCTGCCACACCTTCCCCCGGGGTGGACTCATCACCTTGCATGTTTAGAGGCCTCCAGCAGGGCTGGTGAGCCTGCAAGTGTTGTCTTCCAGCCTGGTCACAGGGGCTTTATTCCTGGGGTAAGAGCCAAGGATTCCCAGAGGAGGCTGATGAAGGGAGCAGCCAAAACCAGGCACTGCTTTGGGACCTCTGTGGGACAGGCACATGCTTGGCACAAGTTGCTCCACAGAGCATAACCTTTGTCCGTGCCACAGTGACAAAGGGATGGGGTGTCCCCAGGGGACACAGGCACACACACCAACTATGTTTTAGTGGTGATTTGCAGCCCTTTGTGCTGCAGGAGCCAAGGAGGGGAGAGATGGTTGGCAGCCAGACACTGGCTCCCTCCCAACCCTCAGTGGGGCTTGTCAACACCACAGGTTGTGCAGAGGGAGACCTGCCAGGAAATGGCATCCCCGAAGCTCCCAGGCAGGCTGGCAGGTGCCTCCCCAGCTCCACAGACAGGGACGGGGCTGAGACACCTTGGAAAGCTTCCTGCACGCCGTGACCCTGCCACTCCTCGCCAGCCCCTGGTGAGCTGGGCAAATTGAGGGGTTACCTGGGCTTTTACAGCTTCATTCACATGTTTTTGCTGCCAGACAGCACAGGAGCAGGATCTCCTCTCTCCATCAAGCTTGCCTTTGAGTTTGCTCCTCTGACAGGGGCGAGCTCCCAGCACCTCCTGCTCCTGGGCACGGCTGCCCTTCCCCAGGCTGATATGCCAGGGCTGGGGGCATCTCCCTCCACAGCCAGCTGAGACTTGACACAGCCGCTTCCATGGGAATCCTGCCAGGGCAGAGATGCCGGGCATGTGCTTTGGTGCCTCCAGACAATGGGTAAATGCCACGCCTGCCTGTGCAAAGCTCATTCAAAGAGCACTCCTGGTGCTGCCACAGCCTCTCACAGCACTCACAGGTGTGAGTCAGTGGCCACGAGCCCACATTTTCCACTGCACAGCCCTTTGTGCAGCTCCTGCTGCTTCCCTGGCTCTGCTCTGGCTCGAAGCACAGAAATCTTCCCACAGAAGAGAAAGGTAAAGTCTTTCCAGCACAGAGACAGAACAGTCCCGTGGCTCACATGAGCCCTTCTGTGTCAGCTGAGATCTCCAGTGGCACAAAGTGAAGTGAATCAGAGAATCACAGAATACCCTGAGCTGGAAGGGACCCACAGGGATCATCCAGTCCCACTCCTGGCCCTGCCCAGGACACCCCACCAATCCCACCCTGTCCAAACTCCTTGAGCTCTGGCAGCCTCGGGACCGTGCCCACTGCCCTGGGGCATGGGACTGGTTTGTTGTTCTGTCCCCTGAAGTTAACAGAGCCCTAAAGCAGAGTCAGCAGCACCCATGGCCTCTGCCTTTACCTCCCTACACTGCTCCAGCACCAGAAAAGACAGGAGCAGCCAGATCCCATGGATGCCCCATCTCTGGAAGTGTTCAAGGGCAGATTGGACAGGACTTGGAGCAACCTGGTCTAGTGTCCCTGCCCATGGAACGGGGTTGGAACAAGATGTCCCTTCCAACCCAAACCATTCCATGTCTCTGTGATACCTCTGTGGTGACCTTCACCCCACCAACCCCACTTCACAGCAGTGCCTGACCCCAGGGACCCTGTGGGGCTCAGTCCCCCGAGTAACAGTCAGGGGACAGGGCTACCTGAGCACTGAATCACCTCATCACACAACTGAACTGATCCCTGCATATCAGATGTTCTGCCTGAACGTCTGTGCCTTGAGGGGAAGTGGCCACACGTGCAGTACCTCAGCACCAGCCCTCCAGAGGCAGGAGGGAGCCTTCCAGGGGCTCTGGATCAGAGCAGTGCTCGTGTTGGGCTGTTGTAATGAAGTGCCTGGGGAGAGGTACATGAAACACGGAGTCTCTGCTCTGAGCAGGAGTGTCTGTGCCAATAATTACTGTGCCGAAAGCAGGGCTTGCAAACGAGGGGTGGAACTCGGGCCCTCAGCAGAGGTGCCTGGTGCAATCCAAGAAGCTCTGGGGGGACCTGAGACATCTCCACAGGGCTGGCAGATGTGATACAGGATTCACAGGAAACCTGTGCCCTTCTGGCGTGACAGATGGAGGCCAGGTGGGCTACCCTGGGCTGCCCCAGGTGGCACTGGGTGTCAGCAGGGACGTGCTGGGGGACACACCTAAGCACAGACACCTGATCTGTGTGTGCAAACCCCCAGCCCTGCCCAGCCCATGGGCTTGGCTTTTAGACATCTGGCCCTTCGTGCCTCAGTTTCCCCATCTGTGATGGGGCCACCCTGCCTTGTCATCACCAGCCAGGCCTCACCCTCAGCCCCCCTGCACCCTCCTGACCTGGGCTTGGCTCAGCTCCTCTGCCAAGGGGGGCCCAGCCTTGGTCTGAGTCATCCCTGGGCACTCCATCCCCTCTCTCTGCCTCCATTAACAACATGCCTCCTTTCTAAATATAACTCCTGTGGATCTGCTTCCAGCTGCTGATCCTTGGTCTGTCTTTCACAGCCAGATTAAAGGGCCCTCCAGTACCTGGATTTTATCCCCATGAAGGCACTTACACGTTGCAATCAAAACACTTCTGGTCCTTCCCTCTGACGAGCTGAGCACACTGGGCACTGTGTGTCCCTGCAAGGCTTTCTCCTGCCCTCCAGCTGCACGGGGCTCATCTCAGGGCTCCCTTCACTCCAGGAAGGGTCTGCCCCAGTGGTTTGCCCATGTTTTGGAGGGATGACATCCCTTTGCAGCTGATGCACCTCCCTGTCTCACCTCTGTTTCTTCAGCTTTTGGTTCCTTAATGACATAAAAATGCGTCTTTCAGCTCTGCCTGGTACAAAGACTTTACAGGCAAAGGTCCCACCCCCTCCCCATTCCCTCGGGACAGCTCATTGCCCACATCGTGCCAGTGGGAAAACGGGGGCACAGGGAGGGCAAAGGGACCCCAGGGAGTTTATGGCTCCAGGAAGGGCCCCTGGTGCCCTGGTCCCTTTGCTGGGTCAGGGCAAGCTGCTCCCACCACCTTTCCAGTCTGCCAGGGTGGAAGGGAGGTCACCCCACTCGAGTCAAAGCCCCAGCAGGTCCTGGCAGGGAGCAGCTCCCCAGCTGGGAGCACAGTGGGGCTGTGGTGCTGCTGGGGCCAGGCTGTGTCCTGGCAGGGACCCAGGACAGGCCAAATGGCACAGCTGGGAAACAAGAATCCCTCAAGGACAGAGAGTGGAGGGGAGAAAGATCCCCCTGAGGTGCAGCATTCACACACCTGCCAGGTTTGTCCCAGCCTCCAGGCCCCGTGGGTGCCCATCTCAGAGGGAGAGACCTCAGAGCAGGCTGAGGATCCCCCACAGGTGGTTCCCAGCTCCCCCTCTCATGTCCTGGTGATGCAGGACTGCTGGGGAGCTCTGGCCAGGCACAGCCACCCGTGCCCTCCTCCTCCTGCCTCCCCCCATGGGCAGAGGAGCCCAGGGTGCTGAGCCCAGGGTGCTGAGCCCGGGCGGGTCCAGCCTCACTGCCTCCTCTGCTGAGCCCCCAAACCCAGCCCTCTTTGGGGAGACCCCTCAGCCCTGCAGGCTCTGCTGCCCTGCCCTCCCTGCAGCTCTCCCTGGCCTCTGCTGTTCGCCTGCCCTGGCTGAGGGTGACGGGGCCACGATCCCACCCTGGCAGCTCATCCTCCACAGTCAGCAGCTGAACCCCATTGCTCCTCTGCTCTGCACAGGATGTACCATCATCGTTGATAAGACACAAGTTTGCTGGTGGACTCCAGACAGTTCCAGCCTTCATCCCTCCTGCCCAGGTGCTGCAGAGGACACCTGCCTTGGCAGAGATGCTCAGTACATTGTGGCTTTGGGGGTACCACACACCTGACCAAGGGCCTTTGGGAATTCCCAGGGGAGTATGGGGCTTATCATGATGGTGGCACAGTAAAAACCTGCTTTTCCCCTTCCTAGGATGTGCTGAGGTCCCAGAAAACGGGTGAAGGCACAGCAGGACAGGAGCCATTTGTATCCCCCCCAAGATGCTGCATCTTTTCTTGGGGTGTCTGAGGGTCCCTCTGTGAGGGGCTGCTGGAGGAGGAGATGTTTCCACCAGGGTGGGTGACAATGGGGGAAGCTCTCAGGCTTGCACAGGAGAAGCAGCCAAGCCAGTGAGGTCAGGGGGACTCAGAGCTGGGTCAGGGTCATCTGGGGCTGCAACAGTCTGTGATCTGGAATTCTTGGGGTTGGGAAAGTGCAATTTTGGGGAAGGACAGCCAGGACTTCCCTACCTGTCAGCTTAACTCTGATTCCCTGGAAAGCTCTGGAACAATAATCAAACAGGCTATTGCAAATCTGTAGTAGATAATGAGAAAATGAGTAACATCCAGCCTGGTTTGTCAGAAGCAAAGTGTTTCACACAACGCAATTCCTCAGTGGCCTGGCAGAGGCAGGGTCACATTCCCACATATGCACCAGGCTCTTGACAGGGTTTCTCTGGATATTCTCCCAGGTGAATTCTGGAAACATGGATGGGAGAGAAGTCAAAGGACTGGCAGTAGGAGGTGTTCAGAAGCTCAGCAGGACGTGCCCTGACTTTTTACCTGGCAGCAGGGCTGGGCTGCCCAGGGGGCTGAGGGCTCCTCCTGGCTCTGTTTTCTTCATTAGCAGTCTGGGAATGGGACAGGGAAGGGACCATGTGAAGGCAAACGCAGCAGTGAGCTGAACAATCCTACAGGACAGCATGGCCAAGCATTTCGTGGGCTGTGCACTCGGGAGCACCCTGGGAGAGGCACCAGCCCAGCCCAGGCTCTGCTCGGGAGCCGCTGGCTTTGGGTGCCACGTGTCAACAAAACAGAGTCTGAAACGGGCTGAGCCCAAAGAAGAAGGGCCAGGTGATGATGTTGTGGGCAACAGATGGACCAGGGGAGCTCAGCCCAGCCTTAAGGACCCTCCTGAGACGCTCAAGCAGCCACTCTAGGAACCACCTCTGGTCACTCTGCAGCCAGGATCAGCCCCCAGCCCTGCTGGCCACCTGAGCCTGGACACTGGCAGCTCTTCCTTCTCCAGCCAAGGAGAGGCCACGTCCACCTCTGCACAACATGAGGAGAGCAGGTATTGGCACGGGCTGCTGGGCTACAGCAACCTGCAGACACTTCTCAAATAACATTTTTCTCCACCTGAACACCTTCATTTTTGGGCTGTGGGTGCATGATGTGGAAAGGAGCCTGTCCCTACCCCACCAAAGTGTTGAGAACATTTGGCTTCCAACACAAGCCATCCAAACGAAATGTTTTTAGAGACTCAGATGCATGTTCTTATTTTGTCATTGCACACATAAGCAAAATGTTGGAATATGGGTTTTTTGGAGGAGGGAGAGACTCCCCAACCAGGAAGCAGCTGTATGTGCCAGCTGCAAGCCCAGGAGAGGGGACAGGCAGTGACAGAGTTGGCTCTGGCTGAAGGAGGGGATGCTGGGCAGGGCTGGGAGGTGGCAGCCTCACCTCAGCCCTTCCCATGCCAGCAAGGCTTGGGGACCAAACTCCCTCCCAGCTCCCCCTTCCCTCCCCTGCTGTCCAAGGCTCACTGCAGCTCACCCACCCTGTCAGATCCATGTCAGTGCCTCTCTCCCCCCCCCCGTTCTGGGGGATGGGGGGCCTTGCTCATGGCCACATGATTGACTTGAAATATAAGGCAAAACATCCAAAGGCCACCCCTAGAAAGCCGTGTGCCAGCTCCTGACAGCTGCCACGTCCTCCCCCGAGCTCCTCAGCACAGCACAGCTCCCCCTGAGCTGACACTTCTCTTCCTCTGTCAGCTGGGGGGAGTCACCCCCCCAAGGGCTCTGATGGGAGGGGGACCAAGGTGCAAACGAGCCTGTGCTGAGGGTGCTGCTTTACAGACGAGCATCTCCTGGCTCAGGCTGGCTGGTCCCAAAGCCAGCCAAAGGGGAGCTGCCCTCCAGTGCCCAGATCTCCCAGGGATGTGCCTCCTGTGATGGAACCAGGAGGGTGTGGTGCTGTCACACAGCCCAGGGCTCTGGGCATGTCCTGGATGAGATCCCTGCAGCTGCCAGGAAGAAATGGAGTGAGGGCAAGGGGCTGGGAGGGGATCTGGTGGGGACTTGGGGGGTTTTGTGAGGGCAAGCAGTGACAGGACAAGGGAGAATAGTTCTAAGCTGAAAGCTTTAG
>NW_021940789.1:1493208-1498646 GCF_001715985.3 Manacus vitellinus
CTGTGATTCTGTGATTCTGTGGTTTGGTGGTGCCAGAGATTTAGGGGACAGGGAAGGAGTAGCAAGTCAGGATGTATTGACAGAGCAAACCTCCTGCTCCTGGGAAGGAAGATCATTCCCTTGAACTCGTGGGTAACTTTAACTCTGCCCCTGGGCATGGCCCAGGGATGTGGGGATGTGGCTGGTTGCCCACAGACCAAGGTCACACCCACAGTGACAGGAGAAATCCCCAGGGATCCACAGGGCCAGGGAGCCATCAGGAGTGTTTGTGTGGGGTCACACTGCCTGCACAGGGGTGTCCCCACCAGGCACAGCATGACCATGTCCACATGGAACACAAGGAGCTGGTGGGCACCTCTGAACTCACTCCTGTAACATCAGTGGCCCCTGGTCACCTCCAACCCAAACTCTTCCATGATCTGTGACCTGCCCCTGCAGTCTGCACACAGGAGGTCCTGCTTTGGCTGCAGGTGCTTCTGGATGCTCATCCTTGGTCATCCCAAATTCTGGCTCCATGGGCTCTTCTGTGCCATGGGCAGAGGTTTGTTAACATCTCTGTTGTGGATTAGAGTGTAGAAATGCTGGCAGAGAATTAGTGAGAGGGGACACCTGCCAGGCAGAGACCTGAGCACCCTGTTTGCAGCGTCAAAGAAGCTGGAGCAAATGGAGGAGCAGCTGTTCTCAGTGGTTTTAAAGAAAAGTCTGGATGTGCTGGAACAGGGTCAACAGCTTCTGTAGGGGATCTTTAAGGCCCCTTCCAACCCAAACCATGCTATGATTCTTTTGTGCATAGTCAAGAACTGAGAAGCATTTGGGACCCACCAGCTCTACCTCCTTCTGGAAAAACATCACAAGAACATAACCATGGAGAACCAGTACCTACCTGACAGGAGGGGACAGGCCTTGCTGAGGAAGGTGTTCAGAAATCTTCTCTGTTAGACTTTTGTCTGGGAAACTCTTGACAGATCAGCTGGTGTCTCCAGGAGGCTGGAGAGGCCACGGGCTTTAGTGACAGGGAACGGCAGGAGCACAAACCAGAGCCAGGCACCACGAGACCTCCTCAGGGTGGGCTCCCAGCCCACAAACAAGGACCAGGGAAGCAGCCCCTGTCTGCTGGATCCCAGCTTGGTGCTCCCCATACCTGTGTCCTGGTCCAGCTTCTCTTTCTGCTGATGCCTGAGCTCAGACTGAGGTCAAGACCCAGCAGGCCACTTGAAGGAGAGGGAATGGCCAGGACTGTTGGAGGAGACATTTCTGAGCTGCTCCAACACAGGTGAAGGTGTGAACACCTTGAAAGGCTCACTGGCTTCAGCTGATGGGGTGTTACTGCTCTATGGGTGTGTGAATAAAGCAAATGTCAACAAAGCAGGCATTTGGAGAGAAAATTGTTAATAACAATCATTGTTAATAACAATGATTATGATAGTGCTGCCACCAAAAATAAGTGTACGAACACTGACAGAGCGAGGGCAGGGAGATCCTGGGTTCTAACAAATATGTGTACTTGGAGAGCTACAGTCAGCAATGGGTTTGGGAGCTGGGGGGGCTCAACCTGGAGAAAAGGAGGCTCAGGGGGGACCTTCTGGCTCTGCAACCCCTGGACAGGGAGGGGGAAGCGGGGCGGGGGGGGTGTCGGGCTCTGCTCCCAGGGAACAAGGGACAGGAGGAGAGGGAACGGCCTCCAGCTGTGCCAGGTGACATTTAGAGTGGATATTTGGGAAAATTTCCTCATGGAAATGGTGGTCAGACCTTGGCAGGGGCTGCCCAGGGAGGTTTGGAGTCCCCACCCCTGGAGGTGCCCAAGGAAGGACTGACTCAGTGCTCTGGGCTGGGGGACAAGGTGGGCATTGGGCACAGGGGGGACCCCATGATCCAGGAGGTCTTTTCCAGCCTTAATGGTTCCATTTGGGCTGGGAGGGCCTGGCTGGGGCCTGGGCTCTGCTGCCCAGTAGCTGCAGTCCCGGGGGTTCATGCACACACAGCCAGCCAGTTTTCACAGCACTAACACAAGTCTGGAAGCAGCCAGAAAATATGTCAGTGCCTCTGGAAACCTCCAGGATTGATTTCAGGGTCCTGAAAGGGAGATCACCACAAAGGCAGGAGTTGTGCTCAGTCACATAAGGGGCCTATTTTGGGGTCTTTCTGGCAGGGAAGGGGGTGTGTGTGTGTACGTGTGGGCACCCCTGGGGGAAAAAGGGGTCTTGACCCATTTCTTTTTCCCAGACCCTGCCCTGTTCCTCCCCATCATGGGTGAGAGCCCTGCAGTTGTTTCCCTGCTAGTTCAGAGAATTATAGAGTCGCAGAATTCCAGACTGCTTTGGGTTGGAAGGGACCTTAAAGCTCATCTCATTCCACCCCCTGCCATGAGCAGGGACACCTTCCACTGGCCCAGGTTGCTCCAAGCCCCATCCAACCTGGCCTTGAACTCTTTCAGGGATGGGGATTCTACAATTTTGTCTTATTATTACCCAGTGCAGGAGAAGGAGGATTTTTGCCAGTGCCTCGGAGCAACTGTGCTGTTAAGTTTCTTCCAAGACTCACACCAGGGCTGCTTCTCTGCATGTGTGGTCTCTTGGACTGCGTAGTGCTCATAAATAAATAAGGAGAAAAGTTCTTAATCTTCATTCGAAAGCTCCTGGTATCACAATGCTGCTGCACAAAAGCCATCTTATTAGCCCCAAGTGCAAAATGCTGCCTTTTCTTGCAGAAGCTCATTAATTGCAGGTCACCATTCAACAAGAAAGATGAGGCACTTGAGTTCTTCAGGCTCTCATTAGCCACCGAGCTGAACAGTATGTGTGAAATTAACAGTCACCTGAGTACCTCTATAATTTCATAATTATTAGGCCTAATGGGTTAGTCTCTGCCAAATGGTTTTAACTCCTTCCCAGCCAAAGCAGGGAATCACACGAGATGCCAAGGTTGGCGTATTTCACGAGTTTTATAACCATTTAACAGCTTTCTTGTGGAAATAATAATAAGGAGAGGAAGTTTCCAGGATCATGTACTGTTTGCATTTTTTAACATATGTTTAGCTTTTAATTATTCATATCCAGTGTGCCAAGGAAGCAGATAGCCTGTATCCCAGGGAGTGGGTGAAAGAGCTTTCTCTGCAAAGGGATTTTAATTGGTTTTAAAATGTGTTCTGCGTGTGTGTTTATATTTGCGTGTGTGTGTGAGAGTGGAGCCTTTGGTTTCTCTTCTCCTTGATGATTACATTACATTATTTCCCGTCTCTTACATTTTTATTTATCTTAGGCTTAAAAAGCAAAATCAGAGCTGAGATTTCTGTCTCTGCTTTTGAACTCAAGGAGTTTGGAAATGGCTCTGCCTTTTAATGGGGATTTTCTCCTACTGGAAGGCAGCTCAGCCAGGCAGCCGGAGGGGAAGGCTCCCCTCACCTCCAAAGAACTAATTGTTTTTCTTCTGTTTTGTCTCTCGGTCCAGAGCGAGGGCACCTCATGCCAGCTGGGAATGTTCACAGGATGTGCCCCCTCCCCAGTTTGGAGTGACCTGGTGGGGGGCTCTGGCCCCTTGGCCATCACACTGCAGCCCATGGGGAACACACAGGGCAGCCCCCCCAGCCTCCACAGCCTGGGAAAACAGCCCTTTCCCTTTTTTCATCCACTGTGCCTGGATCCAGACACTCAGGCCGGTCCCCAACACTCACTAGATTTGATGCCAGTGATTTAAAGTTGCCTCTAGAAGCACGGCTGCACCCCCTCCAGAATGGGTTATACTGGGAACGCTGTGGTCTCCTCCAAGACCCAGGAGAGAAATCCCTTTCCCACTGCTTTCAGCCTCAATGAGCCCCTTGGCAGTGATGAGGGGACACAGACTGTGACAGCAGCAGGCCCAGGAGACACGTTAATGGTTGGACTCGATGTTCTCAGGGGGCTTTTCCAACCTTAATGATCTTGTGCTTCTGTGGGATGTTGGAGGTGCCCCTCAGTGCCTTGTTTTCGGGGGTGACTCCTCTCCAGAGGGAGGTGGTGCTGCAGGTGCTCCCAGACGGAGCTGAGGGCAGGAACAGTGAGGAAGGAGCCCTTTGGCTGGCAGGGAGCCCTCCAGCTGAGCTCAGGGCTGACAGGAGGTCTGACACCGGCCCTGAGAGCTCTTGCTGGGGACAGGCAGGCCCTGGCAGCTGTGATGGGGCTGCAGAGCTCCTGCTGCTGCCCCAGCCCCAAGCTCTGCCCTCAGCCCACGGCCTCTGCTCTTTAGCTCCAGCACATTGTGGCATCAGTGCCACGGGCTGGGAACCACGGAGGGGTCAGATCAAGGGTTGGACTTGATGATCTCAAAGGTCCCTTCTGCCCTGGCTGATTCGATGATTCTGTAATTTCACAGGCCTTTTTCCTTGGCTGATGCTCTCCTATAATTTGTTTTCATTGTGCAAGAGCTAAGGAAGAGGGGTTTGGGGCCTGAAGTCCCCCTGGGACCAGCTGAGGGGATCTCACCCCTGTGACACAGCAAGTCCCTGCATGTCCCAGGGCTGGGACAACCCCAGCAGGAGCCCCAGAGGTGCTGGTGGCAGCAGTGGGGACCTGGAGCACCCCAAGGTGAGAGCAGGGATGTGTTTCTCAGGACGGGAACCAGCTGGGATACCTGCAGGCCATCAGAAAAGCCTGAGGCTGGGATGCAGAGGCTTGGATGGACCCCAGCGTCAGATCCCATGAGCTCATCCTCCCTGGTGGTTCCATTCCCTGCGCTGGGAGATCAGGCTGGGAGGAGGGAGGGTCCCTCCTCACTTAGGTGCTGGAGAAACGTCTCCTTCGATGATATTTCACCTCACCTCTCCTTGCCACATCTGTCAACTTCTGCTAATTACCGAGTTTGCTATCACCCTCTGCACTGATGTGAAGGGTAGGGAAAACAGAAAAAGGAGGTTAAGGGATTCTACAATTATAAATGATGTCTGGCAGGCTAAGGTACCATATAATGCATTATAAGCACTTAAAAAGCTAACCCATTCTGTCTTCTTTCTTTGGCATAAATAATGGCTTTTTTATGAATAAATCATGCAGCCAAGGTCTCTGAAAATAGCAGGAACCTGGAGCAGAATGTCTCCATCCTCATTTTTGCTAGGACAGCAGAGAAGTCAGCAATCCACTCCATCACCGCTGATAAACCAGGGCGAGCGCAACTCCCAGTAATGAAATAGGGAGATAAAGTTTGGGGAGGGTGAGCGGGGCACCGGGATATTTCTGTCAACGAACCGATTGCACCCGGGCTCCAAATGAAACATAATGGACTCCGAGGAGATAAGCATTTTTTTCCTGCCCCATGAATAAAGCAAGACCTCATAACTCATAGAAAGGCAAAGCTGCCAGCAACTTAAAAGTGCTTCCTTCTGCTTCTGGTTTGTGTTTCCTTTTAATGAAGCTCCTCCGAAGCCGAGGGGGGGCTCAGAAGTGGGGCTGGAAGCAAGCCCTGCCTTT
>NW_021940789.1:1500246-1504528 GCF_001715985.3 Manacus vitellinus
GATGAGCTCAACGAGGGCTCAGCACAGGTGGGCACAGCTCCAAGGGCCCCCCATACAGCCCCCTGCAGCTTTGGCACACTCGGTCACCAGCACCTGGTGCCAGAGGCTCTGGCTGGCGCTGGATCTCCAGGGAGCTGCCTCCTGAGTGACGGCCCCCCATCCCTGGGGGGGATGCAGGAGCACCCACGGTGTGGGGGGGTGCTCATTCACCCACACCTGTGCAAGGTGTACAGGCAGCTGCCCCCAGGGAAACACGTGTGTGCACAGCCTGTGCCCCCGGGACACCCCGGGCACGGCCCAGCCCTCACTCACTCGAGGGTCCTGTGCTGCACCCACAGCCTGGCAGTGGGGGATCTTTGCCCTTTTCCAAGGTCTGCACTCTTTCCCAGCAGATTCTTCCCTCTTTTCTCTTGCTTTTGCTGAGAGGAAATGAAGGTTTCCTGGGGACAACTCTTCGCTCCTCCTCCTCTTCCTCCAACTCTTCCTCCTCCTCTTCCTCCTCCTCCCCGGGTGTCCCCAGCCTGCACACGGTGTATCAGCCATGCAGCCCGTGCCAAGGCAGCACCGTGGAGGATGCAGGGGAGGATGAGGAGCAGGGAGGAAGCTCTCCCTGCCCTCGTGCTGGCTCATCCTGGCAGCCCCCAGGCCAGGTGGTTGGGTTGCTTCCTTGGGCTTCATTCAGCACGAGCAGCTTGTGCTGTTTCTCCTCCTCCCTGGGGTGGGCTGCTCATTTCTGCCCCATAAGACAATGCCCTTTTTCAAAAACAAAGAAATTATAAAGTACATATGAACATATGGTAACATATATTCTAGGCTGCCTATGTGGCCAATTCTCTGTATGTTACCATATGGTGCCACGTATTTAGCAAAAATATAACTTGACTGTTTCTCTTTCCATATGGGGATTCTTTTGCCTTAATTAATAACATTGAGCAAAAACTCTTTCTAAGGTTTCCAAGATTTCTGCAAGGGAGTATCTTATGACAGACACATGCTCCTGAAGGCTTTCCTCCTTATTTGTCTACAGCCTTCTGTCCCCATCCTCTTCCACACTCTCCAAGGGTGGCTGTGGGTCCATCTGCCCGTGGGATTGTTGGGAGGGGGGTGCTGCAGCCCAGCTTGGCTCCTGGGTCAGGGAGCCTCTGTCCCCCTCAGGACCTGACCTTCAGCCCCAGGGATAACACAGTGACGTGCCCATGGGCTGGATCCCTCTGGTTCATCCAGGAGCTTTGAGGAGCTTTAATGGAGCAGAGGGGCAATGGGGAGGGTGGTGGTGCAGTGCAGAGAGGATTCGTGGCCACGCAGGGACTGCTGTCTTCAAAGGAGCAGAAAGCAGCACACTTTGCAGCTCTCCAATTAAGCCTCTCAAGTGCCAGTTACCTCATAGAATAGTAAAATATGTCAGAGGATCCTCTCAGGACGAGCCTGGTGAGAGGAGCCAGTCCTGGCTGTGTCAAGGCAGGGAGGGCTGGGAAGGGTCAACGGCACAGCCACAGCTGCTGGAGACCCTCCCACTCTCCAGCCAAAGCCTGTCCATGGAGACAAATCTCTGTGTGGCTCCAGATGTGTCCTTTGTCCCTCAGGGGTGTTCCCACAGGCAGAGCAGAGCTGGTGTGGGTGGGAGAGCAGGGACAGCAGGCAGATGCTGGATCTCCATCTCTCCCCATTCCCTGGGTCTCGATGGGGATGCTGAGCTCCCTGTCCTCCTCCTGCATATTCTGGGCATGGGAAGGGACACAGACAGTGCCTGGGGTGGCTCAGCTTTGTGGGATGAGCCTCTACCTCCTCCTGCTCAGCAGCAGCACATCTCACCAGGCACTGCTCCCCGAGGGGCTGCCCCACTCCCACCAGCAGGCAGATCCCTCATGGTGCTCTGCTTGAGTGTTCCCAACCTTCCTCAGCCCCACAATCCTCTTTCCTACCCTGTGCTGCTGGGATGGGCCAGCTCTGCCTGCAGGAATGGGACAGGGAATGGTGCCTTGCAACTGGGCATGAAAATGGAGGTGCTTCGCTTTCTCTGCTCTTCACCTGGAGCACCCAGTGCAGCCCAGTTATGGGCAGGATCAGGATCAGGGGCTCCTTGTCTGGGCTGCCCCACCCCCCCCAACTCCTCACATCCCAGAGCTCCCCATGTCAGAACATTTCTCCCCTGAGCAGATCACCAGGAACTCTACCAAGCCTCTTCTGCCCCTACCTGGTCCATTCCCTACCCTGCTTCTCCACAGCACCTTCCCACATCCCTGCCCTCAGCTCTGCATGCTCTGGGGTCCACATGAACCTCCTGCTCTCTCAGAGGCCTCCTCACTGGGATGCTTTGGGGGACAGGGCTTGGGCATCCTCTTGCAGTGACGTTCCAGTGTCTCCCAGGCTGCACTGCCGTGGGCTGAGCCATCTGCCCTGCTCAGCCCTGCTGCCTTCACCCAGCCCCCTTTGATGGCTGGGATGGGCAGGAAATGCTCCCATGGACCACGAGCTCTGTGCAGCCTCTCAAAGGTTCCTTGGGCAGTCAGGGAACCAGTGTGACCTGGATAAATCAGTTCTTGATCTCTCAGCCTTGTTCTCTATCCCCAGAGCTTTCCTCTTGGAGACCTGAGCTGAGCTAGAGCCCAGGTCTCTGCCCAGCTCTGCCCCCTGGTACCCCCTGCTCTCCAGCTGGTGTCAGTGCTGGCTGAGCACCTCCACAGCGGGTCCTGGCAGAGTGGGACACGAGGGGGGCTGGCAGAGGGGCAGTCAGCAGCACCTCTGTTGTGATGGGGCCCTGCCAGCACCTTGTGTGCAGCTGTTCCTGGCTCAGGACCCCGCAGCTGCCACGTGCTCCTGCTGCACCACTTCCTGCCCATCCCCAGGGCAGGACACAGGGTGGGACATGGGACATATGCAGAGCAGGCCATCCTCACAGCCAGATGGAAACCATCCACAGCCTGAGAGTCCTGCTGGGGAGTGTGTCTGCTTGGTAGCTCGGCCGTTTGCAGGGTGGCTTTGAGCTCGTGTCTGGGAAGGCATTTCCAAAGGGCAGGGCACCAGAGCTTCACCAGCAGCCTGGATTCCTAAATCTGCATGACAGGCTGGCTGCATCCAGGGTATCCATGTACCATGAACGAGCTACTGGTGGGATGCAACTCTCACAGAATCATAGAATCACACACTGGTTTGGGTTGGAAGGGGCTTTAAAGCTCACCTTGTTCCACCCCCTGCCATGGGCAGGGACACCTTCCACCAGCCCAGGCTGTCAGAGCCCCACTGCAGGAGAGCAGACCCTCCTTGGGAGGGTGTCCCTGGGCCAGTCTGCATTTCAGACCAGCACAGCCCCTGCTCCCTCCTGCCCGACCTCCTGGCACTGCATCAGCCCCCCCAGTGGTGCTCAGGGAAGGGCTGTGGGTGCTCTGGGAGTGGTGGGAGGCTGAGCCTGCCAGGCTCCTGGGGCCGTGGTGGCACTGGGAGCTGGCACTGGGAGAAGGTCAGTGCGTGCAGAGCAGGCTCAGGCTGTCAGCACAGCTCTGCTGAGCCCCTGCAGGGGGGGCAGCCAGGGGGGCCCTGCTCAGGGCTGTCGGGCAGCACTGGGGGGCCCTGGGAGAAAAGTGGAGGTTTGGGCTAATATTTTAAAAGAGGAAACAGGGTGCCGTGGGTAATTTCAGGTCTGTCAGGCTGACATTGATCCCAGGGAAAATAGTGGAACAGCTGATAGGGAATGCAATGAATAAAGAATCCTAAAGGGTGATATAATTAATGCCAATCAACAGGGATTTATGGAAAAGAGATCCTGTTAATCCAATCTGACACCTTTCTTCCTGTTGTTTTTTTTTTCCTCTTTTCCTTTAAAACCAGGATTGCATTTCTCTGTCAAGGTGGGGAGGTTTGCTGAGGACACTGGAGCAGCAAGGGATCACCTGGACACTGTGTGTTTTCTCATAAAAAAATTGGAAAACCCAAAAAACATATTGGTTAAGACCACATTTTGGAGCTCATGAGTGGGCACAGATTGTCACTGCAGGGTCTGCAGGGGATTGTCCCCCTGGCTGGTCCCACCAGCAATGGGAAGGATGCTCTGGGCTGTGTCCCCAGTGCACTAGGAGCAGAGATGTTCTGCTGGGATGTCACAGGGGGGGCTGGAGGGACACACTGCAGGTGATCTGCACAGTGGGGAGCACTGGGCATCAGGTTGCCATGGAAAGGCCTAATAATGCTGGTGGGAAGAGTTCAGAAGAGGCCACAGAGATGCTCCAGGGCTGGAGCCCCTCTGCTCTGGAGCCAGGCTGGGAGAGCTGGGGGGGTTCCCCTGGAG
>NW_021940789.1:1504768-1511979 GCF_001715985.3 Manacus vitellinus
GTGTCCAAGGCCAGGTTGGATGGGGCTTGGAGCAACCTGGGCTGGTGGGAGGTGTCCCTGCCCATGGCAGGGCGTGGAATGAGGTTGGGCAGGAAATAAAATCAACCACATAAAGGGGAAATTTTGGTCCAAACAGCTCCAACAGCAGATGGAAAGGGGGATTTCCAGGCCAGTGGCTGGGGCTGTACCCAGGGAGCCTCACAGGGAGGGAGGGGGCTTGGGACAGCAGGTGCAGGGCACGAGCTGGACACTGTCCCCACCACTACACCAGACAGCAGTGACCCTGGGGCAGGACATCAGTCTCAGAAAATATTGGTAAATACATTTACTTGTAGACTGTCTAGGCCCATATCCAGAGGCGTGTCCAGGTGGGACTGCACCTTCTGGCTCTGCAACTCCCTGACAGGAGGGGGGAGCTGGGGGAGGTCAGACTCTGCTCCCAGGGAACAAGGGACAGGACAAGAGGGAACAGCCTCAAGTTGTGCCAGGGGAGGTTTAGGCTGGATATTAGGGAAAGTTTCTTCATGGAAAGGATTGTCAAGCCCTGGCACAGCTGCCCAGGGCAGTGCTGGAGTCACCATCCCTGAAGGGATTTAAAAGACATGTGGATGTGGCACTTGGGGACAGGGGTTAGTGGTGAGTGTGGAAGTGTTGGGGGGATGGTTGGACTCAGTGGCCTTAGAGGGCTTTCCTAACCTCAGAGGTTCTATGGTTCTATGGTTCTATGACCTGACAGCCCAACCATCCCCATGCTCTGGGTGCAAGCTCAGTGTCACCAAACATCACATCCTCTCCTTGGTAACTCTCCTCAGGTTCCTCAGCTTCCCTGGGGGAACCCTCCCCCCATCTCAGCCCAGGCACACAAGCAGCAGCCTCACCTTGTAATATTTAAAACAATTTTATTCATGAAAATATGCTGTACAATGCACTATACACAGTTCTTTACATTGCCACATACACAAACTCTAATAGCACAACCAAGAAAGTTACCATTGCCTACGATAGATGTGTGGTGAGAGATGACCTCAGACCCTCCCCCCCAGTCTGTACAGTTATAAATACGAGGGAAAGGACGGACCCAAAACCACTGTATGAGCAAACCGGGGGGGCCCCTCGGCGTCCCCCCACACCAGCTCCAGGCAGGGCTGAGCAGGGGCAGGGCTGGGAGCAGAGGGAGCTCCATGTCCTCAGGGCACCAGGGGGAGAGGGGGCGATGGAGCAGGGAGGGTGAAGCTGAGTGAGGTGGGACGTGAGGGGGCCTCGCTGTGTTCAGAGAGAGAACCCTCGGCCACCCCACAGTGACACAGAGCCCTGGTGTCCCCTCGGCCACCCCACAGTGACACAGAGCCCTGGTGTCCCCTCGGCCACCCCACAGTGACACAGAGCCCTGGTGTCCCCTAAGCCACCCCACAGTGACACAGAGCCCTGGTGTCCCCTAAGCCACCCCACAGTGACACAGAGCCCTGNAGCCACCCCACAGTGACACAGAGCCCTGGTGTCCCCTAAGCCACCCCACAGTGACACAGAGCCCTGGTGTCCCCTCGGCCACCCCACAGTGACACAGAGCCCTGGTGGCCCCACACTCGCACTCACAGAGGGCACGGCCGTGCCAGCCACCCCCAGGGCCCCCAGCACCCGCCTGCCCCACGGGCATCAAGCACAGCCCTGAAATCCCCCGTGCCACCACCACCCCCCGGGTCCCTGGGCTCCCCTGCAGCCCCCCGGGCCGGGGTCCCAGCCGCTGTGGGGTCTCTGTGCCTGCCCCGCCGTCCCTCGCCCCGCACACGACTGAACACACGACGCTTCAAAACCAACACGACTCCACCGCACACACGACAACCCCACGGTCACGAACCACAAGGACAGCTGGGCAATGGGACGTGCCCCGGGGGGATCGAGGGGCTCCAGCAGCGGGGCAGGGGGGCAGCGGGGGGGGCAGGCATGAGACAAGGGGAGAGTTTTCTCCTGCTGCTGGTGTGGCTCCCCCTCCACACCGATGGTCGGGTCGGTGACACCACAGGGGGCTTGGGGGTCCCTGTGCCAGAGAATCCCATCTGCAAACGCCTGCCTGCTGGCCCGGTGTGCTGGTGTGCTGCTGGAGCTGTGCCTGGACACTGGATGCCTGGAAGAGCCAGGACCCCTTCTGTTTCTCCCGTTCTTGGGGGCAGAGCCCCCCTTTTTCCTCCAGGGCAGCCCTCCCTGCCCTCCCTGACTCTGGGTCCCTCACACCCCACGTGCTGAACTGGGGGGCCAGGGATTAATTTGCCATTTGCGACCGGTTTCCAAGGATTTGAAATATGCCTGAAACGAGAGGTGGTGTACAAAAGGAATGTGGTAATGATCCTGACCAAAGAATAACCCTTTTTAAAAAAGCATTCAAGAAAGATTATATATAATAGAATATATTAAATTCTGTACATGATCAAATAATGTAAACATAATTAATTAACTTGTAAGAATGTCTTCAGACACTGTGCCTGCCGTGTGCCCTGGTCAAAGGTGGACGGTGGCACATGGGGCTCCTCTTTGCCACAGCCCTGTGGGTCAGGAGAGGAGCAGGAGGTGCCCACCCACAGGCCCCTGCCCTGGCTCTGGGCAGCCACACTGTCCCTGCAGCTGGGACCCAGTGCCTGCACTGTGCCAGGGGAGCAGGTCCTGGGGTGAGAAGGGAAGAGCTGGGCTGGGAGAACGTGCTGGTTCAGCAGCCTGACCCTGCTGCAAGGCAGGGGCTGGGGGTTAGAGAGAGCCTGTGGTGCCCAGGAGGAAGGATGGCTGAGCAGAGACTCCACAGGACAGAGCAGGAGCTCCCACCACATCCTCCCAAACCCTCCAGTGCCTCCAGAGCATGGACCAGTCGCTGCTGCTGCCCACCAGCCTGCCCCCTCCAAAACCCCCCTGCACCCAGGGCAGAGCTGCCTCACAGCTGTGCAGGATGGCTGTGGCCCCCTGGCCCTCGCCTGCCCCACTGAGGCAGTGGGGCCAGTTTGGGGTCCTGGCACGCGGCAGGACCACGTGTGAATTGTGGTCCCCATCCCCACGGAGCCCCGGCCCCTGGAAGGTGGGTGCACCCCTCTTGCTGACAGCCCCCTGGACCAGCTCTCCTGGCACCTTGGGGATGGGCAGTGAGCCCCTGGAGCCCCACAGCCCTGGCTGTGAGCCCCATGGCACCTCCCTGAGCAATGTGGGTCACCCAGGTTTGGGGCAGGAAGGACCCCACCCTGCACCTGGAGGCCTGGCCACCACAACCCTCCCCTTCTTGAGGGTGACCCCCATCACAGCTTTCACCCCATCATCCAGCACCCAAAGCCATGGCCAAGCCAAGATGAGCCCTGTGACGGGACACAGCCACCAGCACTGCTCACGGCCTCTCTCTCCTGTCCCTAAGCTCGACCCTTTCTTCCTTCCAATGCAAAAACTCAATGGTAAAAGAGTGCATGAAATCAAATAAATATGCCCCCCTCCCCAACCCTGCGAGCTGCCCCTGAGCCTCCAGCACAGGGGACCCATTCCAGCAGCACATCACTCCCAGCAGGACCCCCCCGGGCCCTGCCCACGCCTGCCCCAGGCAGGGACTGCAGCATTCCTGGGGCACCCCCAGCCCCCAGCAGGCGAGGGGGCTGCCCAGATGCTGTTCCCAGGGCTGCTGCCTGCACACCCTCCCCTCCATCACCACCCCTCTCACTGCTCGGTAAGAGAACCTGCCTGGGGCCACACAAGGACACTCCCTGTGGAGGTGTCCTGGGTGTGTGGGCTTGGCAGAGCTCTGACCTCCACCAGGACTGAGGGGTGACGAGCCCCCCCACCCTGGGGCAGGGTCCCCACTCCTGACACTTCTACCCAGAGGACTCATTTCCCAAGGTGGCTCAGGGAACAGTCCCTTCCCATGGGAAACGACCACACCACCAGCCGTCACCGCTCTGTCACCCAGCCCAAGGGCAAATCAAACTGGCACCATCACAGTGGGGCACTGGGACCATCTGGAAAGGCCTTCCCTTCCTGCTACCCCCCTGGATCCGTCTGGCTCCAGCTGCCTCTCCCACTCAGCTGCCCTGTGTCCTCTGGAGGATGCCCACGGGAGGACCCAGCAGACGGGGCACACGTGGGGCTGGGGGCCCTCCCCCTCCATCTCAGTATTTGACCCTCCGGTTTGTGTTCCGTGTTCGACCTCGAGCTCAGACCGACGGCTCTCGCCCATCTTAACAAACAAAGGCAGAAGAGAAAGGAAAAAAAAAAGTTAGTCTCAATGTTCCCCTCGTGGCTTCCCGGTGGTCAGCCCCCCCCGGGGCGGGCATCACCCAGGCACCCAGCTCTGGTTTGTGGGCTGTGGCCCCCCGGGCAGCGCGGGCACGTTGAGCCCGTTCTGCGGCGGGAGGGCCGAGTCGAAGTTGAAGTCCATCTCATCGCTGTCCATAAAGTCATTCAGGATGATCGACTCCACGTCGCACTCCAGGCTCCCGTTGAACATGTCCAGGTCCAGGTCTGCTGGGAACCTGTCTTGGCCCAACACGGGGGGGTGGACGGCCCCCGGGTAGGGGCCCTGCAGCGAATCCAGCAGGCTCATGTGTGCCCCTTGGTTACTGGCGTAGGGATGCAGGTGCCCGTGGTGCGGCACGGCCGCCATGCTGCACGAGTCGCTGGGCAGGCTCATAAGGCTGACAGGATTGGCTAAGGCACTGGTGTTGACCGCGGGGTGGTGGCCGGCTGGTGACGGGTGGTACAACGCGCCGCTCTTCATGAGAGAGCCCGGGTGGGACGGGTAGGAGGACAGGCCCTGCTCCCCGCCCCCGCACAGCAGCGGGTTGTGTCTGTGGCCACGGGCCGGCACCATGGGGCTGGCCTGCGGCAGGGGCAGGTCCCCCGGGACCATGCTCTCCTTGTGCGCGTAGGAGATGGAGGAGAGCAGGTCCTGCAGCGAGGCGTTCCTGTAGGAGCTGACGGGAGAGAAGGTGGCCTGCTTGTTCTCCTGGATGGTCTGCATGGGCAGGCGGCGCATGAGGCCCATGGCCGGCTGGCTGTAGATGGTCCCGCAGTAGGTGTTGCCGGCAGCCCCCATGTTGGAGCACTTGGAGTTGAAGGTGAAGCTGGAGCTGCGCTGCCGCAGGGCGGCCGGCGGGAGCTGCTGGCTCGGGCTCATGGCGTAGCCGTCCTGCAGGTCCTCCAGCATGCTCTCCCCGAGGCTCTCGTTCAGGCTGATGGTGCCGGTCAGGTCGGTCAGCCGGGGCAGCTCCACGGAGCAGCGGGCGCTGAGGGAAGGAGACATGGTGCTGGAGGGGCTGGGGTACATCAGCGGGGAGGAGGGGGTGCCATCATCCTCCTCCAGCTCGTCAGGCTCGTGGTTGGCCATGATGGGCGAGAGGCGCCCGCTCAGCGTGCTGGCCGTGGAGCTGGCGCGCGTCCGGAAGTCCGCCCAGGCGTCGTACTCGTCGCTGGCGTGGGACGCGGGGCTCTCCGACCACTTGGGCTGCTGGGAGGAGGGGCTGTCCTCCCCGCGCTCCTGCGTCACCTGCAGCTGCTTCTTCTTGCTGGCCTTGCCCTTGATGCGCAGGAACTTGCTGTTGTTGTCCATGGACACCGCCCGCCGCCGCGGCGTCTTGCCCGTCTTGCCGCCCTCGGGGTTCAGCATCCACCAGGAGCTCTTGCCGGTGCCCTCGTTCTGCACGCGGATGAACCGGGTGTGCAGGGACAGGTTGTGCCGGATGGAGTTCTGCGGGGACAGCAAGGACAGGGGGATGTCAGCAGCAGCTCCAGCACCTCAGAAGGGAGGGGACACCCAGAGGGCTGGGGGGCACACAGGGCATCGTGGGGGACCTGGGCTCCATCCCCTGGGACACCGTGGATGTCTGAGCCAGAGGGGTCGGGACCAGGAAGGCTCAGCTGGTGGGTCCCTCTCACAGCCCTGCTGGGCATCCCAGTGCCAGGCATCCCAGTGCCAGGACCCCCTGGTCACGGCCCTTCGCTGCATCGACCAGCTCTGTGTTAGTGCAGTTACTGTCATGGCAGGGACAGGGGTGTCCCTGTATCCCAGGGACCTGCAGCAGGCAGGGCTGGGTCTCAGGGGACTTTTCTTCCCTGGCAGGAGCCTGGGGAGGGACAAGGTGAGGAGGCAACAAATGCAGAGGCAGAATCAGGACCATGCACAGGTCCAGGTCTTCTCCCAGCCCTAGCAGATCCTATGGGATGCTCCCAGCACAGCCTGCACCTCTGCAGGATCCCAGGATCCCAGCCCACTCTCCACCAGCTCCACAGGCAGAGGCTTCCCCTTTGGAGTGGACTCCAAGCCCCTTCCCCTGCCCAGCACCATTCAGGATGTGCTCCCCTCCTCCCTCAGCACACCCTGTGCAGGGCACATCAGCACCACCACAGCCCAAAGCTACCCGTTGGCACCAGTGAGATCTTGTCCCCAAAATGCCTGTCACTGACAGTCTGTCTCTCTGGGTGTCTGCAGCCTGGCTCTGGTGGCAGGGACACTCACCCTGCAAACCCAGCAGAACCCTCACTGCCCAGAGCAGGACTGGCTGGGGGCTGCTTCCTCCCTGGACACTTCTGGCTCCCTCCTCCACATCCAGCATCTCAGGGGGTTCCCTGCTGAGAGCAGCATTTGGTTCCCTTGGCTCAGGCTGCAGCCACAGCTCTGAGCAGCTCCCTGGCTGGAGCAGGGATGGCCTTGCAGGAGGCAGGAATGGGGGTCACGTCCCAACACAAGCACCCCCAGCTGCCCCTGCCCTGGGGGGTGACAGGCTGGGGTGACCATGCTTTCAAACCCCTGGCCTGGGGAAGAGAGGAGGTGAGGGTATGATACAGGCTGGGAGAGGAACCCATTGAGAGCAGCCCTGCAGAGAAGGTTCTGGTGGCTGAGGCTGGACATGAGCTGGCTGTGTGCACTCAGAGACCATCCTGGGCTGCATTGAGGGGGAGTAGCCAGCAGGTCGAGGGAGGGGATTCTCTCCCTCAGCCCTTGAGAGACCCCACCTGCAGTGCTGCATCCAGCCCTGGGGCCCTCAGCACAGGAAGGTCACAGACCTGTTAAAGCAGAGGAGGTCACAGAGGTGCTCCAGGGCTGGAGCCCCTCTGCCCTGGAGCCAGGCTGGGAGAGCTGGGGGGGTTCCCCTGGAGCAGAGAAGGCTCCAGGGAGAGCTGAGAGCCCCTGGCAGGGCCTAAAGGGGCTCCAGGAGAGCTGGAGAGGGACTGGGGACAAGGCATGGAGGGACAGG
>NW_021940789.1:1514054-1519529 GCF_001715985.3 Manacus vitellinus
GCACCCTCGCTGCGCCCCCTCCCCGTCCCCTGTGCCCCCGTGTCGCCCCTGCCTGCCCACCCCGCTCCGATGGCTCAGCCCCTCTCTGGGATCCACAGCCCCAGGTACCCAAACGGCACCGGGCAAGGAGCATCAGCCCCCAGCGCACACCCAGAGCGTGCCGGGGGTGACACCCACTCCTTCGGGTTCCACCGCTCCCCCGGCCTTCTGCCGAGGGCACGGGATGCTCCGGGTAGCGCAGGCGAGGGCCGGAGGTGGCACCAGGGGCTGCAGGTGGAGCGGAGCCCTGCTCAGCCCAGGCTGGCACCAGGGAGGGACGAGGCTGAGCCCTTGCCAGCCCCAGCCACCAGCTGCCAGAGGCTTTGCCAAGCTGGAAGAGCCTGGTGCCATCCCGGTGCCCGTCTGCCGAGGGCTGGTCCTGCTGCGGGGCCTGAGGGGGGGCTGTGGGCACCCACAGAGCCCCCACCCCCCCAGGAGCCCTCCTCCGGCGAGCCTCATTGTCAGGGGAACAGGCAGTGTGAAATCGGTCTGATTAGCAATTAGTCCCATTGTAAAAGGATTAGCCAGACCCATTGTTTGAGAGAGCGACTTGACTGTCAATGGGCATCTGGTGGCGACGATGAAGATGATGATGCTGCTGTGGTGGGAACCATTCCCCATGTCCTCTGTCCAGACAGGACCTCTGAAATGAGCAACGACCCCCGAGACGAGCCTCGACCACCGAGCCAGGCACCGACCCCCGAGATGGGCATCGCTGCCAGACCCAGAGGGGCCTCTGCAGAGTCCCAAGCACCTGCCCATCCCCACCCCAGCAGCATGCCCAGGTTACACCTCCAGCCTTGGGGTGCCCACGAGCGTTGGGGTACAGGGAGGGGGCTGAACATCCCTCTGCGTGCCCCGAGGAGAGCACGGTGAGGGGAAACAAGTGCGATTCGAGTGAGAACAGGCGGAGAGCCAGAGCTGGGGAGAGCAAACGAGGGGCCCCGTGGACCCACTCCATCCCTGTCACATCCCCTGCACCCCTCTGCTGTCCCTACCACTGTCCCTGGGCTACCACCAGTCCCCGCTGTCCCCACAGCACCAAGGGTTTTCCAAGCAAACCCAGCTGCTCGCCACACATCCCACACCTCGCAGCCCTGCTCTCAGAGACCCCCACGGCCAGGGTATGTTGGGGGCTGTCTGTCTGCCCAGGCTGCCGGTCCATCCAGCTAATGAGCCCCTTCGTTACCTGGTGGCGATTCTCACACTGTTGACAGGAGGAAGCAGGGACAGGGACAACAAGACTAACAAGAGCTCTGCCGGCTGCTCTCTGGCAGCACAAGGACGGCTCCAGGGGTTAATTGATGCTTATTCACTTCTTGCACACAAAAATTGCCACTGTTGGAGGAAATGCTCCGGAGGGCAGAGGCTGCCGACAGCCTCGACAGGGCTCCATCCCTGGGGACGCTGTACAGAGTGGGTGGTGGCACGGGACATTCCACGGTGACACCCCCGAAGACATCCTATTCACCCAAGAAACGGCTCTGCCCGCGGGCACCAGCAGCTAAGAGCAGGGTGGCCATCCCCGTGGCCTCCTGGCACCCTCCCCTGAGCACAGCCAGCCCTGCTCCCTGCGTTGGTGTCATCATCCTGCCCGGAGCAGCCAGTGGCTGAGCGCAGCCCCCCAGCCCTGCCCACGCCCGCCTGGCGAGCAGATGGCAGCTGGCACACATGGCAGTGCAGCCCACACACCGGGGGATGCCAGGCACCCCAGATGCTCACGGGTGCCCCGTGATGACAGCAGCCAGATCCCTGTGCTATGCCAAGGGTAGGGAGTGGGCGAGACCCCCGTCGCCTCCAGTGGCTGCAGGTGCATCAGCCAACCCCACACCAGCCCCACACGAGCCTCACATCAGCCCCATATCAGCCTCACAGCAGCCCACCCCACCCCACCCTGACCCACACCAGCCTTCCACACACGGGTGGGTGAGCCCCGTGACAGGAAGCCCTTGGAGCAGCCGGAGCCAGGGGAGGCAGGCGGTTGTAAATCCAGCCCACCGTCTGACAGGGCTCCTCCAGCCTCACGCCAGGCTCCCCAGGGACAGGACTCAGCACACTGGGAATCCCCGCCCGCCTCTCTGCTGTGAGCAGCCCCCGTGGTCTGCCCCTCTCCCCGCTGCCCCACGGCACACAGTGCCTTGTCTGGAAGGAGCAGCCCCCGGCACAGGGCTCGGCGAGGCAGTTTGGAGCTGCTGCCGTGCGCGTGGGATAAGCTCTGCTCCACGGCTGCAGCCTGAGCCCTGCCCTGCCCACTGCTCGCCGGGCATCACTGCCCCACAGCAGCCCCCGTGCTGCCCTCTCCCACCCCGGGCAGCCCTTCACAGTGCCCTATGGCCACGCAGCCACCCCACAGCCAGCCCTTGGCACCACCCCACACACGACCCCCAAACCAGCCCTCTGCACCACCCCACAGCTTCCCACACTGTGCCCCACAGCCATACTTCTGTGGTGCCCTACAGCATCCCACAGCAAAACCCTTGCTCTGCTCCATCAGCTCAATGCCCCATAAGTCCCCCCCAGCCCCTCTCAATGCCGAATAAGCCCCCAGCCCCCTGCAATGCCCCATAAGCCCCCCAGCCCCTCGCTCTGTCTCAGCATCCCACTGTCCACTCACTGCACCCCCAGCTGATGCCCAGGTCCCGTTTGCCATCTCCCACTCGGGAGCTGGGGCTGTCCCCCCTCCCCAGCACGTCCTTCCCCGGGGCTGGAGCTGGGCAGGGGGTGCACAGGCTGCCTGGTGCCCCCCGAAAGGGCACTGCAGGGGCAGGGGGAGGCACCCGCCTCCCCGCCGCGGGGGTCTCGCCGGCGGCTGCGAGCGGAGGCAGCAGATTCGGGTCAGCGCGTCGGCTGAGCCGAGCGGGGCTGACGTGCTGCTAATTGAACCAAATGCCCATTAGAGGCGTGAGGGGCCGTGCCCGCCCTGGCCCCGTCGCAGGTGGTTGACACGCGAGGAGCCCGAGGCGGCGGGGCCGGCGAAGCATCCCCGCCCCGAGCCCCCCGCTCCCAGCCCGGCCGCAGCTCATTAGGAACCGCTAATCACCCCCGGGGCCGTGCCGGGGCAGCTGCGCTTGCGGGGTCCCCGTGCTACAGCCCCCTCCCTGAACACCCCCCCGGCCCCTCTCTGTGCACCCCTCGTGCCAGCCCCCCTCTGGGACCGGGCAGGAGTCCGGCCTTGCCCTGCCCCACAGATGTGGGGCAAAAGGATGGCTCCAGGTGAGTCCCACACTCTGGAGGAGAAGGAATGCAGCTGGGACTCTGCTCTCTGGGGCCAGGCTGTGCCACCCTCTGCCCACGTCCACCATTCCCTGGGGCTGGGTGATGGTGTGTCCAAGACCAACCTCTCCTGGAGGAGAAGGTCCAGGCGGGAACCATCACTAAGACCCTGATGCTGTGCCAGGACTCTCCAGCCCCATCCCACCCCCAAACCCAGACAGAGCCTGGCTGGGGCTGCCTGGGCTTCGGGCAAGTTTCAGGGCCAAAAAATGTGCTACAGTACTGGGTGGGTCCCTGGGTGATGCCCATCCCCTGCCTGGCCCAGCGCTGGTCCTGGCCCAGCTCTACCACAGTGGGTGGCTCACAGTGGGTCTGAGCCTGGTGAAGCCCCTGGTGCAGCCCCCACACACACCCTGGCACGGCACTGCCCCTCATTGCCCCTGTGCTCTTGGCAGCAGAGGTTGTTCCACAATTGCCTCGGTCCCCTCCTCCCACTCCTGACCACGAGCTCTGCAAGCAGTTCCCAACCCTACTGGAGACATGACTGCTGCCAATCAAGCCACCCACCACTCCCCACAGCCCCCAGCAGCCCCCCTGCCCAACACTCCACAGCCCTTGCCCAGGGGTCCTGGGGCACCCCCACACTGCAGTGTCCCCACACACTGTCTCAGCACAGAGCCCAGGGGGGTGCCAAGTGCTGGGCTCAGCCCTTAGGGCTGCACAGAGGGCAAGACCTCCTGCACCCCTCCTGGCCAGGAGGGAGCTGACAGAGGGAGATCAGGCACACCAGGGCACTCCTCATGCCCAGGCTGGAACCAGGGTGCCAGCAGGGGTGGCAGGCACGGTCCAACATCCCCCTCCCAGCCCTGGGACTGTTGCTGTTGCCATGGCAGCTGCTTTATTTTAGCCAGCTGCCACCACTCCACATCCCCTTCAAAACCAGAGCACCCTCCCTGCCCCCGGGGGGTGCTGCATTGTGCCCCTCCCCGGGCACCTTGCTGAGAGCATCCACAGTGCCCATCCCTGTGGAATGGCTTTTCCCTGCAGTCCAGAGGGGACAGGCATAGCACCAGTATCTTCTCTACGTCCCACTCTGGTCAGGGGGGTTCACACTGGGTTCCAGTGAGGTGGCCCAGGGGACGGGTCACAGAACCATAGCTTGTCCTGAGCTGGAAGGGACCCCAAGGATCATCAAATCAAACTCCTGGTCCTGCACAGGATACCCCCAAAAATCCCACCATGTGCCTGAGAGTGTTGAGCAAATGCTCCTTGAGTTCTGGGTCCCCACAGCCCATGGATGAACACATGGATGGATGGATGGATGGATGGGAAGAGCGTCAGGACCAGTATTGAGTGATTTCAGTGCTGGGGGGACACTGCATGGTCGATCCAGCTCCCACAGCCTGCACTAAAACACCCCTTGGGCTTCTCCTGACTGCTGGAGCTCTGTGTGACACTCCCTCCTCCAGTCATGGCCCTGCCCAAGCTGGCTTGGGACAAGAGGGGCCAGAAGAGCTTGTTCCAGTGCAGCTGGAGGGGAGAGGTCCCACCACCCCACAGTGTCTGTCCCAAGCCCTGTCCTGCCCCATCACCCCAAGGGGACCATGCTGCCCTCCCAGCTGGGCCTGTCTGTCCCTGAAGGGGTGGCAGAGGCAGAGGAGGAGCCCAGGGGCAGTGGGGAAGGCAGTAATCCCTCTCCATCCCACGAGCAGAGCCACAGCTCCATGAATCCCCCAGCACTCCCTGTCCTGCCCCACGTGCTCCCCGAAGGGCTCATTAGATCAGAGCGGGGCTGTGGATAACGAGCAGGCACACACTGCCCTCCAGGGACACGGGCAGAGCGCGGGCAGGGCTGGGGAGCTGGGCACCCCCGTGGGAGTGGGGGGTGTTCTGGGAGAGCCCGGCCTTTCCCTGCTCCCTGCGGGCGGGCAGGAGCCCCAGGGGTGCACCAGGCAGCTGTGGGCACACAGAACCCCCCTGCAGGCTCAGCTGGCACCGGGTACCTCCTGGAGACATGGCCCAGGCAGGGCCAGGCAGGGCTGCAGTGCCCCGATGCCACAGTGATGGGCTGAATCCACACCCACCCCGGCTGTGGGGTCCCTTTCTGCAGGCTCAGGTGCCAGTGCAGGGGCTGGCAGGAGGTAGGGACAGCCAGGACCTTTGCCCAGCTCCTGTTTCCCCCAGCCCCACATGTGTCCTGCATCCCTGGAACAGTGCCAAAGG
>NW_021940789.1:1521534-1522565 GCF_001715985.3 Manacus vitellinus
GCACAGATGGCAAAAGCTTGGGAGAACTCAGGGCTCTCAGCCCTGAGGGGGATGGGGACCAGAGGGATGGCCAGGACAGCAGGGACATCCCTGCCACCGAATGCTGGGAGATTTTTCATGGAACAATTTTATTCCAATAACAACAACAAAAAAATCACAGTTGCTCAAGAAAACAAATGTTTGTGCCAGGTTGCAGGTTTCAGGCCCCAAGGGTGGGGCAGGGGAGGGTTCAGCGATGCCTCTGAGAGAGAGAGAAAATCCTCACCGTGGGGATCTGCTGTGCAGAACCGTGGCAAGAAGCACTATTTTAAAAACATCTCTGAAAATAAGGAGCAGTTTCCAGCCAATGGTGGGGTCAGGTCCACCCAGTTAAGCCCATGGTACCCCTGCCTGTCCTGGCAGGCTCTGGGCTGTCCCCATGTCCCCACACTGATGTGTGCCCACAGGCCAGCCCACTGCAACACTCACCATGGGCTGGCTCCAGCCCCTCCTGGCTCAGCCTCACCCCTCCCAGCCCTACACCAGGGCCACCCATCCCCAGCCAGCCCCAGAGCCCACCCTGCCAGCACACACTGAAACCCTCCAGATCATCCCTGCAAGTGCCCCAGCCCTGGAAGTGCCCAAGGCCAGGTTGGACGGGGCTTGGAGCAACCTGGGCTAGGGGAAGGTGTCCCTGCCCATGGCAGGGGGTGGGGCTGGATGTGTTTAAGATCCCTTCCAACCCAAACCATGCCATGATTCTACCAAAACCCCCCACAACTCCTTTTTTTTACACTTGCACCTTCATGTCTTGCCCTTGCACACAGGGGACAGAGGGCACCAAGCCCCTGTCCTGGGCACAGCCCACCTGGGACAGGCAGGACCAGCCCCTGCAGGGGCACAGACCCCCATGGTCACCCACTTGGCTGGGGCAAACTCATTCCCCCTGGAGCTGGCCAAGGATGGGACAGGGGGGCAGTGGCAGGAGCTGTCCCAGGTGTCACCATGGCCAGAGAGACTGCGGGCAGTGGCCTCACAGTGATGTCCCTGCC
>NW_021940789.1:1524771-1527382 GCF_001715985.3 Manacus vitellinus
ACCATCCTGGGGGGCTCCCAGCCAGCGAGCTGGGGGTCCCGACCTCCCCTGCCCTGGGATCCAGCACTTCACCCTTGTGCCACGGGGCTTAGGGGGTATCTGCTCTCTTGGAGATGAGCACTGGGAGCTGGGGGGATTTGCCACCTGGGATGGGATGGAGCAAAGCTGTTGGGGACAAGCAGCAAAGCTGTTCACAGAGCGTGGGGGACACTTTCTGCCCAGTGTTTCACCCCTGGATGGGTTCATGGCATGAAGGGCATTACCTGGAGCCAAACAGCCCAGCACCAGCATGTACTGGGATGCTCAGCACACCTCACCAGGGCCCTCCTGGAGGTTAACAACTCCTGCCCAGACCAGTCACTCAAAGGTGACCAGGACAAGTGTCCTGGACGCTTCCCAACATCCCTTGGCTATTCTTGGGAACACTGTCTGCCCACAAGCCCAGACACAGTCCCCATCCCTTTGTGCAGGGACCAGGTAGGACACAGGGTGGGCACCGTGTCCCCAAGCCCTGCTTCTCCTCCCACCCCTGAGCTGCCCATTGCTCCCACACCAGGCAGACCAGAGGCCCCTGCAGTGAGCAGAGCATGGGCTGGGCTCCTTTGTGACAGCCAGGGCTGCCTAATCCCCCAAACCTGTGGGCCATGTGCCTCACCTTCCCATCCCTGCCTTGGAAAGAGCATCCCTGGGACCTGTCAGCCTGTCCCCACCACCCAAGGCCACCACGAGCCCCCACACCAGCACAGCCCTTCCCCCGGTGCTCTCGGGTGGCACGTGGCTGGGCACAGCAGAAGGCAGGGGGTGGGCTGGGGACCCCCACTACCAGCCTGCCAGAGCTCCCGGATGCTGGGTTACCCGGGAAACAGGGATGACATCGCAGGGGATGCAGGGAAACTCTGCCCGAGGTGTGCGGGATGCCATCGCCGTTGCCAGGGAAACAGCAGGCGACATCCTGCAGGTGAGGTGGGTGCTGGGGTGGGGGCTGGCAATGCTCCCTGGCTTCATCTTCAACTGCCTGCCACCCAAAGGGGGTTCCTGCCCTGTGGCACGTGCCGGGGGGGCAGTGAGGTTGGCCCTCACGTTGCCATCCCCCTGGGGCACCGGTGAGGTGAGAAGGAGGGGACTTGCCCCTTGGGGACACTGTCACCCCTCCAGGGCTGCTCTGCTGGGCTGGTGGAGCAGGGAGAGAGAAGCTGCTGTGCCCTGGCTCTGGCTGAGCACTCTGCTCCCTGCTCCCCCACACTGGGTCTGCCCAGAACAATGCCCAGGCAGTTCCCCTGCCCGCAGCCCCCCACCATAAGCCCACCCCAGGGAGGGGGAGCTTTGCACCCCTGTGTCACCTTTGGCTCAATCACAGTCTCTGCTCTTCCCTCCAAGGACTCCAAAGCACCAGGAACACCCCAAGATTTTCCCCAATGCCCCAAACTTTCCCCATGGGGATGCCCCATTGCCCCAGTCGGGGTGTTCCCCTCTCCAAGCGCTATTTGGTCACATAGGGAGGCAGGAAAGCCACAGCCAAGCCACTGCAGTGGTCCCTGGGCTGCCCCTGCACACACAGTGGCTGCAGGCAGCAGGCAGGTGGTGGAAGGCAGGGACCCTTCCAACAGGCAGCGGGATGCAGGGATGCTGCCAGCCCAGGCAGAAAACCAGCAGGACCAGGGGTAACAAAGAGCCAGGGGAGCCACGGCAGGGCCGGGGGGGAACACGTGGTGCAGGCTCTGCCTCCCCAGGCACAGCTCTGGGAAGGACTCAGCCGGCACAGGCAGCCCGAGGAGGAGGGGGAGGAGAGGGAGGCAGCCACCCTGGGGAGGCAGCGGGATCCCTGTGGGCTGCTGCAAAGCAACAGGAACACAACAACCCCTCCTGCCTCTCTCGGGAGAGTTTGCCACCCGAGGTGGAGCAGTTTTACCTGTAATGGCAGGAATTACATCAGCCAGAGCTGCCGGAGCAGCCGGTCCCAGTGAGCTCGAGGAGGGGCTGGATCCACCCCCTTCTGCACAGCCCCCCCGAGATGGGGCCACTGCCCTCAGAGAGGAGACTGAGATGCTCCAAGCCAGGCCCTGCAGCATCCTCAGGACTGGTTTTTACTGCTGGTGGGTGTCTCTGGAGCAATAGCCCCAGTAACCTGCCCCCCACAAACCGGTGGTGATGCCTTGGGCTGTGGGATCAGCCATCCTGTGGCCCAAGGACCCTCTCCGGGTCCAGGCTGGCAGCAGGGACTTGTCTGACAGCCAGAGGAATCAGACACTTGGAAATAAAACTGCCAAAAAAAGGCACCTGGAGGGGGAGGGTGTCACAAAACGTCCAAAAAGGGACAGAAGGAACCAGTGCCCAGAGCACCAGAACAAACCAGCTCTGGACTGCAGGAGACAATGCCCTGAGCCTCCACCCGGGGGTCTGAACTCATCCACAGCCCCCCTGGACATTCCCTTTAGGGTGTCCCCTTAGGGGATTGCAGCAGGGGAGGGGGACAGAGGATGACAAGGCACAGGGAGGAGGAGTGGAAGAGGTGGGAAGTCACACTTCAAAGGAGAGCAGCTGCTCCCGACTCCTGCCTCCCGGAAGGCCATCCTGAGGGGTCCGAGTGCCCGGGGGTGACACCTCCCGCAGC
>NW_021940789.1:1530792-1533810 GCF_001715985.3 Manacus vitellinus
GTCCCTGACTCAGACCCTTGCAGCTGGGTACCTTGCTGGCTAAACTGGGAGCTTTGGGGCCCCTGCAAGCCCTGTGTCTCCCTTTGCTGCTTTGTGGCAGCTGCAGGACCCCCCACTTCCCAGCCCTGCACCCCACACTGCACAGTCCACACCCCAAATCTCCCAGCACTGCACCCCAGCTTTCCCACAGCACTGGACCCAACATCTCCCCACCTCACTCCCCAATCCCCAGCTGTGGGGTTGCCCCTCTGAGCCCCACATGGGCATGGAGAGGTGTCCCTGCCCCTCAGGGATGGGCACAGAGGTACCTGCCCCAACCCTACCGTGCATCCCTGGGGTAACCCCGTGTTCCCCCCCACCAGGTCCCCCCCTCAAAGCCCTCTGGCCTCACCACTGACACGGGGACTGGCAGGAGCCTCCCATTGCGTGGCTGGCTCAGGCTCCAGGACGGAGGGAAAACAAGAGAGGCTCAGCCAAAAAATCTGCACAGGGGGTGAGCGGATCCTGCTGGGATCCCAGCACTGCCTGGCCTGGAATGGGCAGCGGGAAACCTCAGCCAGGAGGTCCTGGCACGTGGGAGGACACCTGAGGACACGTTGCTGGGAAGCTGGGGATCCCCACCCTACCCAGGAAGGAACGGCACTGTACCCCCAGACCCACCTGGTGTGGCATCCCAACGGCTGGTGCTGGTGTGCCATGGGGCCGGGGGGGGCAGGGGTTCCCCCCAGCGACACCCCATAACCACGGGGGGGTCAGGAGGCAGAGCTGAGCACACTGGGGCTCGTGGGCATTGGCACAGAGTCCCAGCAAGAGCAAGTATCCCAGTGCTCAGAGTGCACTGGGCCAACTGGGAATCCCACCTCTGGGCAGGCGGCAGTGCCCCATCTCGACTCCAAGGGGCAGAGCTCACCCAGGACATGATGCTCAGGGCAGAGGGCGGTGGGCACAGCTCGGGGTCTCTGGCAAGCACAGGTGGGTTTCCCAGAATGCAGGTTCAGGGTCCGGGGTGCACTGGGGGAGTGGGTGCAGGATGGTGGGGGTCTGGGCGGGTGGGGTGCAGGCTGCAGGCTTTGGGCTGCAGGTTTTGGGGTGCAGGATGCAGAGAACAGTGTGCAAGTTTTGGGGTGCAGAGTGTGAGTGTCAGGTGCAGGGAGTACAGTTTGGGGAGCACAAGGCAGGGTAAAGGGTGGAGAGTGCAGGTTCTGGGGTGCACAGTGCAGGGTTTGGGGAGCAGAGTGAGGGGTGCAAGGCACAGGCTGCAGGGTTCAGGATTTGGGGTGCAGGCTTTGGGGAGCACAATAAGAGGTGCAGGATGCAAGTCCTGGGGTGCAGAGTGCAGAGTTTGGGAAGCAGAGTGTGGGGTGCAAGGCATGAGGTGCCGAGTGCAGGTTTTGAGGTGCAGGATTTGGGGTGCAGGCTTTGGGGAGCAGAGCACAGGGTGCCAGGAGCGGGTTTTGGGGTGCAGGGTAGTGGTCTGGCACAGCACAGCACTGCAGGGAGGTTCCTGCGTGCCCGGGGCCGACATTCCTGCCACTCCCACCCGTGCCCCCCACACCCCACACCCCACCCTTGGCTCCCCCAGCGCTCCAGGGCCGTGGTGCCCAGGCCTGCCCTGCTGTGCCCAGGCAGGCTGTGCTGCCCTGCCAGCCCTGCCAAGCCTGGCACAGCTCCCTGCTGCAGCCCAGGCACGTCTCCAGCTGCCTGGCATGGTGTCCCCAGCCCCTGCCCCGTCCGACTTGCCTGGCCCTGCTCCTCAGGGCTGCCCACGGGGCTCTGCCCAGTGTTATGCCTTGTGTTCCATCCAGCAGCTGCCAGAACACAAGGCACAGCGGGCACAGCCACAAGGACATCATGGGTCCCAGGGCTGGGTGGGCACTGGCTGGTCCCCTCGTGGGGGCAGAGGGTTTAAAATCCACAGCAGGACGAAGGGTGTCACAGGGAGTAAATCAGCACCCTCCATCCCTCTGTCTGACACCCACAGCCCCGGGGACACACTGCCAAAGACATCAGATTTTTTCAGGCTGCTCTCCTGCTTCCCGTATGTGCCTGAAAATTACGAAATCCAGGGGGAAGAGGAACCACTCCCAGTCCCCCACCAGCTCCTGTCTTTCACCTGTGAACTCCACTGCCACACACACCTTCAGCACCCAGCACCAACCCAACGGGGCCCTCCGTTAATCCCCGCGACAGAACAGAGCTGGTTGTGACAACCAGCACCATAACTGAGTCACACCTCGGGAAGGGAACAAGCACAAACCCTGGGAAAGAGACTCCTTGCCTAGGCTTTTTGTTTTCCCTCCAGCTCGCAGGTAATAGCCAGGAATGGGCAAACCCTCTTTTAATGGACTCTTAATAACGCCGTAATTTCCCATTGCAGGGAAAGTTTTCCAAACAGTCAAAGATTCAAAACAAAGCAATGATTGTTCCTATTAGCATTAAATTCTACTCTGGGAGAGAGAATAAATCAAGCAAGGGGATTCAATTCAAAACAGAACTATAAAAAATCCAATAATGATTTTTTAATATTAATAAGAAAAATATATTGTTATGCACCCTTAGCATTTAAACTTCTAATCCAATCAGCGCAAAGTGCAGAGATAAATCACAGCCACGGAGGAGAAGGGAACAACCATCAAGCAGGCAGCAATAAAATGCTGTCTTACATCCCTGGGACAGGCATAGGTTTGACAGTCTCGAAAAAAAAAGCTGAAATTTATGAGCCTGTCGCTTCACGAGCTTGTGAATTCCTTCCCTGCATCCCATACACACGTTCCACCTGGGACAGGAGGTGAGAGCAGCTGCTGGCCGGGCAGGATGCAGGCAGGAGGCAGGCAGGAGGCAGGCAGGAGGGGATGGCCGCTGTCCCGGCTACCTGAACGTGGGGGTGTGGCCGGGCAGAGCCGAGGATTTGCCCACCTTCATCCTGCTGAAACCCCCCCCCAGCAGCCGTCAGAGCTCCAGCCGGCTGTGCCGCAGGATGGGATGGCTCCCGGTGCCCTGCAACCACAGCAGGAAGGA
>NW_021940789.1:1537135-1538409 GCF_001715985.3 Manacus vitellinus
GGCGGGTGAAAGCGAGCTTTGTGCCGGGGCTTTCAGTTCTCCTGGGCTGGCACCCGGCCAAGGCACCACATAATAATGAACAGATGCTGTCCAAAATGAGCCTGAGCGGCAGACAGGCGAGCCTCCCGTGTCCTTCCATAACCCAAAGTGCCTTTCACCTCGGCTCTAATCAGGCACCTTCGGTGGGAGCCGACAGGAAGTGTCAGGCTAATTAAAAGTAATGGGAGCGAGGAGCAGGGACCCCACTGGGGGGTCAGGGGCAGGCAGCTGCCTCCCCGCAGGCAGGGCTGGGGTGCAGGGGGGTGGCAGGGCAAGGGGAGATCCAGACCCAGCTCCAGAGCATCCCCATGGAACATCCAAGGGCATGGATGTGGGGCTTGGGATGAACCCCAGGCAGCCTGGGGATGGAGGTCCAACCGTGCCCAGAACACGTTGGTGCACTGGGAAAGGGAGATTCATCCCCTTCCTGTGGGGTCCCCGTGTGAGGACACAGGGCTGACTGGTGTCCAACCACATTCCCTACGCCCAGGGGACCTCCCACTGCCAGCAGCATCCCAGTGAGGGTCCCACTGGGATGGGAAGCCTGGCCAAGGAGCTCGAGCTCACTCCCACAACACGTCTGGCCTGACTGGGAGAACAGCCTCCCTAGAAAAATATTTACAAGGCTTTTTAATTATAAAATTCATTTTCTAGGCCAGGATGCTGGTCCTCTCATCCCAGCACCGGGAAGCAGAGGGAGGGATGCACACAGGGATCCACGGGGGGATGGATGGAGAGAACGCTGGGCTGCGAGCGCTCTTCTAGTCCACGGGATCTTAACTGTAGTTTATATTCCAGTGGTTATTAAAAATAAAGGGGGAGAGTAGGGGGGAAGCTAAGAGCAGAGCAAGCTGTTCATTTGGAGCCTTTCCCTGGGGTTTAATAAAGCCCCACTCGCTGCTGTAGTATCATTTTTATGCTATCATAAAGCTGGACCATTTAGCAGGTTTGTGTTACTTCAGCAGTTAGCGCTGCATGAGAAGCGATTCCAGAAGAAGGGAGAGAGGGGGAAAAAATATTAGAAGATGAAAACCTCCAAAAGGAGAGAGAAAAATGAGGTGGGAAGGAGGAAAGGGGATTCCTCCCGGCCACGCCGCCGGCAGTGCTGCAGCGCGTCAGGGCAGCTCAGGGGGATGCCAGTGGGCTCCCCCATCCCTGTGAGAAGCCAGGGACAGGCAGGAGACACCCGCTCCAGGCCTGGGGTGCTGAAGGGTCAGGGACCCCAGCCCAGCATC
>NW_021940789.1:1539591-1540955 GCF_001715985.3 Manacus vitellinus
GCTTGATTGTTATATTTTGGATGTCAAACCGGAGCAAGCAGAACCCTTTAAAATGCATCAGTGCCGCTGCCTTTCTGACGGAGGGTGTTGGTTTCCCATTAACGAGAGGGAAGCGTGAGCTGGAGCAGAAAACTTCAAGCGCTTTGGAATTGATAAAATAACAACTCCCTAATTAAGCAGAACTGTCAGTCAGCAGGCACCCGCTGCCCTGCATCGGGAAGCAGCAGCAGCAGCTCCCGGTGCACAAGCCTGACACGCCGGCTCAGCCCCTGCAGCACGGGGGCAGGGGGGATGCACATCCCGGGGGGCAGCAGCCAGAGCCCCCCCACACTTTCTCCATCACACCCAGCGGGGTCCTGGTCCCAACACTGGGCACAGCTGAGGGGTTTGGGTGCTGTGCCTCGGTTTCATGAGTTCACCATGAGTGATGTGGCTGCTCCATCCCTAGAAGTGTCAGATGGGGCTTGGAGCAACCTGGGATAGTGGAAGGTGTCCCTGCTTGCTCGTGGCAGGGGGTGGAACGAGATGGTCTTTAGGATCCCTTCCAACCCAAACCATTCCATGAGTCTCTGACTATGAAACCATGTCATGCAAAGCACAGCCTGGCAGAGGAGAGGTCTGACCCCAAAACACACCCCGTGCCAGCATGCTGCCCATCTGAGAGACAACAGCCAGCCTGGGGCACACACTCCTGAGGGACACATGGGACACCGTGGCCAGGTGTGGGTTCAGCATCCCCACCACCAGCTGGATGCAGGAAGGGGTATGGCTGTGAAGGTCCTCCCAGTGCCAGAGCAGGGCAGAAAGGTTTTGGAAAAGTCAAGAGTAGGGTTTGAAGTGTCCAAGGCCAGGTTGGATGCGGCTCTGGGCAGCCTGGGCTAGTGGAAGGCGTCCCTGCCTGTGGCAGGGGGGTGGAACGGGATGAGCTTTGAGGCCCCTTCCAACCCAAACCATTCCATGATTCTACAAAGTCCAGCCAGAGCAGCAGCCCTCGGCCAGGCCCCCAGACCCCCACCATCCCGCTCCCTCCAGGAGGCTGAAAGGGGCTCATTACAGAAGCAGCCGAGACCTCTCTGTGACTCTGCCATGAACTGCTGTGGCCCTGCCACGCTTCTCCCTGGCCTGGGGCCGGAGGGACACGGCATCTACAGGGCTTGAAACAGCCACCAGTGCCCACTACCCCAAAACCAACTGCCCAGCGCTCTGGGTGCTCCCTTGGCACCCAGGGGAGGGGACACTGGGGGGGGCAGGGGACAGCCAGGAGTGATATGGAGCTGTCGGGAAGGTGTTTAACCCCGACATGCTGGTGTCTGATGAAACTACTGCACAAAGGGGGCCTCTGCTTCTCGCTCCGGGCTATTGTC
>NW_021940789.1:1541160-1542441 GCF_001715985.3 Manacus vitellinus
CCAGCCCAGAGTGCAGGCAGGTCAGGCAGGACTCTTCGCTCAGCCCAGCTGGGGGGTTCAAATCCCAGTGCCATTGTAAGGGCAAGGGAGGCTTCCATGGGGGAACCAGCCCACAGCAGTGCAGTCCTGGCAGCAGAGCCACCTGCCCACAGCCCAGGCAGAGCCCTGGCACATGCTCCAACCTGGAGATGGGCCAGGAAAGGAGAGAGCATCCCATCACAGGGTGCACACAGGTGAGCCCATCTGAGCAAGCAGCCCCTCTACATGCCCCTGGATTTGCAGCTGGACCCTGAGCCTGCCCTCCCCTTGCATATCATGCACCACGAAGCCCCCACTGACCCATGTGGCTGCCTGGGAATCCCTTTGCTCCTCATCCCAGCCCTCCCAGGCCCCAGTCCAGAGCCTTCACACACCTCCCCGACACATCTCCAAGACCCCATGAGTGCATGTCCCCTGCTGTCCCCACCAGGTGTGAGTCTTGGGGAGACCCTTCTCTGCCAGCACGTGCCCAGGGCTGTGCAGGTCTTGCCCCAGGTGGAGGTTTGAGAGGCACCACACAACAACCACCTCCTGCCACCTCCACAGCCCCGACACCCTTCCCTGGCCAATCTCCACACCAGGGGGACACCAGCTGCCCTCTGCCCACCCATCACGAGTGGGTGCCCAGCCTCCACATAACATCAGCCCCCACAGCCTGGATATAGGTGCCACAGATTCCAGCCTTCCTGCCCCAAAAGAGCCCCATTTTCACCCAAGAAGGACCCCCTGAGGTGGGCCGGGTCCGGAGCCAGGACTCGCGTGCCAGGACCGCAGGCTGGTGTAAGAGCCCCCGGAGCCTCCTCACACACTAATCACACTGGAGGTGACAGGGCTTAGGGGAGGACTTAAGAGAAACCGACTCCTTTTTACTGACACCATCTGGACACAGCCGATCTCTTCCCCCTTCCCAGCGCAGCACCAGCCGGGGGGGCAGGAGCCAGGCTGACCCCCAGACCCAGCGCTCCCCGTGCCCTTGCCGGTGCCAGGGATCCCCAGCTCCCACCAAGCAAGATGGGAATATTGTCCCTGCTAGGGAATCCTAACGAGCCCACAGTGCCAGCCGGGATCGGAGCCGGGGAATGCCAGCTTGGAGCTGAGGGGACCGTGTGCTGCCTGCACGGTCCCCCCCGGGAGGGGGACGCAGCCCCGGGGAAGGCGGGGGCTGAGGCGGGAGGACGCACTGGGTACAAGCCAGCCCGGAGACACCTGTTCGGGGACAGCCCTCCCTCCGGCTGTGCTCCC
>NW_021940789.1:1545383-1556685 GCF_001715985.3 Manacus vitellinus
TGGGAACACTGTCACTGAGCTCCCTGAATCCCCCCGGGCTCTGTCACCCTAAGTGCCACCAGCTGTGCCTGTAACAGTGTCTTTCCTGCCACAGTCACGTGCGGTCCTGCTCCTGCAGCCCCGTTCCTGGTCCGAGGGGACGGGCTGAGGTTACCCAAGCAACTGAGGAGCTGATGGTTCCAGCCTGACAGCTCTAATAATATAATAAAGTATAATATAATCTAATAGATATAATATAATAAATATAATACAATACACAGGCGGGACTTGACAAGTGCTGTGTTTCACAACCCACAGCGACAGTGGTGGCTGCAGAGGCTCCAGCTGTCCCTGGGGGCACAGCACAGCACGAGGGCTTGGGGGGTGTTCCCTCCTTCCCTGCCAGGCAGCTGGGGACCTGCTGGCCAAGCCCCTCATCTCCTTGGTTCCACAAGCCCCGGAGGGCTGAGCCAGGCTGGCATCAGACATGCCCTGGCCATCCTGGCTATGGAGGTACCAGAGCACTCTCAGGACAGACCTGACCCCAAACGCTCCCTGACCCCACAGACCCCAGGGCGGTGCTACCGTGCTCATCTCCCTGTGCCTCCCTCCTCCCCAGAGCATTTCTCCAGCGACCATCTCAAGTTTCCCTTGCTGTGGTTTATGTCCTTCCCCTTCCCGAGGATCCACAGGCAGAACCGTTCCCTCTCCACAGCCTTTTGCCCATTTGGAGCCAGGGGTGTTTCTTCCCTCAGTCTTGCCTTAGTCAAAACACTCCCACATTTCTCACCTACTCTTCCAGCCTTGTTTTCCCAGCCCAGTTTCCCAGTGCGGAGCTGAGTGGAGGGTCGAACCTGCACAGCCCTTCCCATGCCTGTCCCTGCCTGGTGCTGCTCCCTTTCTCTTGCAGCACTTCTCCTCCTGCTCTGCACCAGGTACCTCTCCCTGAGCCAACTCATCCCTTGGGGACAGCGCTCAGAGCTCCCTGCCCGTGCTGCCAGGTGCCTAATTCTGCAGGACCACACTGGGCTCACTCCCCTGCTGCCTCAGTTTCCCCACCTGCACAGCAGAACTGCCCCAGGCACACAAGGATGGCCCTCAGGGGTGAGGTGACAGGCCTGTTTTGGACAACTTTGTGGCTCCTCGCACCTAAAAGCAACCAAAGCTCCTCCCATCCCATGGTACTCCTATCCCATGGTGCTCCCACTCCATGGTGCTCCCATCCCTGGCATCCCTTGCACACCCCTCACCTGCTGCTCCAGAGCCTGGGATGAGCATGGGCACAGCAGGTCCCGGGGGAAAGAGCAGAGCAGAGCAGAGCCATCAAGGCAGCAACAGGGAAGGGGGTGATGTGTGGGTGGTGCTGCAGGGTCTTGGGATCCTTGGGAAGCAGTCACAGCCTCAAACCTGCCACAGCTCAAGGAGCACCCTCGGGCACATGGTGGGATTGTTGGGGTGTTCTGTGCAGGGCCAGGAGTTGGACTCATTGATCCCTGTGAGTCCCTTCCAGCTCAGGGTATTCTGGGATTCTCTGATCTTTCCCACGCCAGTGCAGCCCTTGCTCGATGCAACTCCCCAGTCTGTCCTTTCCCTGATGGCTTCCAGCAGCACCTGGACAAAGGTGTTCCATGGAGTGTCCTGCTTCCCCCTCTCTGCCCATCCTGCCAGGAAAGGGGGCTCCTCTGCCTCCCAGCTCTGGGGCATGAGCCAGTTTGCTCTTGATGATGATGAAGCCATTCAGCAGCTTGGTTTGTGGTGTGAAGCTCACACTTCAGGAGCAGGAGGAGAGAGGTGACACGGATGTGCCCAGCCTCGGTAAGGTGCCCACCACCTCCAAGGTGGGAAGAGTAAGGCTGAAAGGGCAAACAGGAGCTCAGTGGGGATGGAGTGGGCAGGACCAACTCTGACACATCCTGCCATGCAAGGGTGGCAGTGAGCAGGGCTGTACCTGCCCTGTCTCAGCTCTGCCCCCAGAAAGCACTGGAGCTGTGCCCACCAGCAGTGGGTGCATGGGCTGGTAGATGCTCCAGTGCCTGGGGGTGGTGGATGTTACAGTGTTTGGCTGCTGCGAGTCACCTGCAAAACTGCTCTGCATGGTCTCAGGATGGTGTGAACAGGGGGACCTCCAGTGGGTACCTCAGCACTGCCCCCCAGGGCAAACCCTTGCTGGGCAGGGGGAGCTGGGAGGGCAGGGCGTGGGCAGAGCTGGGGGATCACAGCCCCCCACATGAAGGGAGAGGGGCCGGTTGTGGGATGAGGAGGAGGAGCAAGAGGAGGAGGAGAAGGTGGAGGAGGAGGAGGTGGAGAGCTGCTGCTCCAGGCATCTCCTCATGGACCAGATCCCAGGAGGGCGGTGCAGCCTGAGCTCCTGCTCCCCCATCTCCCTGGCAGTCCTGGGCAGAGCCAAGGCTTGCTGTTCTGGTGCTGGTGTCACCTCCCATCTCACCCCACCGGGCCAGCAGGACCTTCATCTGTCCTCCATCTGAATGGTTCCCACAACATCCCATGTTCAACACCCCACAACAACCCCTCTGCCCTTTCCACCCCTACCCAGATTGACACCTGAGAGCTGTTTTGGAGCCCCCATCCCCTTCACCATTCCAGCAGCTCCAGGGTCCAGGGCAGAACCCCACGGGTGGTGATGGAGCTGCGGGAACTGAGGAGGAACCACGCTGGTCAGGGCTGTGCTGGAAGGCAGGTGGGATATCTGCCCATGCCAAAAACCACCAGCAGGCTCCAAGGACTGTGTTTGGGACCAGTTTGTCCAACTGCCAAGGAAAAATTCAGCTTCCAGCATCACGGCTCAGCATTCCCAGCTGCAAGGGCACCAGGGGATAGAGGGAGGGTGGCATCAGGGGAGAGGGGAGCACCCCAGTGTGCCCATCACATCCATCAGCCTCACCTCAGGCCCCTGATCCCAATGGGAATCACCAGTTGTTGGGTGTCTGCAGAGAGCTGGATGGGGGGAAGCACCGAGACAACCCCAGCAGCGTGTGAGGCGCCCGCTCTGCTTTGGGAGGCAAAGCCACACGTGCAGCACATGCTGTGAAATGACAATTCTCCCAAATGCTAATTCGGGCCCTGGAAATGACACGTGTGTCGATCCCTCGTCGCCTCCTCCCCGGGAAGTCGTGGCGCGAGAGGAGCTCGAGCGGCGCCGATTAAAAAGTACTTTCACGGAACATAAAGTGGAAGTTAAGTGAGGGAAATGATAAAGTCAGAATGAAATATTTTTACTTTCCTGCAATGAACTTGGGTGTTTTGACATGCTCAGAATAAACATTTTGACACTGCTGAAAGGAGAAAGTCAAAGTGATTCCGGGAGGCTTCTTCCCGGGGAAAATGGCAGCGAGATCGACGGGTTCCCAGGGAAAGGTTTGATTCCAACAAACCCCTGTTTTCTGATGGAAAACCATTCCAGGCAGTGTTTTCCATCAGCCCTGCACAGAGAACAGGTCTCCAGGTGAGACCAGCACCTGACTAGCTTCCCAGAACTGTAGCAGGGAGGGAAATCTGCCTTCATCCTGCTGGGAAAGGGAGACATAGGGCAGGACGGACTCAGCCTGTGCACCTCGGGTCTAGATCCTCCCTCAGCTCATAAGGGCTGATGCCGAACCCCCAGTCTGTGTAAGAGGCACAGGCAGTCCAACAGCAGCAGGGTTTGTCCCCTCCTTCATGTCCATGCTCATGGTCACATTGTGTCAAACCAAGTGTGTCACAGCGGGCTAAATTTTCACACTTTTATTTGGGGAAATTCCAAGAATTATTTTTTATTAGTTGAAAACCCAAATCATTGCATTCTGAAGAGTTGGAGTTTTGCTGAAAAAACAGACAGATACTTTAGCAATAGTCTGCTGTACCTTATGGCTCCATTTTTCATGTGATACCAGTTGGGTGGAAAATTTCTGACCAACCTTTGGTGCAAAATTTCCAACCAATCTTTGGTGCACACTCCAGGTATTGAATTTTGCTTCAGAACAGCATTTAGGGAAAATCTGTTCTTTAATAATAGTAATGCCTAATAATAGTTTTCAATGCTAATTCTTGGCAGCAATTCCCTGTGATTAAATATACCTTTGCTTGGTAGAAAATGATGTATGTCATGCAACAGATTCGTGCACCCTCTAATCTCCCCTTCAGGCACAGCCACCATAGCCAAGCACAAGGGCAGGGAAATCTGCAGCCCAGCACACAATTCCCTGTGTCCAATGGGCTGCAGCAGCTCCTCTGGGCTCAACATCACCCTGATGGCTCACAGACACTTATCACAGCCCCACACAGAGCCCCTCACCAGCTAAATGAGGACCCCTTGAGCAAGAGACCTTAGCAGATGTTGTTGATTCCTCGCACTGGTGTTCCACAGGTGAGGGCATGAAACCCTTGCCAGAGACACAGGTCATCAGTGGGGCTGTGCCAGTCCCCTTGGGAAGCAATTCCTGGCAGCTGAGCTCCTTCAGGACCCCTCTCCACTTTCCAGGTCTGTATAGGACTGTGCCCCATGTCCCTGCACTGTGGGTGCTGCTGACCCGGGGGGAATCCCCAGCACCATCCACCTCCCCCAGTGTGACCAAGGAGACACAGGGGAGGCCATTGGTGAGAGACAAGCAGTGACTGGGGGAGGTTGGTGCTGTTGGTGACCCATGTGGAGGTGAGCCAAAGGGTCCCAGCCCCAGCACCCCTACAGGCACTGCACTGGGGGTCCCCAACATCCCTGCACGATGGCACCTGTGCCAAGGGCTTGGTCACCCCTGAATTCCTGAGATTGATCCCTCAGGCTGATCAGTCACAGCTTCTTCAATAGCTTCAGCCTCTATTTGCATTTAGAGGCAGAACATTCCTCTCCAGATTGCATGCTAATGCAGCATCCCGGAATCCCTGCGTGAGCGCTTCCTAGTTAGTCTCATCTGCCTGAGTGAGCTGAAAACTGTTAAACACATTGAGTGTGTCAGACCAGATATTATCAGAAATGAGACTACCTTTTGCTGGCACCCACAGCTCCCAGACACACAGCAAAGAGTTATTTCAATCTTTTCCAGCTGTCTCCCATGTTTCTAGAGAGGCTCAGCTCTGACAGGTCTTTTAACCCTTTGCTTCCCTTTCCTTGCCTTCCCTTGCCCTGCCTTGCCCTGCCTTCCCTTGCCTTGTCTTCCCTTAAGTGACGGTATTTGGTTTGTTCTTTACCCTCCTGGGCTTCAGGAGCCACTGCTGGCCTGGCCCAGCTCCCCACCATCCCGTCACCCCTGCGGGCTCACGTCCACCAGCACCAGCAGTGTCTCCCAGCACCCTCCAGCTTGCTCACACATCCCACAGCCATCCCAGCTGGAGGCAGCGCTGGCAACCCTGGGTGCCCACATCCAGGCCTCTCCCCTCCAGTTTTGGATCCCCCCACACTTCACACTGGGCTTCACAATTCATTACCAACCCAAAGGCTCTTGGCCACCGGCTCCATCCCTCCCCAGCCTGGCTTGGCGGTCGCCCCAGCACCTCCTCCTCGGAGCATGGCTGCTTTCCCAGAGCACATTCTGCCTGTGCTGCTCTACGAGGCTGCCTTGGAGCAGGAGCAGGAGCCAGGAGTAAAGCCCCGGTTGCACGGCCAGCGTGTTTGAGAAGGGCCATCTGGCCGGGCTCGCCGTCCAAGCCCAATTCGCTGGATGGTTTTGAAGGTCACCGAGCAGGGACTGAAGGCACTTCCATATTTTCTTATATAAATAACAGCATTTCCAAGGGAGAGAGAGCAGAGGAGTGGGAAGGATCTGGGGGTTTCTCCCACCCTCCCTACCAAAAGGGGGGAAGGGCATGACACTGGAGCACAGACACACACAGATATACGTGTGACACCCCCATGTGTGCAGTGTCCCGTGCACACACGTGCCACATGCACCCATCCACATGTGCACATGTGCCCACACTCAGGTGTGCGTCCATGCACACACACACACACACGTAGATGCTCCATGCAAGCACCCACACACACCTGTGCCAAGGACTGAGTTCTTCCAGCTGGGACAGGCTCCATCCCCCAGCCAGGATGTGCTGGCAGCCCCCAGAGCCCTCTGATCTGGCAATAGAGCTGGGTTCCCTATGGAAGCAGAATCAGGCTCCCTCTGGAAGCAGTGCCCTCATGTTCATGGGCTCCAGAGAACACCTTGTAACTCCACAGCAGCCAGGAGCAGGACAGGAATGTCCCAGATTCTGCAAGACCCTCAAAGACCCCTTGCTCCAGGTCTTCCCATACCTTTCCACAGCCATCCAGCCTTCTCCTACTCTGCACAGACTGGGGTCCAGCACCCAGCACCCAGCTGCAGCACTCAGGACCTTCTCCCAGTCACACTGAGCACCAGCCCTGTGCCATTTAACTGGACCAAGGCTCCCTGTTGTTTCCCTGGAGAGCCCTGGAGGACACCCCTGGGCTCCCACTGCTCCTCGGTGCTGGCCAGGTGCCCACATCGTGCCATCCACAGCCCAGCCATTTCCCTTTGCCCCTTGGAGAGCAAACGCTCCAGGCAGGAGGCTGGGTCACCAGCCCAGAATGAAACATCCCTGTATCAGCCCTGCACGGATCCTGGAAAACCAGAGGGGAGGTTTGCCAGGGCTGCTGCACTGGGAGTCTGCAATGGGTTTATGGCCATGCCCACTCCCACCATCCCCAGTCAGTGCTGAAGATTCCACTTTCCCTGGACAGCCCTACTGTGGGTGCAGGGAGAGCAGGAGTCCTGGCAGGACAGGGCATGGATGGGAGAGCCCTTCCAGAGGCAAAGATGCAGCCTATGATGCCACAGCCCCAGGAAAGCCTGCAGGGGACACAGGGCTGGGCTGGGGGGCACAGAGGCCCGATGCTGGAGGGCTGAGTGTCTCCCAGTGCCTCAGGACCCCTCGGTGAGGTGCAGGGCTGAGCTCCATGGCAGGGACACACAACCCCCTTCCCGAGCAGCCCTGAGGGTCTTCCCACAGAGCCGGTGTGTGCAGCCCAGGGGCTGCCTCGTGGGTGTCCAGGGAGTGGGGATTGTCCCCAGGGCTGCCTCAGCTCACAGAACAGGCTGAGTCCTCTGTCCAGAGCCTGGGCACCCCAACCTCATCCAGCCCAGCTGCACCCCATGCCTGCTCCCCACCTGGGGCTGCACTGCCCCCTGTGCCGAGTTGCTGCTTCCCCTCCCTTTCCCGGTTGGATGGGCAGCCTGTTGATGCTTTGGGAGTTTCTCCTCCGTATCTCGCCATATCTCCCAGTGCTGTCAAACCCAGCCGGAGCTTTAGCAGGCAGCAGCGCTGCCGGGAGGCGCTTCTTGCCTCCAACGCCCTCATTTGCCAAAGCCCCAGCTGGGGTCAGGGACTCCCCTCCTGCCGGGAGCCCTTTCCCAGGGGAGCCAGGTGGTACCTGCCCCGCGTGGGAGGGAGGTGAGGTGTCGGCGCTGGCACTGCCAGCCCGGCTGGGGCACGGGGAGCAGCCCCGAGCGGGACCCGCGGGTGCGAGGCGGGATCAGGGTGCGGCCGAGCTCAGCGCAGCCCCCGCTCCTGCCAGCTCCTGCCGGGAAGCCTTAGGCGGGTGCTCCATCTCCGGAGCCTCGCCCCGCTGGGCAGGACCCGCTCCCGCTCGAGCCTCCGGCAAAGGCACCGGCCCGGGGGTCCGCGAACCCCCCGGTGCTGGGCAAGGCACGGGGAGGCCAAGGGCTGCACCTCCCTTCTGTGGAAAATTACAGATCCTCCTTTTTTTTTTTTTCTTTTAAGGGTGAGGTGGGTTTGGTTTTTTCCCTTGTTTGTGCAGGTATTTGTCAGAGGATATTTTTAAATGAGCTGAAGTCAACCAGCGCGGGATCCGAACGGCCTGTGCTCCAGCATTCCTGTGGCTTGGGCCAGCGGGGACCTGCTGACCCGGCCGGAGGGGTCGGCCAGGGAGGACGTGCCGTTCCCGGCCCCTGCCCACGGGGAGGAGGAAATTCCGGGCTGTCCAAGAGTGCCGGAGGGGAGCTGCGCTCCCCGGGCGCTCCGGCAGCATCCTCGGCTCCAGTTGCCTCAGCACCGCTCCCAGGACACCCCGCATGGCCAACCCGTCCGGAGCGATCCCGGCCCCCGCCCCCGAGCCCCGCTCACCAGCTTTGCAGACAAACAGCCCGGCCTCAGCCCTCGGGGCCGGGCCGGCGGGTCCCGCCCTGCCCAGAGGGACCTGGGGGATGCGGTCACCTGCTCCCTGACGGCCTTGGGGAGGGAACAGCTGCATCGATTCCTGCTGCTTGCTTTTTGCTTCCAACCTGCAGCAGTGCAGGCCTTCTGCCATTCCCAGCCCTCCTTTCCTGCTGCCTCAGTCTCCCCTGACCCCGGTGGAGCTCACAAGAGCTGTGCTGTGCAGGGGTCGATGTGTAAGGTGGGCTCTGCTGCAGCACAAAGGAGAGGTAGGTGAGCTCCTTGTCCCGGACCCGAGGGCTCCTCCTCACTCCACACAAGCACACCCGACCCCTGCGATCCCCTCCCGAGCCCTGGCATGTCCTCGGCACCCAGGCACGTGGAGATGCACCACAGCAGCGGGGTCAAGCATTTCATAGCCCAGGGAAGGGTCAGGAGGCCCCAGGTTTCCCAGCCCAAACTTTGGGAAGCACCACCTCCAGCCAGCGGAGATGGAGCCCTACACGTTGGATTTGAGCCCGTGTTCTGATCTCCACCCGCCCTTCTCCCACACAGAGGGCTGGTGGCCAGGCACTTCTGGGGTTATGGGCTACAGCCAAGGGCCAGGAAAAGTGGATGCCATGGGCACCATGTCCTGCAGGGTCTGGGGCTCTTTCCTGGGGGTGCAGCCATGGGGAAATCCTTCCTGGTGGTGGAGTTGCTGCCCTGGTGAGGTGTTCATGATCATCCTGGGGTGACAGACAAGGGGGATTGGCTTCAAACCGACAGAGTGTAGGTTTAGATTGGATATTAGGAAGAAATTCTTCCCTGCGAGGGTGGGGAGGCCCTGGCACAGGTTGCGCAGAGAAGCTGTGGCTGCCCCATCCCTGGAAGTGTCCAAGGCCAGGTTGGACGGGACTTGGAGCAACCTGGGCCAGTGGAAGGTGTCCCTGCCCAAGGCAGAGGGTGGAATGAGATGATCTTTAAGGTCCTTCCAACCCAAACCAGTCTGGGATTCTGTGATTCTATGAACTCTTTAGGCACCAGTGAGTGTGGCATGAACTGTTCCTGTACCAGGTGAATCTCTGTTGAAATACTGCAGCACCACTGCCCCGGGATGAAGAGGGAGGAACTGGGCTGCTGGAACTGTGGACAAACTGGTTAAGCAACACGTATGAGACAGGAAGCTGGCAGGGAAGGCACGTGCCAAAACACTTGCCCCAACACTGAGCTCCAGCACCTCAGCCTTCCCTGCCCTCTCCAGCACCTCCTGAGGGCCATGGTCCAGCAGCACTCAGCCCCTGCTCAGCAGATGATCCTACCCTGGCCCAAGCGGGGCAACATTCCCACTCCTCCTCTCAACAGCACATGGGTGAACAACTCCTCCACCTCCTAAGCCTCCACTGCAACGCCTACATGCTCCCTCACTTGTGTCAGAAGACTTCAGGATGGGAATCCATAGGAAAATGCCTCTCCATGCACAGGGTGGACATGAACTCTGTCCTCACTCAGGGGGAACAGCCACGAGCTCAGGCACGGGCAGCTCCCAGCTGGTGGCACATCCCAAGGGGTCAGTCAGTCTGTCAGTGGGGAATCACAGAATCATAAAGGTTGGAAAAGACCTCCAAGACCATCAAATCCAATCTCCAACCAAATCTCACCATACCCATTGAATCATTTCAGTCAGTGCTACATTTACTTGTTTTTTCAACACTTCCAGGGACAGTGACTTCACCCCTGCCCTGGGTAGCCTGTGCCAATGTCTGACCATTCTTTGTGACAAACTTTTTCCTGATATCCAACCTGAACCTCCCCTGGTGCAACTTGAGAACTGAAATGTTTCTCTCACAAAAGGCAAAGCAAAAACCCATCCATTTCCCTATTTCTTGTAATAGAACATATCTGCCAGTGCCAGTGCACCCCTACTTGGGGTTAGCTAGTGCAGCTGAGAGGAACTCCACACCCCAACTACTGTCCCCTTCCCCCTGCAAGCCACATCACACCAGTGTGATGCTCAGACACAGCAGGACCTGCCCCACTCCCCAGAGATCCCAGCACGTGGCAAGAACCAACTGATGGGTCCAAACAGAAATGGGGAGCGCTGAGAACAAGAGCCCTGCAGATCAACTGCTTCATCCTGTGAAGGTTTATGGGCATCCCAGAGACAGAGAGGGGTCTGAAGGAGAGCAAAGGGAAGCTCAGCAGGTTGTTAAAGGCCTTTAGCAGGTGTGGAGGGTGACCAATGGGTTGTATCTGCTGAAGGTGACACCCAAACCCCCAGACAAGGATTGTAAGAGTAGTGCACTGTATTCCATCCTGCAGGCATGGGGAGAGCTCTGCACAGACCACCCAAACCCCCATCTGCAGCACAGTTGAATCAGACTCCAGGATGTTTCCTCATGCACTATGCAGAGCTACAGGAACCCCAGTTCGTGCTGGTTCAGAGGGGGGTTGCCACAGTAGGTTCTGGACCCAGTTTGTGCTGGTTCAGGGGCACATTGTCACTGTGGCTCCCATAAGAGCCATGGATGTAGCACAGGGGGTGGCAGGAAAGCACTTCCACCCCCACAGATGCTGCTGAAATCTCGGGATTAGCTCTAAATTCACATCACAGGCCACTTATTGGTGGTCCCCCCCAGACCATCTCATTGTGGCTGGTGCAAGCAGAGCCCTGCAAGTGCCCGGGTTATGCAGCAAACACTGCCCCTTTTTACTGGAGTTTGAGTGCAGGGCCATCGCAGTGGGCACAGTCCCTTTGGTGCAGGGCACAGTCCTTTTGGTGCAGGGCACATCCACGCTCCAGGGAGGCATGAAAGCTCTTCAGGAGCTTTCCTCAGTGTCCCCCCAGCAAGCAGCTCCCTCCCTGTTTGTGCAGGGACGCGCTGGCCCCGTGCCCGGGGAGGGTGGTGCTGCACTTTCCCTGCCGTGGAGCAGCTGCAGCCAAGCTGATTTCCCCACACTGAGCATCTCCACCCTGGATGGTGTCGTCTCCTCCCACTTCCACAGGGAGGATTTTTTGGGGGGTGGCAGGTGCTGTGGTTTTGGTGCTGTCCCAGAGGGGACAAATCATCTCCCTGGACTGTCAGAGAATCACAGAGTATCCCGAGCTGGAAGGGACCCACAAAAATCATCTAATCCAACCCCTGGCCCTGCACAGACACCCCAACAATCCCACCCTGGCCCTCAGAGCATTGTCCAAACCCTCCTGGAGCTCTGGCAGCCTTGGGGC
>NW_021940789.1:1556804-1558514 GCF_001715985.3 Manacus vitellinus
CCTGCCCTGACACAGCTCCAGCCGTTCCCTGGGGTCCTTTCACTGGTCACAGAGAGCAGAGTTTGGTGCTGCCCCTTGTGAGGCAGCTCTAAGAAAACTGTCACCTCTTTCAGAAGTGGCATTGATGTCTTTGTTTGCTGGTCTGTCTCCAGCCTCCAGGATGGTGCTTTTAGCCCTCTCCTACCCGGTTTTTCATCAGTTGTCCCCAGGATCTCCCTGGTGGAGCCTGTGGTGACCTCCTCACTGCACACCTGTGTGTTTGGTGGGAGATGCAACCACAGGGCTGGAGGTGCTTTGGAAGGAGCTGAGGTGTTTGAACCTAATTCTACTCGACACTCACTGACTGCAGCTGGATACCTCGCAGTTCTGGGTCTTCCAGTGGGCATCAGCAGAGCAGAGTGAATTCAGAGGAGGTCACTGAGATGGTCCATGGACTGGAGCATGGCCCACTGTGAGGAGAGGCTGAGGAATGAGGTTTGTTCAGACTGGAGATAAGAAGCCTTCACAGGGGGATCTTCACAGCCATCTTTACAGTCTTAAGCTCTGCCAGGGGAGGTTTAGGTTGGATATTAGGAAGAAATTTTTTACAGAGAGGAATTACAGAGAAATTTTTTGACAGACATTGGAATGGGCTGCCCAGGGAGGTGGTGGATTCACCATCCCTGGAGGTTTTTAAGATGAGACTGGATGTTGTACTCAGTGCCATGGTCTGGTAACCACAGCAGGGTTGGATCAGGGGTTGGACTTGATGATCTTGGAGGTCTTTTCCAACCTGGTTGATTCTATGATTCTGTGATCTGCAAGGAGACCACCAAGAAGGCAGATCCAGGCCTTTGCAATTGTTCACAGTAGGAGGACGAAGACAAGAGATATGAACCAAAACAAGTTTGGACTGGATATAGGGGGAGGAGTTTCACCATGGGAAAGGTCAAACGTGGCAGTGGAGAGGCTGTGCAGCCTCTGTCCTTGCAGGCCTTCAGGATTTGACTGATCGTGAAAAAAATCCCTGAGCAACCTGGTCTGACCCTGCTTGGAGCAAAAGGTTGAACAACAGACCATCAGAGTCCTTCCACCCTGAATTTCCCTGTCATACTGTGCTGCTGCAGGTGGTGGGGTTTTCTTTCTCTGTACAGCTTTTCGCTTATTATATCTTCTGTCTGGATTCCTTAAAAAGCCATTTCACCATTGAAGGAATGTCTTGGGAATGGCTCTGTGCTTTCACTTCAGGAGCATTCAAGATTGTTTCCATTTTCTGGTGGCTTGGGGGATTTTTCACACCCGTGATTGATGGTGTGCCACATGCTGCAGCCCTACACGAGCAGTTAAGTTACAAAGCAAAGCAACTCCAACCCACAGAAATGCCACAAGTGAGATAGTCCACAAAACCATAACTGTGCCTTCTTATCCATATTCAGGCTGCAGGGTATTTAATTACGAGATCCCAGATTATCAGCACACGCTCCTGCCTTGTTCTGTGCAGGAGGAATGATGTGTCCTGAATGACAAAGCTGTTCAACACTTTCTTTTCCTTGGTGCTTGTTCAGTCATTCAGGGCTCATATGTGTCCAAAGCTTGCCAGGACCAGAGGGAATGGCTGGAGTCAGGGCAGGGTCAGGTTGGATCTCAGGCAAAGGTTCTTCCCCCAGAGGCTGGTTGGGCACTGCCCAGGCTCCCCAGGGCAGTGGGCACAGCCCCAAGGCTGCCAGAGCT
>NW_021940789.1:1558621-1561616 GCF_001715985.3 Manacus vitellinus
TGATCCTTGTGTGTCCCTTCCAGCTCAGGATATTCCATTCCTTCTATTCTATTTTATTCATTCTTGTGCTGAGCCAGGCAGGAGGATCCTGTGTCACTCCTGGAGTAAGCATGACAGGAACCACCAGCAATGTTCTGAAAGGGAAGCCATCAAACATGGCAGTTATTTCTGCCTTTCTCCATGGGACCATCTCTGGTTATACCCCCTCTTCTCCACCCTCCCATCTCCCTCTAGAAAATTAGTCTTCACTCCCAGGGATAGGTCCTGGGAAGCTCCTTTGTGAGCACGTGTAGAGAGGGCCAGGGCTGCAGAGCAGTGCCACGCTGAGGGTATGGCTGTGTGGGCAGAGGGGTGCAGCCCCCCAGACGGACTGTGCCAGGCCATCACTGGAGAGAGGGGAGGTCACCAGCACCTGCACACCCAGGCACCAGCATTTCCTTGGGCACTGGACTTGCAGGAGGGGGTCTGGTCCAGACCCTGCTCCTTCCTCTGGGGCAGAGCAGTGCCTGTCCAGGGCTGGGAGCCTGGGCTGGAGCCCTGGGCTGTGCCAGTGCTCTCTGCAGCTGCCTGGCCATGCGTGGGAGCGTGGGACCCGCGTCCTGCCCACCTGGCACCGTGCCTGGCAGGCCAGCTCAGGGCAGGAGCCAGCTGTCTGCTCGGAGCAGGGAGCGGGCAGGGACCTGGCCACACTCCACTCGGCGCAGAGCAATTGAAAAATTGCTGGAAGGTTTCCATTGGAGGGGCAAAAAAAAAAAAAAAGGTGTCAGTGAAAACTTGTTTAGCCAAACGGGCTTCCCTGGCACGAGGCTAGGGCTGGGCAGCTCCCCACTCTGCCGTGGTGCTCGCCCTGTGCCAGGCAGGCAGAAACAGGCAGGGAGCAGGGGGAGCTGGCAGCTGGCAGAGCTGTGGGATCCACACTCCAGGCCAAGCAGCTCCCTAGAGCGGGACAGGAACCCACAGCACAGCCTTCTCTGCCACAAGTGGAAGTGTTTTCTAGTGCTCAGCATCATCCTGGAGCAAAGGTGGAGAAAGAGAAAGGCCCTTCCAAAGAGCTTCTCCCCATTTGCCCACACGCTGCCTGTCCTGCCTGCAGTGCCCTGTGTGCAGCTGCCCACCCCATCCTGCCCCCCTGCCCGACTTGGTGAGGGGCTCCCAGCACCACCAGGAACCACAGCACTCACTTCTGGGCCCCCACACCCACACACACCCCAACCTGTGGATGGAGGACAGGTCCCTTCCTGGGGACGGGGCCCTGAACCCGGGGTGACTCTGGATGGGGTAGACAAGAGGAGGGCTCCAGCTCCCCCTCTGTGAGGTTCAGAGCCCTCCTAGCCCTTTAGGATTGAAACTCTTCTCTGACTGTCCCTGGGTTGCTACTGACAGCAACTGGGCTGTCTGCTTCCATACAGGACCCACTGGGAATTTTCTTTCCAGGTGGGGGGGTGTCTCCTACCCATTCCCACAGTCTCTCACGCTGGACACCATGTCCAGGGGATGCTCCCACACAAGGTGCTCAGGTGCCTTCTGAGGTCTGGAAAAGCACCAATTGTAGCCCAATTTTGTACCACAATATTGAGTCCAGTACAACCCAACTGCCCTGGGGGCTGTTCTGTTGCTTTTCGCTTCATCCTCCATCCGAAATCTGCTGGGGTTTCACCAGGGAGGGCCTCCCTGCTAAAACAGTGCCCCCTGCTTGGCTGGTAAAGGCAGCGGCTGCTCTGCTGGAGCCCTCATCTCTCTGCCCCCCCTTTGCTCCACGACCCCCCTCAGCATCCACGCCATCTCCAAGGACTGTCCTGCAGCCAGAAGCCTGGAGCATCCCTGGCTGGCACCCCTGCCCATGGCTGTGGGCCAGGACCCCCGGGAGGACGGGCAGCCCCGGATCAGCCGAGCAGATGGGCTGGGATGGCAGCAGCCAAGAGGCCATGGAAATACATGTCATGTTTGGAGGAAAGGGCTCCCATCAGCACGTATCTGTCTGGCTGGGCATGTTCCATAGGCAGGGGAATGCTCAGCTGCTAATCCACATAATCCTGCTCTAGGCTGGATTCATTTTAAAAAATAAATAAGTGGCTGAGAGCAGTTTTTGGTCCATCTGACTCAAGTGCTGGGCTCTGATGGCAAGAGGCAGAACCACAGGAGCCTTATTTACACTGATTTTCACGCAATGTGCTGCTTGGATCAAGGAATTAAAGGACTACAAGGCAAGAGTAACCTGCAAATCAGGCAAGGGCATCCCAGCTGGCACACAGCATGATCAGCCACTTACCTGGACCTTAACCCCTGTTTAATGCACAGTTTTCATGTTCACACCCAGAGCCCAGTCATGCATTCAGATGGAACAGGCTGCTGGGCCCAAATCTTGACATTTTGGTCAAATAATATTCCATTTATTGGAATAAAACACTCAAACCATACACCCTACACAGGAAGTCCCATCAAGTTGTTTTCCCCGTGGTGCAGCTCTGGGGGCTCTGCTGGGTGCTGGAGCATCCCTCTGGGATGGCAGGGTCTTCTGGATTGTGAGGAAAGAAGCCTCACAATCAAGTGGGTGACAGGAAAAGCTTTTCTCACTCTGGCAGCGCTGGATGGGTGCTGTGGTGACCCAGGCAACCACCTCAGAGGTGTCTGCTCTGCTCAGCTGGGGCAGGACCTGCTCTTGGCAGGACCTCTGGGGCATGGGACAGAGTCTGGCTGGTGACACAGCCTTGGTCAAGCTCTTCCCCACCCCAGGATGGCTTTGGGAAGACTAGCTGAACTGTGCTGAAGAAAATAAGGTATCCTGCCCAGAGCAGCCTTGCTCTGCTCCCAGGAGGGGCAGCCGTGGCCATCAGGAGGAGCCAGGGCCTGAAGGGACTTGTCCCCGTCAGGCACCTCCAGCTGAGAGCCAAGTTTCTGTGCTGATCTCTGGGCCAGATTCCCAGCAGAGCACACACACCCCAGCCTGCTGGAACTGGCAGCAGGCACAGGCTTTGCAAAAGTGCCCCCGTGGCTG
>NW_021940789.1:1561739-1593862 GCF_001715985.3 Manacus vitellinus
GCGTCCACCTCCCCACTGTGGGAAATGCCTGACCCAGATTCGGGGCTCATTAGCAAGTCAAGTTCCTCATGAAAAGCAGGTTCTTGATGCTGCATCTGGCCATGAGTAACTCCACGTGGTTGCACAACACCTGCTTGTGCCATCTCGCTTCCCTTTCCATCCTGATGAAACCTGAAGCCCGGGCATCACCCTCGGCTGGTGCTGGCAGGTTCCCTTGGCATGGGGGTAATGCCATACTCAAGACACCTGCAAGACTGGGGCCATCAGGTTTCCCAGGCCTGGAAAACCTGTTTTCTGGATGAAATATCTTTAGTTTGAAAAGGGAGAGGACCTGACTCTAAATACATTTTGGACCCCAGGTAGAATCAGAACTGGCAGACCTTGCTTGGTCTTTGTTCACAGGTGACTCCTCACCAGAGTCCACAGATGAGCCCTAGAGCTGTTTGGCTGCAGGTTGGTTATGGGGAAAGGACTGCAAGAGTAGGAGACCCTGTAGGAGGATGAGGCAGTGTTGGGATGCACATTGGCATCTGGCACATGGAAAAAGTGGGAGGGGGTGTAAGAGGATAGAGAACCTCCCCACTGGGAGTTTCCCCAGAATCCTGGCCAAATATAACCCCACAGGAATTAGCCACATCTGTGCCAGAGGTGACAACATCTGTGCTTGGTTTGGCCACCTCTGAGTGTCCTGCAAGGCAAAGGCCTGGCAGGATCGAGATGTCCTGATCAGATGGGCAGTGAAGAGAGGCAGCCCCAAGGGTGGGCTGATGGGCACAGCACTCCCAGCCCCCCCATCCACATTCAGGGACATCTACCAGCCCCAGTCTGATGCCTGCTGATGTTAGACTGGCATGGGCTGGCAGGTTCTCGTCCCTCATTAAGGAAGCATTCACTGCATTGCCATCAGGAATGTCCTCAGCCCACAGGGAACCAGTGCCCAGAGCCAGCAGCACACAGGCATGAGCAGGACTGACTTACAGTGCCCAGAGCCAGCAGCACACAGATGTGAGCAGGACTCACAGCCTCTGTGTGTCGGGCAGAGTCACTGCCAGGCACTGGGACTGGGCTCTGAGTGCCCCGAGCAGGGTCGTGCCCCTTGGAGCATTGAACTGTAGAATCATGGAATGGCTTGGGTTGGAAGGGACCTTAAAGCTCATCCTGCTCCAGCATCCCAAACATCTCTTTGGATTCCCATAGCCTTGGTCCGTGCCCACGGGGTCACCACTGAACGTATAAGAGACAAGCAGAGTAACTGCAGTGTCACACAGGGAGGGATGGAGTGGGACACCCCTGTGCTCAAGGCAGTGGGTGAAGACAGGATGTGGGGACTACCACCAGCCTCCCCTCTGAGCCCACCCAGGTCCTTCCCAAACAGTGTCATGTGAGGAAAGCTTGCAAGATACTCAAGGGAAAAGATTTTTTTCTGGTCCATTCTGTAGATGGAGCTTGACAAAAGTGTCTTGCAGCAGGTGAGTGGCCCAGCACATCTTCCATCACCTTGTCTTTGCTAGACCAAGGCCTCATCATCGCTTGTATGAGTACAGATCAACACTCCCCCCTCATGCAGAACCACCTCATCACACACACATGGGTGTCCCAAGCCAAAGGGGCTCAGCAGGTGCATCCCCAAAACCAGTCCATGTCCTGGGAAATACACTTTGTCTGACATGGGAATGCTGGAGCTGGTCCTCAGAGCAGTTCTCATCCAGGACCCCCAAAAGGCTGCAGGAACCTGGTCCCCCCACTCCCCCCAGGACCAGAGGAAGGCAGCCCCCCTCCCATCACATGCTGCCTGATGCACAGGACACCTTGCAAGAGAAACCTATTTCCTTGCACAGCAGCGCCTGTCGACTGCCTGGTGATTTAACTCCCCTTCTGCTCTGAATTAGGGAATAAAAAGCAAAAGTTTTCATGTAATAGAAGCCAGTGCAGTGGCCTTGCAAGTTGTTAAAATTTAAAAAGGCAACAATAAATCTGCTGAGCTGAGAAGAGCTCTCAAAGAAAAGGGGTAGATTTGTTTTCTCTTTACTGTCTTGCAGGTGATTTTCAAGGCTCGCTGGTATTTCATTTCTTGTTAATTGTTCTCCTTTCTGAACTGAGAGCTTTGTCACCTCAGATCCTGAGCAAGCACGAACACCTGGCAGGGGAAGGGCAGCAAGGTGAGAGTTAATTCCACACCTGCCTTCCCAGGGGAGGCTCACCCTGCTGCTGGCTCAGATGCTGCTTCTTACCTTCTTCTGTCCCCAGATCAAATCCAAATGTTCAAGGTCATGTGTCCTTCTGCAGGGAGATCTAAAATGCAGTTTTTCAGTGACAGGTCTGAACCCCGACCTTTGCTGCTGCTGCTGCAGAGCAGGGGGGCTGCACAGCCCCCCTGTGCCCTCCTCGGGGGGTGATGGAGCTGAGCACACCCAGGGAGCACCTCCAGCCCTGCCTGTCGTGGGTCCTCCTGCTGCCCCAGCCCAGCAGGGCTCACCCTGCAGGACACCAGAGGCCCTGTTGTGGCCGGGGTTCCCCAGGCAGAGAGTGCTGCCCTGTCCCAAACCCCCCCAGCCCACCCCCTCCTCTCCCAGTCCTGCATGTGGTGGTTCCCCAGGAGCCAGGAAGGGCACAGCTGGCAGGAAGGGACTCGGGCTCTGTTTGGGATCTCACTCAAAGCTGCTGAGCAGCAGGAGGTAGGGAAGCAAGCTGGGAAGAGCCGAGTGATGCCAGAGGCTGTAGTCATATCCTTCTCCTCCCAGGAATGCCCCGTTTATCCAGGCATTTCCTGCTCCCTGAGAGCCAAAGGTGGAGATAATGTTCAGCATCAAAGGTCACAGACCACCAGACCCCAGAGAGCAGCCCCAGGACTGGTCACCACAACCCTGGGAGAAACAGAGATCAGCAATGCAGAGGAGGGAACAGGTTGGAGGGGTGATTGGGATAGACAAAGTGGGTGTGTGGGGACTCACCACCTTCTTTAGGACCAGTGAGGCACTTAAAAGTTCACTAGAGATTGAAAACCAAGTGGCTTCACAGTCTGCATCAGTCTGGGGCCAAAATTTGGTGTTTTCTAGAGGAAACTGGCCTAAAAGGTCCAAGAAGGAACAATCCTCTGAGTGTAATTGCTCACACAACCTCACATGGATTAGAAGTTCTGGAATTTAACATCCCTTATTCCAGTTGTCCAGACGGAGAAAGGGGTTGCTCCCAGCACTGCCCCAAACCAGCAGCTCCTGTTGGAGTGCGCTGAGGTAAAATCTTCATCTTCCATGTGAACCCCTGCCATGCAGTTACATAACCCCATGGAGGATTAATCCCAACCCCAGGGATTTACAAGCACTAAACTCACCACAAGCACCATGAGAAGCTGCCAACAGGGCTGGATTTCCAGTCCCAGGAAGCACCAAGCACCAGCCCAGCCCGAGAGGGTGTCATTGGAGATGGCACACTTAGGCAGGAGCAAGCAGCTCCAAGCACATGGCACATTTCCATCCCAAAATTCCCCTATAAAACCCCCCTGTGTGCAGGAACCAGTGAGAAGGGTGAGGTTTGCACACACCATGGGAGGGAAGAGCTGAGCACATCAGAGGAGGAGGGCTCTGCACAAGCTGCTGCAGAGGATGCTGCTGTAATCACCCACCCCTGGGCATTGGTCCCTGCAGGGTCCAGTCTGCTGCAGACAAAACCTTCCCTGACAAGGACCTGGTTGGCAAGGCCAAGGCCAGGATTAGGATGGAGAGGAGAAGCTGCCACTTGACTGGAATGTGGCTGTGAGTTGTGGCCTTCCCATCAGGCTGAAGAGGGGTTTGGGCTCAGGAAAAAGGCAGGCAAGGCAAGAGGGAACAGGAGGTAAACCAGAGCTGGGGGTGGGGGCATCATGGAAGTAAACCTTTGGCAGTGGAGCCCATCCCAGGTCTGCCCCAGGTGGGTGGGAACTCCCAGGTTGGCTGTGGGTGATCTGGTCCTTCAGATCACCCTGTCATCACTGTCTCTGTGCTCCTCCTGCTGTGGGTGCTGGATGGCTGGGGAGCAGTTCTGGGGGATGTCCTCAAGCAACAAGGAACCAGTGCATGGTGTAGGGCAGTCCAGGAATGGGTCTGGGATGCCTCAATCAATGGAGAACAGAGGTTTTGGTGAGGAGGGGGAGATGGGAAAGGCAGAGGGACAGACAGGGATGCAGAAGAGAGCAAGGGGGCAAAGGAGAACGGAGCAAAGCCAAGGTCTGGGTGGAGGAGACAGGTTTGAGATGCACTTCGAGGCCCCCACCTGCTCCCCCACCACTTGCCCTGTGTCCATGAGCAGAACAGGGCTGCCCCAGCCTTGGACACTGTTCAGAGAAACCAACCCCACAGCAACTGCTCAGCACACCCCAGCTGGCTGCACAGCACCCCTGGCTCTCCCTGCTGTGTGGCAAGGCCTTGGTAGCAGGAGGCCTCTGTGAGAAGCTTCTAGAAGCTTTCACCATGCCCAGTGGAGCCAGTGCCAGTCGACTCCAACACAGACTCTTGCTGCCAGTCCAAGGTTGAGGGTCACGTAAAGACCCTGACAGACCTGAACCTTCAGTCACATCCCAGCACCAGCCAATCCAGATTTTCACATTTGTATAAATAATTGATTAGTTCCTCGCTGATACCAAAAAGTTAGATTCTAAGCCTGGAAAGGGCACCAAGTTTTGGCTTAAAGGGGTTATTTTCATTCTCAAGCTGTGTCATTAAAATCTTCAGTGATACCCCACAGCAGCTCAGCAGGTAACACACGGGCTGTGCTGCTGGGAGGCAACTGGGAAGTTGCCCAGGGCAGTGATCACAGCTCCAAACCTGTCTGAGTTCAAGAAGCATTTGGACAATGCTCTCAGGCACAGGGTAGGATCGTTGGGGTATCCTGTGCAGGGCCAGGGGTTGGACTCAATGGTCCTGATGGGTCCCTTCGACTCAGCATATTTCATGATTCTGTGATTCTATGGTTTTAGGAACTGCACTTCTCACCAGCTTGTCCCAGCAACCTCCCTGTGCTGTTACCTGCATTTCCCCCAGCAAACCCAGTTATCTGATCAAAGAGTCCTGAAGCTGCTTCTGTTGACTTCTTAAATAATATCCAGAGGGGCTTATTGCCTGTAATGTGCCCCCCTCCCGGACTCAGCTCATCAGGGGCTCTGTGCAGTGTCACACAAGTGCTGCCCAACGCCCGTGGCAGCTCCTGCCAGTGCCTCCCTCGAGCATCTTGTCACCGGCCATCTGCATCCCATCCCATCCAGACCAACCCCTGTGCCCAGCCCTCTCAGCCCCTCCTTTTCCCTCCCTGCACAGGGATCGTGGCTGAGCATGCAGAGCATGGAGGAGACGCTGACCTGGCTGGGAACCAACTCAGAACCACCTCCCAGCACTGTAGGTGACATGAAGTGCTCCCTCTCCATGGGTTGTAGAGCCAGTACCACTCTCTCAGCAGCCAGGGCTCAAATGCTGCAGGCTTCATCCAGGGCTGCTGTTTGGGGCTGGGGGTCTCCCCTGGGGTAAGCTGAGGGGCTTGAGGCTGGTGCTGTGCCACCAGGTAAGGTGGGAACATGGGGCAGGGAAGTGTCCTCTGGAAACCACCCTCATGAGCTGCTCCCCAAGGACATGTGTGCAGGGCCAAACCACCAGGACTCCACCCCGGACCTGTGAACAGTCTGTATCAAGGAAAGCTGCACAAAATAGCATATTTATTAGGAAAATCACTCAGTCACACACAGCAGGGAGGACTTGCCTGCGGAGCAGGGATCCCACAGTAGCTGGATTTTGCCCACTACTGTGAAGCTGCAGTTGGTCCCATCACACCTCCTACCACATCCCAGCTCCCTGCTCAGGGACCTCCACTGCCGAATCCTGTGGATCTCTGATCCCTGGCCCAGGACACAGGAGCATCCCTGGTTCCCCTGCCTCATCCTGGGGCACTGCTGCTCCCAGGTCCCCACACTGGCTTCCAGGCAGCTCATGTTACACTCACCTTTGGACTCTCCCTGTGTCCCTGTTTCTGGGCTGGAAAAAGTGACTGTGAAAGCCAAATTTTCCAGGGAGTTACCTGATTCTAGAAACAGAAGCTTTAAGAAAAGCATCAAATGTTGCAACAGAACAGGAAGGTTTTTTCCATGTTTCCACTCTGGGGCTGTGGGGGGGATGGCAGGCCCAGGAGGCAGGTGAGCTGGGACCAGCCTCCCCCCCACGGGTACGGAATGCGATGGCACAGAGGCAAGTGAGCTAAAAATTAAAACCTGGCAGATCACGCCAGGAATGACTTGGAGGAGCAGCTTGCTAATGGTGTAAAAGCTGGTAATAAAAGCTTTTTCAAATACATCAGAAGCAAAGAGCCTGCCAAAAGCTCTGCAGGGCCAAGAGATGGTGAAGATGTAAGAGAAACACTCTGCGAGGAAAAGGTCACACAGATGAACTATCTGCATCATCCTTCACAGGGAGCTCCCAGTGCCAGAGCAGTTCTTTGGGGATGGAGGTCTGGGAAGCATTTCAAACCAAAACATCAATCAGAAACAGGAGCAAACCACCAGAACCAGGTGGATTTAACTCAAGAGATCTGAAGAACCCAGTGGTGAAAAGGCTGAACTACTGAACTGTGAGTTCCCCTTGGTGCCACAGGAGTGGGGAGGGTAGAGGTGGTGACCCAGCCAGGAAGAGCAGAGCTTGGCCTGTGCTGGGTGGGGAGTGCAAGGTTTGGGGAGAGATGCAATGTCAGCTTATTAGACTGAGTTTTCAGCACACAAAACTGGAGATCTGCTCTCAGCACTTCAGGACTTGGGCTCCAGTCACGCCGACTGTTTTTCACACCTACCCTGAGCCTCATTCCTTGCTCAGTGAGGAGGAGAATGTGCTGCTGGACACCTTTCCTGTTCCTTGGCCAGAACAACCTCTACCCAAGCTGATCATTACCCTTCAGCCCCTGGGGAGGCACAGGGACCTGCCCTGCCCAAGGTGCTTCCCTCTGGATGAGGTGAGCTGCTCTCCCACTCCTTGTGAGAGAGTGGGTTTGGGCAGGTGACTGCAACAATGAATAGCTGGGAAATAAACCTGCAGATTAAATTCAGCACCAGTGAACACAAGGAATGGACATGGGAAGGAACAAGGCTGTTTAAGGAGAGGTGTGTAAGGATGTGTGTGAAAGGATGGAGAAGCTGTGGCTGCCCCATCCCTGGAAGTGTCCAAGGCCAGGTTGGACGGGGCTTGGAGCAACCTGGGCTGGTAGAAGGTGTCCCTGCCCATGGCAGGGGTGGAATGGGATGATCTTTAAGGTCTCTTCCAACCCAAACCAGTCATGATTCCATGATGACTCTAAACTGACCCCTGTTACTGAGGGAAGCAGGCAGAGATGGACAGCAGAGAGTGCAACAAACCCCTCAGTGCAAAACTCAGCAATGGTCTGAAAGGCAAAGTGAGGGAGAGGATCAGAGACCAAAACACAACACAACCAACCATCCTGTCAGTGGTACAGCCAGTGCAGCCCCACCAGCAGAAAGGGAAATGCAGATGGGGAGGGCACCAAAAGGCAGGCCTGGGGATTAGGGTGTGCACTATCTCCACCCGGGGGGAAGAAAGCAATTCCCCTGTAGTGTGGGGAAGGGTGAATGGGAGAAGTTTGACTCAGACTGTAAACCCATCAGCAGCCCAGGAGGGGAGTATTGGTGTTCTCACCCTGCAGAAGCTGGGATTGCCCCATGGAGAGATGGGGTTAAACCAAACCACCTGTAATCATCCTCTGGGATTCGTGACCACCCATGTCATGGGACTGAAAATGGTCTTTGAGCTCAGACTGGCATTAGGAACCCTAGAAACACAGGATCACAAGCAGATTTCAGCTGGAAGTGATATCTGGAGGTCTCTGGTCCAGCCTCATGCTCCAGGCAGGGCAGCTTCAAAGCTCCAGCAGGTTTCTTAAGGCCTGGTCCACTCAGTTATTAAAAATCTCCCAAAATGTAGATGCCATCTCCCTGGGGCACCAGCAAGTCTGTGCTGCCCTTGGTGATGAACATGTTCCTCACATCCACATGGAATTTCCCTTTTTGCAAGGTGTGTCTCTTGCCTCTGGCCCTTTCCCTGTACACTGTGACCTCACTCCATCTTCTCCAAGATGTCCCTTTCCAGCAGTGGAGGACAGGTCACTCCTGAAGTTCTGGTTTTTTGCCAGCTGAACCAGCCTGGTTCCCCCAGCTGAGCATCCTGTGTTATGTGCTGAAGCCCCCTGAGCATCCTGATCACCCTCTCCACCTCTCCTGTACTGAGAGTCCAAAACAGGACTCCAGAAATGTCACCACCAGGGCCAGACCTGGAACAGCAGCTTATCCCAACGGGCTGGCTTTGCTCTTGCTGGTGCAGCCCAATACAGCCCCAGCCTCCAGCACTGTTGGGACACACTGGGGACGACAGGACCATACCACAGGGTGGCCCAGGTGCAACCACAGCCTCAGAAAGTCCAGAAGCTGCTGCTAGAAGAGCACAACAGAAAACATTCCTGTCTGCACAGCCCAATTCTTTCCCCAGGCACCCACCCATGGATGTGACTTTGCAAGTCACAGCTCATGTCAAGGAGAGAGAGATCAAACATCTGCCCACAGAGTGAGGGTCTGCAGCTGGGGGGGATGTCCAGAATCTCTGGTCATATGGGTCACTCTGGAGTCACAGAGCTCATGAGTAAATTAACAAACCACTGGAGATCTTTGTTCTTTAGCCTCATTTTTTTGAGCGTTTCAAAGGACACCAAGACATTCCAGCCCTGAGCTTGAGTGACCCTGCAGCAGAGCCCCTGTGCTCTGAGAGCACTGGAGGTGGGTTTGGGGCCTGTTGGAGGTGTCCCAGCAGCAGCAATGCAGTTCCTCAGGTGGGGCCTGTCCCACAGGCAGGTACTGAGCTCTGCAAACACACTGGTGGGCTCGGAGCCAGCACTGGGGCTCTGTTTGTACTTACCCCTGCAAGTCTGGGGGTCCAACCCCTTCCCTTCTCAGAATCATCTGACACCAACATCTACAGCCACAAGAAGAGAAAAGCCTGGATAAAAGGAGGCTCAGGGGGACCTTCTTGTTCTCTACAACTAAGAGGAGGTTGTAGCCCGGTGGGGATCAGGCTCTGTTCCCAGGGAACCAGTGACAGGACAAGAGGAAATGGCCTCAAATTATGCCAGGGGAGGTTCAGGTTGGATATCAGGAGGAATTACTTCATGGAGAAGGTGGTCAGGCATTGGAAGAGGCTGTCCAGGCCAGTGATGGAGTCACCATCCCTGAAGGGGTTTAAAGGATGTGGAGATGTGGCACTTGGGGACATGGTTTAGTGATGAAATTGGTAGTGTTAGGCAAACATTTGGGTTCACTGATCCTTTTCCAACCTCAACAATTCCATGATTCTGTGCTTCTTTAAGAAAATGGTGCAACCTGCAATAAAATGCCCCGACATGGCACCTGGCTGGGGGCAGCTCCATGGCCCCAGGGCAGAGGCACTGTGGGACAGGGGAAAGGGAAGGGCTGTTGGGGCTCTCAGAGGGGAATGGTCATGGATGAGTCTCTGCAGATCTGCTTGGAAGGGTGAGAAACAGGTGAGAAGGGTGAGGAAGAGGTGAGAAGGGTGAGAACAGCTGCCCAGGGGCAGCCCAGCTGTCTGGGACCAGAGGTCAGGGCCGTGGCTGCAGCTCAGGGAGCAGAGCCCTGGGCCTGGGCTGGTGCCAAGCCTGAGCTGAGGGCTGGGGAGCCTGTGCTGTGAGGCGCCAGCACAAACCACAAGAAAGCCAGGCTGGGCTCCTCTGGAGCACTCCAAGCTTGACAATTAATGCAGGCAAGCCACTGAATTATAGGCTGGAGACACTGGGAGCCCAAATGGCAGCTAACAAGGATTGTTGATTGGCTTTCCGGAGGCCATGGAGACACAGACACTTATTCTTAGAGACAGGGATCCCAGAGGGAGCGGGCGGGCACTGGAGCCTCTGCAGCTCTCACATCCTCCTTGGCCCCACGCTGGGTGGGGAACAAGGCAGGGATTCAGGGAAAGGGGGCAACCAGCCCCAACCCTCAGCATTCTGTCCAGCCTCAAACATCCCAATTAACTTCTCCGCCTCCTTTCATGCCAGGTACCTCCACCCTGAAGGACAGAACTCGCCCTGAGGAGGGATGGGGTGTGAGGGCAGCAGGTGCCAGTCCCTGGGAGCTCTGGGCAGAGCCCACAGGATGCTCTTGTGGCAGTGGTTGTGGGAGGGCAGGTGGGGAAGGCCAGGTGGGACAGTTGAACTTCCTTAAGGCAGGTCAGTGTTGCAGAAAAACAACCCCAGTGTCAAGGAATGGTGGCAGCATCACATCCCCAGTGCTGAGCACCCCCATCCTGTCTGTGCTCCAGACACACGAGCCAGCAGGAAGGTTTTACAGTCAGTGCATGTTCCCCGTCTCACCAGCAGTTAATTGCTGAAGTATTTGAATCCTTTCTCACCAGAACAGAGGCCATGTGCTACTGTCCTTCCCCTCATCTCCAAGCTGGATTTTCCCTCCCTGATTACTTCTGTGTTTATGCTCTCCAAGCACCAGCCAGGCATGAGCCTGGCACCTCCTGCTGCAGGTCAGTCAGCTCCAGCCCCGACTGGAGCAGCCAAGGGCATCCAGCTGGAAAATCGCTCCCCGGCTCTGGCACCACTGCTTCAAGGTCAAGGCAGCCCTGTCCATGTCAGGCTCTGGCTCTGGGGTGGCTGCATCCCCTCAGGACACATGTCTGGGGCTCACAGAACGAACCAGTTCAAATGCTGGGCCAGAGCAGACTCCCCCAGACAGCCCAGGGCACTCGTGGGGTTCCTGGAGCGTCTGAGAGACAGATCTGGGGCTCTCTCAGAGGCACCAATAGAGATGAATGAGCATGTTATGGGGAGGGATTTATTTGCCAATGCAAAAAGCAAACGCCCAAATCCCACCACTGAAATGCATGACTGGACATCTGAGAATGTCCCCAGGTTGGATGCTACATTTCCCAGTGCTCACAATACAGAAATACTTGGTTAGGGTTGAAAAAGCTGATTTCTGAGGTTGTCATCAGCTTTTTGGGCAAGAAGGATGTTTGTGCCTTTGGCAGCTGGGTAATGAATCTTTGTCCCTTGTGTCCCTTAATCCTGTGTCCCTTGTGCCCCTCACCCCTGTGTCCCAAGTGCCCCTCAATCCTATCTCCTAAATGCCCCTCACCACCTGCTCAGGCACTGATGGGACACAGGTTCAGATTCTGTCCCAGCTGTGACCTCCCCCAGCCCTTCATGGCACTGAGATCCTTCCCTGGCTCTAGATCAATGTTTCTGACTTTGCAGTTGCCATTAAAAATAGCACTGACACGTCTGAAAGTGCAATGAGGGGTTTGGGGTTGTTTTGGTTTGGGTTTTTTGTTGGTTTGTTTTTTTTTTTAATTTCCTGCAAATTCATCCTCTGAGTGGGTGCTGATTTTCCAGGCACAGCAGAATAAAGCAGAGAAACCTCAAGGCTTCCTAGAGCTGGATCAAGTTGAGTCACAGGATGAGGGCAGGAGGGGGTTTGGTGACCCCAGCTCCTGCACCTCCCCTGCCAGCCCCCAGCTCTCCCCCAGCAGGCTTGTCCCAGGCTCAGGGACAGATGATGGGGCTGGGCAGGAATTGCTCAAAGGATGAGGAGCTCTGGGCTTGATCTTACCAGGACAGACACTGTCATCCCCTGGTGCTCCCTGCTGTGCTCCTCACACAGGAGGAGCCTTCCCAGCTCCAGTCTGGGCAGCTCAAAGACACCTGCAAGGAATTCAACCCCTGCACCTCACTGCAATCCTGCTGTAATGGAAATTTGCTGATGGGACCTCAAGGGACAAATTTGCAGCACATGTGCCTGTACCTGTGTGTCTGTGCTGCTCTCCACAACAGAGGTCAAAAATCAGAGAATCTCTTGAGCTGGAAGGGACCCACAAGGACCATCAGTCCAACCCCTGGCCCTGCACAGACACCCCAACAATCCCACCCTGGCCCTCAGAGCGTTGTCCAAACCCTCCTGCAGCTCTGGCAGCCTTGGGGCTGTGCCCACTGCCCTGGGGAGCCTGGGCAGTGCCCAACCAGCCTCTGGGGGAAGAACCTTTGCCTGAGATCCACCCTGAGCCTGCCCTGACACAGCTCCAGCCGTTCCCTGGGTGCTGTCCCTGCTCCCCCAGAGCAGAGATCGGAGCTGCCCCTGGGGAGGAGCTGCAGCCCCCCCTGAGCTCTGCCCTCAGCCTGCTCTGCTCCAGCTGCACACACCAAGTGCCCTCAGCTGCTCCTCAGGGCCCCTCCAGACCCTTCACCACCTCTGTGTCTCTCCCTTGGACACTCAAATAGCTTTAGCTCCTTCTTATATTTTGGCATCTAAAACTGCCCCCAGGACCTGAAGTGAGAGAGCAGCACCTTCCAAAGCAAGAAGGTGATTCACTGTCCAGGGATGGACCTGTTGAATGCTGAGGGATGGATGTGGTGCCCATCTGAGGTTGCCTTCCTGCTGTGTGTTATCAGCCTTGTGTTGTGCCCCCACTGCCTGTCACCAGCAAACTGCACAACACAGACAGTCCTGAGACTCACACACTCATGGTGGGGACAGACCCCGAGAGTCAAAGGTAAGAGCTTCCCAAAAAGGCTTCGCTGCCTTCCCAGCACAGAGACTGTGCTGCCACTTTACCGGTGCCTCTGGGAACAAGGCTTTTATCCCAGGAAATTTACAATGATTTCCCCTTATCAAAAATCCATCATTTCACCAAAGCCCCCATGGATGTGATTTTCTTTAATTTTCCATTTGTTGTTGTTGAAATGATAATTTTCCTTTTTCTCCCCTCCGCCCCCCATTTTCAGGGGGTTTTAACAGATTGCTCTTTTCCACATCCTTTTGTCAGACCCTGGTTACCACAGGATGAAGGGCATCAGCCTTGGTCCTTGGGGTTTTTTTGTAATTTTCCCTTTGCTAATGTCCAATTTTGCAAACTTCTCCACATTAAAAAAGTGGTAAAGAGGACTGTAAAGAATGAAGATGAAAAACTAAAATAAACCCAGAGTCCTTAATAAACCTGGTTATCACATTTTTGGGGTTACCAGTGACAAAATGAAAGAAATGGGTAAGGTGGGAAGGAGGATGAACAGCCCAAATCTCTTCCATGTCACGGCTGGTTTAATCAAATAATTAAAAGACATTCTTCCTGCTGAGGAAAGAACATAAACCACAGACCTTTGGGGCATTTCTTCCCCAATGCTGTTGCTTTCCCCTCAATAAATTTCTCCCCTGAGTGAGCTTGGTGCTGCCAGGTTCTGGCAGATGTCTCTGAACGCCCCCGAGGCTGCACTGCTTTGCCCAGGATGGTGATTTGGGAGGAATTCTGCACTCCATGGAGAGGACTGAGGGCTGGACCAGATGACCTTTAAGGGCCCTTCCAACCCAAACTGTTGTGTGACTCTGTGATGACCCAGAGGGGTAAGGAGGGCACGAGCCCCTTCCACAGCCTGTGCCTGTGCTGACAGCAGTGTGGGAGGTGTTTGAGGAGCAAAGCCACGACCTCCAGCCATCAACCTCACAGCACCACTTGGAAACAGGTCCCATGATTGATGCAAAGCCACGAAGACCCTGGAGGGTGCAGGTCTGGGTCCATCAGCAAAGCCAAGCACACACTCCCTTGCAGAAGTGAAGACCAGCCGTGGCCAACAGGAAATCCAGCCAGGCAGGCTCCTCCCTGCCCTCTGCAGAGGCTGCTCAGCCCCAAGGGATCTCCTAGGGGGACTCTGGGAACAGGAGCCCTTTTTGTACATGGGGTTGGACCCATCTAGTGAGCACATCTGTCTTCATGTCCATCATGGAAGGGAGGTTGTCCCCCACCTTCTCCTGGGCACCTCCCTTGACCAACACCATCTTGTTTGCAGGTGTCAGGAACCCTCTGCTTCTCCATATCAGCAATAATCATCTCAAAAGCCAAGTTTCCAAACTGGTTGGAGGTAATGATGAGATTATTTTGGGATGACAAGCCTCCCTGGAAAAGTTGCAGGGACAGTTCATTGGCACGTGGTCAAAGCTGAAAAGCCCTGGATTCAGCAGCGTGGACAAAGGAGAAGGATCCCAGCACGTATAAATCAGAGAGGACAGTTATTCCTGAGGAGATGTAATTCAGACAGCCTGACGTTACAGTATTTCTTGGGATAGGCTGACTGAAAGGAGTTCAGGAATTTGAAGTATGGGTGATGAGAAATTATTTTGGAACCAGCATATTCTCTTTATTGAGAATAGTGGTAAGATGCCCATAAATCTTTCCAGGAGCATTTCAGGTACTTTTATGACTCTTGCATGGGATTTATTGCATATTTTCAGAAAAAAAAATATAATTTAAAAGGACATTGCTGAGCAGTTTTTATAGCTTTTATTTATTTTTTAATCTCCATTGTTTGCAAAGGCCTCCTCAGTGCTGGAAAATGCAATTCTGCCCTGTTACATCTCCCAGACAATGAATTTTGCTTTCTCTCTGGCATGATGAGCAGAGATGGAGGGAGGGTGTCTTGGGCTGCAGCTGGGCTGGGGGAGGTGGGTTGGGTGTCCCTCCTGCAGAGCTCGAGGAGCACTGGACATGCTGCAGGGGCTCCCCACAGATGGACACTCAGATTTTAGAACAGGCACTCACTGGGATGGATTTCTCTGTGCTGGATTTTGCTGTGGGAAGGTCACAGAGAGCTTTCCCATTGTATTTAAAAGTCCATTTTTTCAGTGGTGTTGAAAAGCCCCAAGAAGCCCTGGCATATCCCAAAGGCTGCCTTGGAAACCAGAGCAGGTAAGGACTGGGGGTGTTCCCCATATTTGGGCACAGCACTGGAGGGGAGAGGGTCTGTTTTATCTGATTCCACCAGGAGCACCTCTTATCAATCACAGAATCTCCTGAGCTGGAAGGGACCCACAAGGATCATCAGTCCAACCCCTGGCCCTGCACAGACACCCCAACAATCCCACCCTGGCCCTCAGAGCGTTGTCCAAACCCTCCTGCAGCTCTGGCAGCCTTGGGGCTGTGCCCACTGCCCTGGGGAGCCTGGGCAGTGCCCAACCAGCCTCTGGGGGAAGAACCTTTGCCTGAGATCCACCCTGAGCCTGCCCTGACACAGCTCCAGCCGTTCCCTGGGTGCTGTCCCTGCTCCCCCAGAGCAGAGATCGGAGCTGCCCCTGGGGAGGAGCTGCAGCCCCCCCTGAGCTCTGCCCTCAGCCTGCTCTGCTCCAGCTGCACACACCAAGTGCCCTCAGCTGCTCCTCATGGCCCCTCCAGACCCTTCAGCATCTCCATATCCCTCCTCTGGACACTCTCTCACTGTTTCATACCCAGGCTGGATGTTCCCCAGCTCTGATGGAGATGTTTTCCAAACCTGCAGCACTTCTGGCCAGAAACACAGCCCCGGAGTTTTGGCTCCAGCAGCCTCCTTTGGAAAGCCTGAGTTTGCTTAACCTTCCCTGGCCTTCCTGGCCTTGATTGAAGTGCTGCTTCTGAGGCCAGGCACGTTGTGCTGGTGCCTCCTCTGCTCCCACATTACAGGGATCCAGGGCAAACCTGGAGCTCACACGTCCTGGTGCCACACACTGAGGGTCAGCCAGTGCCAGCACTTGTGCTGTGCTCTGGGCAGCGGGGAAGGAGCTGCCTGCAAGGGCTCCATCCTCCTGGCAGGGAGGAGAGGTGCTGGGGCCAGGGGACAGAGTGGGAGGATGGACCAGAAAGCATCACTTCCAGCCTGACTCCTTCATGGACCCAGACAACCCCTTCCAGCAACCCCTTCCCAGGAATGCTCCCTGGAGGCTCTGCAAAGAGGAAAAAGTTCAACACATCAATCAGGCAAGTCTGGCTCCTTTTCCCTTTCTTTGTCATCATCACCGACCCCTCCAGTTTTGTGGGTTTTTCCCTCAATCTCTCTCCCATAAAGTGCTTTTCATTCGGTGGCTGTTGTTCCTTTAAATACTTATGAAAACTCATAAAACCGTGCAGAAACAAGCAGCCGTTTTCTTCTTAGAAAGCAGCCTGTGCCAGCAAAGCAGAAAAAAACCTTGCTCGACTGATGCAGAGAAAAGGGAGGAATAAAGGGAGCCAGGAAGTGAGCAGGGACACAAGCAAGGAAGGTTGATTTTCACGTGTCCAGAACAATTGCTTTGCCAGAGACTGTGACCATGAACATCAGCATTTTCAAGGCTTGTTCCAGAGAGCCCGTGAAATCTAAATGACAAAAATGGGCTCTTCCATCTCCAGCTGTCAATTCCTAAAGACGTGGTGTGCTCCCAGAAGAAGGATGCAAGGTGGAAACCACCTCTGCTGTGGCCAGGACACTTCTACAAACTGCTTCGGTGCAGAGGGGTCAGGATGGAGGAGGGGGGGTGCTGAGCCTGTACCTGCAGCCCTGGGGGAGCCACCTCTTACCATGGTGCCTTTTGCAGCAGGTGGGTGGCAGGAGGTGAAGCTGCTCCAGGCCTCACTTGCAGCCTCTCTGGAGGGGGTGCTTTGGTCAGGTTTGCTTGTTATGAAGTCTGTGACAGACATTTCTTATGCTTCTCACACCAAAGGGAGAGTTTGAACAGCTCTGTGCCCCGCTCGGGGGCTCTGCACCACAGAAACACACTGCCCTAAGAAGGTGCTCAATCTCCAGCCCCTGGATTTCTCCTCTCCCAGGGCACCAGCTGCTCAGAGAGGGCAGGCTGCTGGCTCTCAGGCTGCAGGTGTTCAGTCCACCTCTGCTGGTGTGAACAAGTGGCCCTGATGCATTTCCTTTGCTTGTGGTTTTCCTCAGCTCGGTCTTGCTCAAATCCCAGGAACTGGTGGCATCAATTTCCCAAACAAGGGAGGTCTCTCCATGAAGTAAAATCACAGCAGCTAAAAAGCTTCCTCTGCAGGTTCATGAGTTTGTTTATTTCTGTTGCCTTTTATCAAGTAACTGATCTATTTTCTTGCATTTTCCACAGTGTCATTGGAAGCTGAAGCTCACAGTGGGCTCAGCAATTAGTGGTAGCACAGAAATATAAGGCAAAAACAAGTATTGCTAATGAGCTGACACATTAAACAATGAGTCACACTTCCATAAGGAGCCCAAATCGAGTTATAACCCTAAATAAACAAGCTGTGAGAAACAGTTTACAAATATGAATGTGTTACTTATTTAACTGCTGTTGAGAAGCTGCGATCTGAACCCTAAGATGTATTTAAATATCTGAAGCAAATATTCAGTGTGCGGTTCATCAGCCTGACGTGGTAGAGGTGGTACAGTTGGGAGGGATGGAGGGACCCTGCAGCAGGATGAGGAACAGTAGTGGGTTGGTTTGTGTCCTCTGCCCCACGTCCTGCCCCATCTGTGTGTGTCCCACACAGGGAGAGGAGGCAGCAAAGGCTGAGAGCCAAGAGATGATGCAAGTGGCAATGTTCCTCCTCATGCAGGTGTCTCAGGGCAATGTCAGAAATTTGGGATATCTCAGGCTCCTGAAGAAAGTCCTCACAGGGTCAGGCAGAGCCCTGTGACTTTTAATGTGGGGGCTAAAAGACAAAACTGAAGCTAAATGGTTAAACCTAAACAGAATTAGGAACTTCCTTTACTCTTTACCAGGGCTTGTTGTAATAAGACAAGGGGGATGGTTTTAAACTGAAGGAGAGTCAGTTTGGTTCAGATATCAGGAAGAAGTTTTTTACAATGAGGTGGGGAGGCCCTGGCACAGGTTGCCCAGAGAAGCTGTGGCTGCCCCATCCCTGGAAGTGTCCAAGGCCAGGTTGGACGGGGCTTGGAGCAACCTGGGCTAGTGGAAGGTGTCCCTGCCCATGGCAGGAGGTGGACTAGATGGTCTTTAAAGGTCCCTTCCAACCCAGACCATTCTCATATGGTTCTAAGAATCTATGGAAAAGCCACAATAGGCTCTTCCTGGAGCCTTCTCTTCTCCAGGCTGAACAATCCCAATTCTCTCAACCCCAATTCTCAATACCCCAGAATGGAGGCTGTTTGTAGAGATTTTATTTATCCCAAAGAGGGGACAGAGTGTGTGCTGGAGAGGAATGACATTTTCCTGCCCTCTAACCTGGCAGTCAGTTGGGAATCTCCAGCCTGCAGGTGCCACCAAGGGAGAAGGGGAAGGGTAACAGGGGCTGTAAAGTGGGGATGCTCCAGCTGTGCCCCAGAGCAGCAGCACTTTGCTACTCTGAGACATCCTCAGCAGAAACAGTGTGAGTGACCACCCCAGCACAGCCCCAAGTCCCCCCAAATTGTCAGTCCCAGCCTCAGCCTTCTCTGTGTTGTCTGCCAGTGCCACCAGAGCCAGCAGTGGGGTTTGGGACACCCTGAGCCCAGCTGGCTCAGCGTGCCCTCAGCAGGAGCTCAGACCTGTGGGCACAGCTCCGATCCTTCCCAAAGCCTCCTGGCACTCACCCCACCCTCCCACCCCTCTCCCCAGGCTCTCCATCCTCTCACACCTCTCCAGGGCTGCTTCCCTGCCCAGGCAGTGACAGCCCTCACGTCACAAGTGGCAGAAGTGCTGGGACAAGCTGCTGGGCTGGCAAGGTGAAGAGGTATGAGAAGTGTATTAGGAATAACATAAATCCCAGAGATGGCAAAGGGTGCTGGTGCTCAGAGATGGTGAAATTGCTCATCACAAGGGAGGAGAGCAGACGTGACCAGGGAGAATTTCTGTTCTGTGTGTTTGGGAGGAAGCACTTGCAACACACAAGGACAATGAAGGGCTCTCCAGCCTCTTCTTATCTAAGGAGAATGTCAAACAACATCTACGTGGAGCAAACATTTTCAAATCACCCTAAAAATAATAGTAATCTCAATAATCAGTCTAATTTCCCATGTCAAGAGTCCGAAAGGAGCTGACTGAGGGTTTCTGCAGCCCTCCACTATTAGTGCTAAATGATTTTGTGACCAGAGAGATGAGGTGCATCGGACTGGGCAGGTCCAGAGCTCAGACTCTATCTGGCCCCAAATGCATCACAAGAACACAGACCAGCTTCATGAGCTGCAGAAACTGGTGTCTGTGAGGCTGAACTGCCTTGGTGGGTCTGTCTCCTCTGATTACCCACCATTCCTGCACTAGGTACCTGCAAACAGGGGCTTGATGGTGGATTTGGTGCCTTCAGACCCTAAAGACAACTGGAAAAGCCCTTTGGGGGATGTCCAGCCCATGGGGGTGCAGAGGGGTCTGCAGCAGGGTCCCAGTTTGGCTGAGGGCTCTTCTTCCCAGCTGTCTGGAGGTCACCGTGTTCACCTCACGCACGATCGTGGTGCTGATGATCCAGGAGGGCGGGAGGTGATGGGAACTGTGCCCTCCCCATGCTTTCCATCTGCCACAGGAGCTTGCAGGGCCGACCCTGGCCCCTGCAGAGGGCTGGAGGCAAAGTTACCACTCTTGTTTTTGGGAGGCAGTGCAGCACCAAGGGTTGGGTGTTCCCTTGGGGCTTGTGTTTCCCACAGCAAGGGGATGAGTTGTCAGCCCCAGTGCACATGAGGAGCTCAGGACGAGCTAATTCGTGTCCTGGAAATGCCCTTTTGTCTCCAGTATCTGCAGGGGAGCAGCCCAAGGGTTCCACCTGCATGGGAGAAGATGTTTGACCATTTGAAGTCTTTTTCTTTCCACACACAGAAAATCACAGAATTATTTAAGTTGGAAAAGACCTCTAAGAACATTGACTCAAACCCCACAGGGACATTAGAGTGGTTGCACTGGGCCAGACCCAGGCTCCCTCCAGCTCCTGGGCTGTCTCCAACCAGGTCAGCTGCAGATGCTCAGAGATGCAAGGCCAGCACTGAGCCTTCCCCACGGTGTTTTTCCTGGCTCCAGGAGTGATTCAGGGACTGCCAGGGCTGCATGTAGCATTTGGGTCAGTGCAGCAGGGCCTGTGGCAGCCACCAGTGGCCCTGTCATCCAGGAATTTGTCTAACCTGCCTTTCCAGACATCGACATTTTTGGCCTTCCTGACGTAGTGTGGCAACAAGTTCTAATTAAACACCGAGTGGAGAAGTGTTGCTGAGGCCTGGGCTGGAATGCTGGATGTGGCTTTGGTGTCTGGATTTTCTAGAGGGTGTGGAAAGTTTGCAAGTGCTGAGTAAAGACCCACAGAAATGATACAAGAGCTGGAAAAAACACCTTGTGGGGGACATTTAGGAAGCACAACTCAGCAGGAAGGATAAATTGGATAGGGATTAAATCCCAGGTCTGGCAGAGCTCTTCAGTTCACAGGGGCAGAACCCAGAACCAACCTGGACATCCATCTAGAACCATTTTTGCTGGAAACAAGGCAGTTGTTCTCAGTGCAAGGGAGTTCAGCTGTAGAAGGGGAGAGTCAATCTCTTGATGCTTGTGCAAAGATGTTTCATCTACAAGCTTTGGGTTCAAACTGCAAATCTGCTTAAACCACCTGTCCAAGGCATACCCAGTGACAGCTCACACCAGGCAGGTTTCACACCTGAAACCACCAGACCCACAGTTTCCTTCTGTCTTTAAACCCCGTGAGTCACAAGCCCTGCCCCTGCCCAGCAGCACTTTCCTCCTCTCTCAGAGCTGTCCCACTCAGCACAACTGGCCAAGAGCCACATGCTCCCACCTCAGGCCCAGGCTGTCACTGTCCCCAGCAATTCAGGCCATTATTGTGCACACAGTGACCCAGTCCATGTTCACAGTGACAGGCTCAGCCTAAACCTCTGCTCCAGGGGTAGGTAGGCCGTGCTTGTGATGTGATGTAATGCTGGGCACCCACTCACAGCCTGGCCCAGGGTGACCCTGCACCCCGTGCAGCGTTTCATGTCAGGGATGGGCAGAAACCACCCAAGAGGGGAGTCTCTGTGGGGTCTGTCTCTGGTGCAGCAGAACAGACCCTTCTCTGTCCCTCCATCATGCCAATCTACTGACACATCATCCTTCTCTGCAGAGTGCCAGGGAGGGACAGGGGACATTGCAGGGACCAGAGGGCAGGGAGGGCCACATGCTCACACCATGAACCTCCTGTACCCACACGAGGGCCGTGACTCCTGCCAGAAACATCCTGGGGACGTGGGACACGGGACACACCCAACCCCTGTGAGACCCCTGATGTGCAGGCATGTGCCACATGTGACTCCTTGTGCTCACCCATCTCATTAGCTCCCATTTGGAAACAGGTCATAGAATCAGAGAATCTCACAGAACATCCTGAGTCGGAAGGGACCCACAAGGATCATCTAGTCCAACTCCCAGCACAGGACAACCCCAGCAACCCCACCATGTACCTGGGAGGGTGGTCCATGTCTTTCTGGCCAGTGTTTGCCCAGCACACCACACCAGAGGGATTTTTGCCTCCCTCCTCCAAGGGCAGAGATGACCCCACAGCCAGGCAGAGCTCCTCAGGTGGCTGTGCCCTGGTATGTGACACTCAGGGTCCTACCCTGGGCTGGGCACAGTCTATAAAGTCACGTTTCTGCCCCTGTGAAGGACAGAGGGACTGGAGAAATCCCAGTCAGCCTCTGGGAAGCCCACGAAGTGGTGGGACTGCCCTGGGAATGATCAGCTGCCAGTCCTACCCCTTAGCAGTGATGAAGAGGAGGAGGATGCTCAGAAACACATGGGGGTCACACTGAGGGGGGCAAAAGGTGAGTCCATCCCATGGGGCACATCAAAGAGCTGCATGTCCCCAGCCCACGGGGCACAAATCACATCCCAGGGTGGTGCCAGGGCCCTGGCAGACTCAGCCACCAGAGAAGCATCTCAGGCATCTCTGTGGTTCCCTTCTGCACCACAGGCTGCCCATGCTGCTGAGGTGAGGGTGTGGGGGTGTGATGCAGGCACAAAACCCCTCGAGGCTGTGGAATGGGCAAAGGACAGACCTCTCCTCCCTGCCAGAGAAGCACCAGGAACTCCAAAGAGAGGGGTTCAGAGCCCCACAGGGGGTGTTGGGTCCCCCTCCCCACCTCAGCAGTGCAGGGAGAGCTGAAGGGTCAGAGATGGAGCTGGATCTTGGCTTCCCTCTCCCAGAAGCTGCTGAGGGGATCCCCAGACCCCTCCTGCCCCCAAGCACAGCCCCATCCCAGGGCAGGACAGGCTCCATGGCTCTGGGGCACCAAGCAGCCTGAGGCAGCATCACAGCAGGGAACAACTCCCAGTCCCCAACTGGGGGGGGATTTTTATCTCCCTTCCCTAATCTCCAGCCTGTTTCCAAGCTCTCTTCCCCTCAGGGCAATTCCCTCTCCTCCCAGAACTGTGCCAGTGAGGGGTAAGGGCAGCAGCTCCCGGCCCCACTGAAAACCATTCCCCATCCCTGAGCAAAGAGCACAGAGCTCCCCCCACGGGCAGCACCACCACACCCCCTCCCCCCCGATAATTACCTCAGCACACACCTTGGGTCTTAAGTACATGGTTAGAAACAGATCAGTGTGAGACATCTCCTTAAGTCTCTTCTGGGAATCGCTGCTATCACCAAGCCCTGCTCTCCCAGTCAAAGATGATTTACTCTGATCTGCACTATTGATTTTATTGTGGGAAATGTGGTGATACCTAGAGAGAGAGTGAGACAGAGATTTGACTTATGTGAGCATGTGGGGAAGGCTCCAGTCCCCACCATAGTGCCTGCCTTTTCTGCATCTGTACCAGAATTATTTGTAATGTTTTATGCACCCATCTGCTCCCTGCATGCTCTCTATAAATCTCACTGGCTCTCTCACACACACACATGTTTGCTTTCCATGTAGATTACTTATGATGAGAGTCTAATTAGACCCGGGGAAGCCTGCCTACAGAGCGAGCCCGGGGAGAGCTTAATTAAAGTCAATGGAGAAAATTATAGGGGGAAAAAAAAATTAGGGCAGCAAGGAGAAAATATCAAGAAAGAAACTGAGGGGGGAAAAAGAGGCAGGGAAGTAACAGCACTAGTGAGGGAGGGTGTGAGGCTGCCAGGCCTCCGGGAGCAGCCACCCCGAGCTCCAGGATGGAGGGCAGGACTGCTGGTGCTGCAGCCTGGAGAGCCCCTGGGGTGTCCGTGGGTCAGGAAGGGGACGGGTGACAAAGTGGGTGGATGATCACAGCCTTGTGCTTGGGAGTCAGGGCTTAGTGAGAATCCTGCCCTTTTGTCCTCCTCCCTGGGCCATCCTCTGCCAAGCTGGATGAGACGGGCTGGGGAGCCACCCAGCCCTGGATCTCCTCTCCATGTGTGCCTTGAGTTCTCCCACTGCCACCCACACCACACACCCATAAAATGGGCAGAGATGTGCAGGGGATGCACAAGGTCTGCATCCTCACTGTGTCTGTCCCCCAGTTCCCAGAGGGAACACTCTTGTTCTCATGGAATTTATTGCCCTTGTGCACATGGGATGTGAGGTGGTGGAGAATCCAGTCTGGGAGAGCAGCAGGGATTTTGGGGGTCACCACAGTGCATTGTCCTCCCCAGCAATGCCACTGTGGAACCCAGTGACTCCTGTCTGAGGGAGAGCATCTCTTTTAGGAAGTCTTGATTTAAAGATCACAAATGATGGAGAATCCGCCACGTCTCTTAGCAAATTGCTCCAGTGGTTAATTATACTCCCTGTTTAAAAGATGCATCTTATTTCCAATTTAGGTTTTTCTAGCTTCAGCTTCCAGCCAATGAATCTCATTACATTTTCTATCTGCTAGATTAAAAACCCCTCCATTATCAGAAATCTCCTCCCTCCGTAAGTATTTATAGACTATGATCAAGTTGCCTCTTAACCTTCCCTTGATAAAGTAAATAGGCCCAGCCACTCCATCTCTCCCAGTCAGCCAGGCCTTGCACACCTCCACCATTCCTACTGCTCTTCCCTGAGCCCTCCCTGGGCTTACACCATCCTGGACCAAGGCCCTGGATCAGGACAGGTGAGGAGGGGGTGTCCTGGGTGTTGCCCTGTGAACATGGGGGACCAGGGAGGCTGGTTGTGCCACGGTGCTGCTGTAAGAGGTCTTGGCACTCTGTGCCCAAGGTGGTACCAGCAGAGAGAAGATTCTACATTGAATACGGAGAGGAATAGGGTGGGATGGCTTTGGGAACAGAGATAAGTAGTTAGGAATCACAGAATCATTAGGATTGGAAAACACCTCCAAGATCATCAAGTCCAAGCTTTGACCAAACACCACCCTGCCACTGAACCATATTGTGAAGTGCCACAGCTACACATTTTTAGAACACTTCCAGGGATGGTGACTCCACCCCTGCCCTGGGCAGCTGTGCCAGTGCTTGACCAGTCTTTCAGTGAAGAAATTTTTCTTAATATCCAATCTGAACTTCTTCTGGTTCCCCCCTCCTGTCAGGGGAGAGCAAGAAGGTCCCCCTTGAGCCTCCTTTTCTCCAGGCTGAGCCCCCCCTGCTCCCTCAGCTGCTCCTTATCAGACTTATGCCCCAGACCCTTCCCCAGCTCTGCTGCCCTTCTCTGGACATGCTCCAGCCCCTCAATGTCTTGTTATGAGGGGCCCAAAATTGACCCCAGGATTTGAGGATTGACATGCCTGTAAGAGGGAAAGCAGGAGAAGAGAAGGGTGACACAGGGAGAGCATTGGCTGGGCAGGGGATGGGGGCAGCAGCATTTTTGGGGGGCAGGGGCTGCAGGATCACATTGCAGAGTCAGCTGGGGGTGATGCTGCTGCACCAGAGTCACTCAGCAAGGAAAGCTGGGCAAATGTATCTGTGCAGGCAGCAGGGAAGGAGCTCTGGATGTCCCACATGGACAGGGCTGGGGGCTCTGCCAGGTCTGGGTGATGGCCTGTGCAGGTTCAGGGTCATCTCTGCCCCTCTCAGGAGGTGTAGCCTGGGAAAATGTGCAGCCTTCACCAGGGTGAGGATGGGAATAACTGGAGAAGCTGAGCTGGGAAAGTCACTCACATTATGGGTCTGTGCTGCTGCCAGAGGTGTGATGAGCTCCCCCAGGACTGTCCTGTCTGGGATAATTTGGCACCAGCGATGCAGACATCTGTCTTCAGCCAGCTGGTTGTCCTGCAGTCATGTTGACAGGCACAGGATGAGCTTCCTGCTGCTTGTTGCTCCAGACTAAGGCAAAGAGAGAGGTCCTTGGGTGATGCAGTGTGTCCCCTTCACAGGGCATGATCAGACATGGCTGGGAGTGGGGTAGGATGGGCTGAAGCTTCCAGCATCATTATGGAGTTCCAGACTGACACATCCCCTCCACAACATCACTTTGACAGTGCTGGCACTTCTCCCCATTGTTGGGCACCTTCCCTGGACCAGCACTGTGTCCTTGGGATGATTTGAGTCAGCCTGGGCAGCAGCTGTACCCAAAATGCTGGAATCTGATGGGAACATTGCAACCTGTGGAGTGCTGGCCACGGGCTGGGAACTGTCTGCCTCCCATGGCCTGGCAGCCTTCAGGGCTTGCCCCTGCCCTGTATCTCATCACATCTGCACACACTGGTGAGTGACAGATCCCAAAACCAAGGGGAGTGCTATAGGGAATGGTGGGTCTGCTCCTTCCCTTTCTCTGTGTTACAGACTGTTAAATCCTCTCCATTTGGGCTGAAAAGGGGTTTTCCTGGAAAGCAGTGATACAGATGTGCTTCTGCTCCCAACATCCAGCTGTGGATTCCAGTGCCGTCTGCTTGATCTCATCCTCACCGACTGGCAGCTGGAGCATCTTGGGGAGGGCTTTGCCCAAAGCCACGTCCTCCTGCATGGTGGAGATCCAGGGGATTGCTGTCCAGGGCAGGGCAGAGTCCAGCAGGCTCTGGGGAGCTGCCCCTGCAGGCCAGTGAAATGAGGATGCTGCTGTGAGCACAGGCAGCAGGAGGGGGAGGCTCCCCCCCGTCCCTGGAAAGCCTCCTCACACCCACAGCCGCAGCCCCTGGCTCCTCCTGCCTGGTGTCAGCTGCAATCAGGGAGATGAGCTCCCTCACTACGGCCAGCACACACTGTGTGGTCTCCCTCTGGCTTTGGGCTCCCAGAATTTCTTCTTCTCTCTGAGAGATGTCAGGCTGAATAAAGCTAAATAGATCCTGATGGAGGAAAACTGCAGTTAAGTGGGTTGGCTGACTGCTTGCCTTCTTTTTATTTTGTTTTCCAACTTGCCACAGATAGAAAACCACCAGGGAAATGAAGTGGCAGGCCCTCGGTCACGGTCCCTCGCTCTTCCAGGCCGTGTCCCCTGAGCCTGGTTAGCTCTGCCTCCCTGCCGGGACAGGAGGCCACTCCAGCCCCAGGAGGAGGGTCAGCACCTGACGACTGTGAAATGAAACTTGTGTCACCTTGTGCCTGGAAGATTAGTAAGGGATCACCCCTCCCTGGTGACTCGGAGTCAATGGGTCCTGCCCACGGCCATCCCCCTCCCGTGTGCCAATCCCAGGAGCAGGTGGAAGCTCAAGGCAGGGACGTGGTGGAAGGCAGAGACCATCCCGTGGGGATGCCCTGCTGAAGGCTGGGGAGGACAAAGGCAAGCCCAAAGTCCTTGCAGAGTGACCAGTTCTCTGATCTGAGTGTGCTCCATGTGGTGTCTGACCCTGCCCTCACACAGCCTTCTGTCCCAGCCTTGGCTCCCCTTCGGGTGGCCAAGTTTCCAGGGCACATGGTGTTGGAGACTGCTTAGAAACGGGATGACTATGAACCAGTGAATCATAGAATGGTTTGGGTTGGAAGGGACCTCAAAGCCCATCTTTTTCCACCCCCTGCCATGGGTAGGGACACCTTCCACCAGCCCAGGTTGCTCCAAGCCCCGTCCAACCTGGTCTTGGACACTTCCAGGGATTCCAGGGGCAGCCACAGCTTCTCTGGGCAACAAGGTCTTTTCCAACCTTAACAAATCCATGAAAATTTATCTCATGGCACTGGAACTGCTCCACGCTATGCCCAGACATGTGCACTACCTGGGATCAACTGTGCATTGGCCAGACAAGATTATTGACAGCAAAGATACACCCCCCCACGTGTGACCAAATCATACAATCATAGAATCAACCAGGCTGGAAAAGACCTCCGAGATCATCAAGTCCAACCCTTATCAAGTCAAACCCTTAAGTCAGGAACAGAGCACAAAAACCCAGGGGAACCCCCAAAGTCTCAGAGTATCTTTGGTCCAGGGTCATCACAGGCCTGCTGGATTTCACAGAGGAACGTGACTCAAATTCCATGGAATGGTGCTAATCGGCACATTAATCAGAAATGCAATTTTCCCTGGAGTTTCCTCACTGGATTTCTAGAGCTGCTGAGAACAGCAGGCAGTGTTCATGATTTCAGAGGCTCAGCTCAGTAATTCCTGCTTGGTGCATCAGCCTGGGCTCACACACAGGTGGGGAACCATTGAGTGGGTTGGAAGGGAAGTACCAAAGGCAGAGCCCAGTGAACCCCTGACCATCAGCTCCCCCAAGGGCAGGTGCTGCCCACAGGGCCCCTCTGGAGCCCCTGCCCTGTATCTCATCACATCCCCCCTGCACTGGTGTGTGACAAATACCCCCTGCAGTGACATTACAAGGACCAGCAGAAAAGGACAGGTCGTAGACCTTGCCCTGAAATATTTTTCCTAGTTTATTCCAGGTGTCCTGGTGCTCCTCCCAAAACTCAGGACTTTTCAGATCTGGGGTTTTGTCTCTTCCTTCCTTTTATATTTTATGCTGTTCTTTCCTGTCTTATCGTTTTTCCTTCTGTGGTGAAGGAGATAAAACCAATGGAAATTTTTAGGTCATTAAAACCAAGACCATTCCAAAGCACTACCTTTTTTTTTTTTTTTTAAGGACAGGGATTTAGTATCATTTTTCTTATCCAGTATGTGATTTTTCACTCATCTCTAATCACAGAGAGCCCCACAGAGAGCCACCTCCTCAGATGTTTGAAGGCATTTGGACCAGATCCCAGAGCCTGTGAGTTTTTTCGGGTCACACCAACTGATCCCAACTTGTTCAGGAGCACCATGAGCAAGAACAGGAACAGAGATGCCAGATGCAGACACACAGCAAGAGGCAGACACAGGCAGGTCCTAAGCAGGGCACCACATCTTCTGGCCAGGAATCCAGCTGTGCCAACTTCACTAAGCTCAAGCACCCAACAAAGGTATGTTTGAAGCTCTGGCATTTCCTAGGACCTGTTTTCAGGTGCCTTTCTGCAGCAGTGATGTGTGTCACGGGAACAGTACCAGCACATAAATACAGACCTCTCCTCAGCCCTGCCCACACATCAGCCCATGAGGCCAGAAATGTGTTCACAACAGGATGGCAGATGATTGGCTTCCTTTCCTGTGCCACTGAAGGTTCACCAGCGTGCTTGGACAAGCCCAGTTTGTGTTCTGCTGTTACAGGGACATTAGAAGAGTCTGGATGGGGGTAACTTTGCGGCACCTCTTTAACCAACACCCTTGTAAACATGGTCCCACCGAGGGGGCTCTGCCACTGCTGTCTGGGGATGGTTTCTGCATGAGAAGAGAATCATGGTGCTCTGGGGGAGCACAGACATCTCTGAGCTCGAGAATCAGAGCGAGCCCTGAAAATCAAGCCCTGGGTGTGCAGGGCTGGGGGAGCCTCCTCTCCCTGCTCCCGTGGAGGTTCATCAGTGCTGATTAAACCAAGGCTGGATTTTCCTAGAGAGGTTTTAAAAACCTGAATTCCCATCTGCACTCCCCCATGCCCCCCACCCGCAGACCATGAGGCTGAGCCTTCACAGGCTCACTGACTCTAGGGCTGAGCCCATGATCCCTCCAAGCTGGAGTTTCTTGTTGCCCTCCAGAAATCTCCAAAGCATTTTGTCCCAGCGATGGGGGTCTGGACATGGCAGTTTTCACGAGACTGCTGTGAGAGGAGAGTGGGAGATGGAAGCTCAGGCCCCGTGATGGTGAGAGGGAGGGATCCCCCACGGATGCTGGGGCTTTGCTGGCACACCAGAGCAATGTGCTGGTGCTTGCCTCTGATTTATTGGCAGGGCTGGTAGGTGTTGCATTGGGTTAAGTATTAACAGATCTCATGAGCCTCATTAGCTGTCCTCTTTTCACTCTCCAGCTGAAGAGTTACTGCTCCAAAATCTATAGTGCCTTGGCAGCTGCCTGGCTGATTCCCAGGTTAACCCTCCCCGAGCTGCTCCCTCCGGCTCCCACATGGATCACTGCACACATCGTGTCACAAACCACAAAGCAGCCCAGCCCTGGTGCTGTCCTGCTGCTGGGCAGCAAGGCAGGAGGTCTGTTGGGTCATTGTCATGCATATGTCTCTGCCCTTCAGAAGCCAGTGGCCCTCTCAGCAGAACCAGCCTCCCTGGCTCCCCTTCTTCAGAGGTGCCAGCAAAGGCTGGTCCTGACACAGACCCCCAGGACCTGGGATATCACCCCACTCAGGAGCTCAGCTGGGAACAGCCCATAAGGTCTGCAGCAGGGATCTGCCTGGTTGAAGGTGGGTATCTGTCCCCTGGCATCTCCACCAAGGTCCCAGTCTCTGCCAGCAGAGTCCCTCACCCCCAGTGATGAGGATTCCATGAGCAATTCATCACCCCCAGAGCAGATGCCGACAGGCTCAGGAGCTCTGGGCTCTGCAGGTGCAGAACAAATCCCCAGGGTAGTTCAAACTGGAGATGCCCCCGTGCTTGGCCAGGCAAAACCCATGGCCAGGGCTCTCCTGTCAGGAGTAGCCCAGGAGGGTGACACAGTTCCTCTGAAACTGCTGGAGATATCTCCACCAGGCACCTGAGCAGGCACAGGGATGCAGCTCCAGACATCTTTGCTCCAAAGGCACCGAGCACAGGGCCAGGGGCAATCACAGGAGCAGGTCTGACCCCTCAGCTATGAGCTGTGAGCCAGGCACCTCCTATGGCTGATGTGATCCCCTGGCACCCCTCAGGTCCTGAGGGGGATGGGCCCCAGTCCCCACGCCATGAAATATTTGGGCCTTTCTCCTGCCTGGTTTCAGCTTCCTCCAGACGAGGTTTCAGCCACCTCCATCTCGTTGTGTCCCTCCCCGGCAGCCCAGAGCTGTGCAATTCCCACCAGATCTTGACAGTCCAGCAGAGGCATGAGCAGGAGGGACATTTTGTGGACACTGGAGGGGTTGCCTGCTGCCCTCCAGGATCCAACCCCTCCAACCAAGGGCCCACAGCCACTGGTGGCACAGGAGGAGCTGGCAGGGGGTGCAGGGGGGGTGGCATGACCTGGCTCTCCTCAAGGGCAGTTCTCGCTTCAACGAGCCCTGGACAATTCCTGCAGCTCCCGGTAAGTCCATGCTGGAAAGCAGTTCCTTCAGACCTGTTAATTGTTAAACAACCCTGCACTTTAATTACAGAAGGGAGTCAAGCAGTCAAGTGCGTTACAGGGAGAATTGGAGGTTAACGAGTGGGCAAGGTCATTATCTGACCTGCTCCTCCCCTGCCCCTCCTCTGCTCTGACAGGCCTGGGAAGGGCTGTGCCATCCCAGTGCTTCACATGCCTCCTTAACCAACTCCTGCACATTGCTCTGCCATGCCAGGGACCCCCTGGCACCAACCTGTCCCCCTGACCCTGCCCAGGGTGCTGCTCAGGGCAGAGCAGAGGGCACGGGGAGTTGCTGGTGGGGATCTGGACACACTTCCAATGATGAGGAAATAGTTTCCTGGAGCATGTGACAGTGCAGGTAGTGACGAGGGTGACCATCAGCACAGCTCTGCAGTGGGCAGTGAGCTCCAAAGGGAGCCTTCTGCTACCTCTGTGGAGCTCTTAGAAAGACCCCACGTGGTGGACAGGCTGAAGGGCTGGGGAAAGGTGGTACCTTGGGGGACTTGTGTTCAGGGAATGCTTTTCCACAGTGCAGAGCTGGCTGTGAGCCACTGCTGGTACTCACACGGTGGCAACTTCCCCTGGCATCTCTCCCCCCTGCTGTGTGATGCTGGTCCCCATGGCCAGCACCTCGTCCCCCCTTCAAAGGACTCTCCTGGAAGCTTCCTTGAGGCAGGAACCAGCCCCTTTCTCCCTCTCAGGGGCAGAAGCCTTTGTTTGGAGAGGTTTGTGTCTCATCTGGGGGAAGAAAAACAAGATCTGACAGCTCTTAAGGTGCTTCTGTGAAGGTCTCAGTGCTTCCCAGTGGACCCTCAGCAGCGCCTGGGACACGTGACACCAGGAAATCAGGTGCACTAAAGCTCAGCACTTACTGTAGCTGATGTGGAGCTTCAGGTGTTTAAATACCTTTGCAGATATGGAGCCAAGTGACATCCTGATGGTCAGGGAGGAGATCAGTGGGGTTTGCAAGCCAGGAAATGATCCCAGGCTGGCCACAGCCTCTGAGTGCTGAGGGGGTGTCAGCCTTTGGGCAGATGCTGTTCACCATGCCATCAATAAGTTGGGGTCAATACCGAAGCTGTGCAGATAACATTTGTCCATGACATTAAGATTGGCAGGGTGGTGAATAACAAGGCAGGCACGGGGGGCTGGATCGCTGCCCTCGCTGGGCCCACCCCAGCCAAATAGGGTTTAACAGCCTCAGATGCCAAGCAGTGCACCCCAGAGCAGGGCTGAGCTGGGGCAGGGGCCAGGCCTGGCTGCAGGGCCATGGGAGGGTCTGGAGGCTCCAAAGATGGGCATCAGTTCCTGGGATGAGAAAGGGCAGGGCGACAACCTGCATGGAGAAGTGCTGGGACAAATGAACCCCCCAGCTGAGGCACAGCGAGTCAGGCCTGAGACCACTGAGCCTGGGAGTGTCTGGCTGCATCCAGCAGTCCTGAGAGGGAATCCCAAATCCTTCTCCCTTTGCACCCTTTGGTCAGGATGGCAATGAGGGCACCAATGTGGAGGGGTAAAACAGCTGGCCAGGCTTTCAAAGGATACCAGGTCAGGTTCAGGAAAGTCCCTGTCCAAGGCCCCATGCTCAAACCCTGCCCTGCTGTCCTGAGGGTGCCTCGTGCCCCCACCCCCCAGCCTGGAGCCAGCCTGATCACTTCTCAGCATCACCAGGGACCTGTGAATGGCAAAGGAAATGGGGGTTTGCTTTTAGAAAAGAAACCCCAGAGCACATCCCTGAACCAGGGCACTGATCTCAATGCCAAGGAATCCTTTCTTGGGTCTGGCAGACCTCCCTTCCCATCAGCAGATCCCACCACTGCTCCCAGCAAGCCCTTTCCCAGAGCTCACGGTTGGTGTTTCCCGAGGGCAACAGGAATCTCCAAGATCTTCTGTCATAGAACTAGAGAACCCTAGAATGCTTTGGGTTGGAAGGGACCATTAATGGTCACCCAGTTCCACCCCCTGCCATGGGCAGGGACACCTCCCAC
>NW_021940789.1:1594726-1598722 GCF_001715985.3 Manacus vitellinus
AGGCTGGTTGGGCACTGCCCAGGCTCCCCAGGGCAGTGGGCACAGCCCCAAGGCTGCCAGAGCTGCAGGAGGGTTTGGACAATGTTCTCGGGGACATGGTGTGACTTTTGAGGGGTGGTCTTGTGCAGGGCCAGGAGTTGGACTCAGTGATCCTTGTGAGTCCCTTCCAACTCAGCACATTCTGTGGTTCTGTGGTTCTGTGGTTCTGTGACGGGCAGCAGAGCTGTGCCCATGCTGAGGTCCCATGCAGGTGTCACTTGTGCTGTCCCCAGTCTTTGTGATGGGAGCCACCCCCACCTCCCAGGGAAAGCCTGGCAGGATCTGAGCAGTGGTTGCTCCTGCCCAGGACCCCGTGCAGGGAACAGGGGCTGCTTCCCTCGGAACCTGCTGGATCCTGGTGCTGGTGTGCCCAGAGCCTTCCTGGGGGACCCCACGGGCCCTCCTGCCTCCCTGCAGCACCTGCTGCTGGGGGGAACCGTTGGAGCAGCACTGGCAGGGATTTACATCCCTCAGAAAATAATTATGGGAAGAAAAGTGCTGGTATTAATCGGAGCCTCCATTTAAGGATTAACCACAACAAATGTGTTGCATGCAGGAAGTTTATTTAACAATGCTCCCATTGTACACCCCGAGAGCGTGTTTGTCTTCATTAGTGCAGTAATTCATTATATGGCCTCTCTAACATTCAAATCAGAAGGAAGAATATTAAAAAAGTAATTATACTTTTCAAAGTAAAGCTTTATGGGTAAATTGTATGCAAATCGCTGTCTAAATCAGGGCGGCATATCTTAAGCAGATCTAAAAGTTGCAAAGGCTTCCACGGCATCATTGATATGTAATCAACATAGATGTATGATTCTGCTCCTTACTTAGGCAAATTTGAATGGCAATACTCAAGTAGGTAATTGGTATTTATCACAATGGCTGATGGGGAGAAGCTATAATCTTGTTACGGGTGGGACCAGCCTGTCATAAATCAACCTGCTTGGAGGTTACTGCAAGACTCTGTCACATTTGGGTTTCCAGATGCTTTTAATCACCTTTTTTAACCTTCACCTCATTTGTAATATGGGCAAATAACCTTCAGGTCTTTGAAGGCCTCTTCTGCAGGTGTCTGAGCATTCAGGGAAATAGCTGAGTGCCCTCACACCATTTGTCCACCCCGTGATGACAGCCCCTTTTCTCTAATCAAGATAGTTTAATGAGATTTTTTTTTTCTTACTAAAATAGTGCTAGGAATAAAACATGAAATTGATCATTTATGTGCACCAGGGAAATCATGTCATTTGGAAAATAATTTAACAGGATTGGATGGTTCAGATTTACTGCCCAAACTGCAATCACCAGTCCTGGGGAACGGGGAGAGAGAGCAGAGGCCAACCCAGAGACTGTTGGGGAAATGTGAATGGGTGGAGGACACCCATCCACCCACATGTCCCTGGCGGACAGATGTCCCACCACCACCTTGCAAATCCATGCTGCTTCCCCAGGCAGCAGAGGCTGGGTGCAAGGGCTGCAATCCCTACCCCAGGTTCTGGGGATGCAGCTGGATGCACTGGAGAGCCCTAGGGTCTGAATCCGGGCATGGGGTCAGCTGGGGTACGTGGGAATATGCAAATCCCTTTCCCCAAATTCATTCCCCCAGGCCCTGGCTGTGACAGTGGTGTCCATGCAGCCCCCTGTGTCCCCAGTGTCCCACAACACCAGGGTCCCATAGAACTCTGAGGTGTCAGGGCTTCCCAAATCTGCAGCAGAGTCTTGGCACCCACCCCCGAACACCCCACCCCACCCACACCCACACACAGAGGATTCACAACCCCCCAGATCATTGTGGGTGTCTCTGGGTCACTGGCCAGGCTGCCCAGGGACCACCAGCCCCACACCCCACCAGTGCCTGGGAATGAAGGTGGCTGGGTGGGAGCACGGCTGGGCCTCTCCTCCAGGCAAGGGAGGCACAAGGTGCCCGAGGTGCCAGGCCCCAACCTCAGAGGCTCCCAGGCACCAACCAGCCTGTGGGGAGCTGCTGCCAGGCTGGGGTCACCAAAGGGGAGCCAGGGGTCCCTCTTTTCTATGCTCTGTGGCTTTCCCCTGGGGCCTGCCCAGCTCCTCCAGGCTGACAGCTCCACAGTGCTCCTCCCAGCGTGGATGTTGGCATTCCCAGGTGACACCCATAGGAGACATCAGCATCTCTACCTCTGCCAGTGAGCACCTCGGTGCACCCAGCCCTGACACCGAGGGCGTGCAGGAATCTGTCAACTCAGCACCCTCTCAGGGGCAAGATCCCCGCTCTCTTTATTCATCTGGGTGCTGTGTGGGCTTTCCACTTCCTTTGGGGGGACACAGAAGCAGCTGGCCCAGAAGGCCATGGCTGATGTCACTGCTGGATAAGGAGAACTGTGTCTTGTGGCCCTGCCCATGGCAGGGGGTTAGGATTGGATGAACTTTAAGGTCCCTTCCAACCCAAACCATTCTGGGATTCTGTGATCTCCCAGGCAAGTGGTCCCTGTGCAACCAGCCCAGCAGACCCTGCCCAAGCCCTGAGTGTCCTTGCACTGAGCAGGGAGCAGGAGCTGCAGACCTGGGAACACTCCGGGAGGCTGACGGGGAATCGCAATTCCAAACGTCCAAAAAGACTTGAAGAAGATTCACAGCTGAAAATGGGGGTGAAATGGTGTCTCTGGTTCTGAATGCCGTGCTGTTTGTTCCCTGTCATTGGCAGGGATAACGTGCCCTGCAGAGAGAGGCAGACACAGAACCGCACGGTGCAGATTCGTCTCCTCCAGCACAAGGCAGTTGTGGGGCTCGAGTGGGGCACTGCTGAGCACCACGAGCCAGCAGAGATCTGAGCATTTTAGGCACTGGAGAAATGAACATATTTTTTTCATCCCCTTTCTTTTTTTCTTTTTTTCATTTTTTTTTTTTTTTGGAAGGGGAGAGAGGTTACATTTTTCTGTGTCAGAAATACGCTGTGACACGAGAGAATCCATCAAATGACACTGCGTGTCAGGTCATGTCACAACATCATTAAAACATTATATCTTGTTGATGAGGCTCTTGCCATCAATTCAGAGAGTGACTGATTCGATCTGCAAAAAGTGGAAGTTTCTGTGCCCTGTTTGCAAGACAGCTGGCAGCTCTGCAAGAGGAAGCACTATTTCATATTCTATTTAGGGCATTAAGCCTTAATCCCATTAGAAGATTCATAGCATAGCCAGCCTCAGATAGAGAGATACTTCCATAGCTCGATGGATCTCTCCTACAACACCTGCACCACATGCTGTATGGAGCCATTTGGAAACAGAACAAGCCCACAGTCTTCCCAGCTCCTCTCTGAGAGCTTATCTCTTCCTCTAATACAGTTTAGTGCCAGGTTTTATAGACTGCTCATGCTGTCGGGAATGTTTGCTGGTATTCTGTTAACTTGATGCTTGGCTGTTCCAACACTATTCATTTAGGGCAAGCATCTGGCATGTAGCAACAAGATGGCTGATAGAATAAAATCAGGCAAGTTTATATGATTAACCATAGCTGGGAGCCAGCACTGGTCTCAGTTTATAAAAGGTTGTAATATATCCTGTGGGTTATTTATTGAACAGAGTAAAGCTGCATTCACAGGTTGGGAGAACCCAGGGAAACACCTTTGGGTGCTGCTGTCACAGGTTCCTGAGAGCGTTCTGGCAGCCCTGAGGACAGGAGGGCCGTGATGCTGCAGAGTAGGGGGGGGGGCACAGGTTGGCTCTCTCTAACCCCCTGCCTGAACTAGAACGGGAACTGGGAACCTGCTGCCCAGAATGGGGACCTGTGTGAGCTCAGGGTACCCACCCTTCAGCCCCAGCTTGTGCCTTGGTGCCAGGCTGACCCTTGTCAGCTGAGCACCAATGGGGGCTCCTGCCCAGCAGGAAAAGCTGAGTCCCCTCATTTTGTTTAGACCAGAGGATGATAAACCCAGGGAACAGAAAGAGAGCAGATTTAGATGGGATATTGGAAGGAATTCTT
>NW_021940789.1:1599095-1632066 GCF_001715985.3 Manacus vitellinus
GGCACAGTGTCCCATGTGCTCCTGGCACCTCCCAGATCACCCTGTGCATCCTCCTGGCTCTGTGGGGCCACCACAGACCCCAAGCCAGAGGCTCCTGTGGATCCCTCTGGGCAGCTGAACCTGCATTTGGTCTCTTGCTGCTCAGCATCCCAGTGGCTGAGCTGGTGTTTAAACTGGTAGCCCTGATGCTGCTGGGAGAGCCAGGTGTGAGAGGGGAGAGTGCTGGGCTGTCCCCAGGATGCCCTGTCCACAGCATAGGAAAACTGTGCCCCAGAGTCCCCTGCCCTAAATATGCCAACACTGCTGGGATGCAGAGGAGTGTGCCCTGCCCTGACTGATTTGCTGGGGAAGATCAATGCAACCATCATCTGCCAGTCAACCACCCCTGATTTTGGGGAACAGTCTAGACAGTGTGGGAGCTGTGCTCTCTGCAGGCCTGGAGGTGTCTGTAACACAGGCATGGGGCAGGGAAATGGGTTTTCAAAGAATTAGAAATTAAAAAAGAAAGCAAATGCACGGTCCGAGATGAATCCTTCAGTCCTGCCAAGATCAGGCTGTTTAATTTTGCTTTTGTGCCATTGCATTGCTTACCACAGTTCAACAGAAAGAAAAAGTCATCCTGAGCTGAAGAATGAAGCACTTGTGCTGTTGTTAAATTATAATTCCAATTTATTCCTTTCTCGCAAAGGGATAACCATTTGCTGAATTAAGAAAGAGGATGGAAAAATCCCACTGCCTGGTCTGAGCTCTGCATCTCTCCCAGTCTGTCTTGGTATCGTGTGTGTCAGGAAATGCAGCATCACCTGCCATGCAATAGAGCCATGATTGATAACTGTGTAATAACCCTGACCCAGAAAACCACACCTGTAATCTTCCCCTGATGAGGGCTGCCCACATCAGTCTCATCCGAGAGTTTAAATGCCTCACTGGTCTTTAAAGTAGTTAATTGACCCAGCTGAGATGAAATGGTGTTGCTGAGGTTGCTGGGGAGGTCTCAGCCAGAGCAGGGCCGTGGCTCTGGTCCACCTGCAGTGGCACATCCTGTGGGCTTTGGGGGTCTCCACCCACAGGTCACCTTTCCACAAGGTGCTGTTACTCATCTCTCCAGCACAGTCCTCTCCCTTTCCTCGTCTCCCCAGGATGCCCCTGTTCCCGGGCACAGCCCCTCATCCCTGAGGGGGGACCCCCCCCTGCAGCCTGAGGGCCTGAGGCTGGGCACCGGGGAACAAGGATTTTCCAAGTGAGATCAAACAGTGACCAAGAATTTTTAAATAAATCCCAAGAGCAGCTCTTTTGTAGTTTATTAGGAAAGAAGGAGCCATGTGCTGAGCTCTGTGCAGGGCTCTGTCTGTCTGTCTGCCTCCCTGTCTCCCCCAGCCCTCCGACTCAGTTATCTATTTACCTATCTATTTACATGTATTTCTTTTCCCAGTGAATTATGGCAGGGAGGCAGTAAAGTGTTATGTATTTGCAAGCCCCATAATCTTTAAAAGCACAGTGATGCATGCTCCAGATGAGAAAAGAGCCTCCATCCAGTATGTTAATAGATAGCATTAGGGCAATAATGAAAAGCACTTGAGACAAGTAAGCCCCTATCAAAAGCTGAGTAATAGAGATGCACAGAATGAATCACAATGCACCTCCTCTGCAAAAGATATTAAGACGTCTGCTTTAGTGCAGGGTCTATTCACTCCAACAGCTGCTTCATTTCTCTGATTAAAATGGGAGTGAGGAGAGCTTTTCCAGCCATTTCCCCTTTTATCCAGCGACTTACAGACACCCCCGGGGTGCACACAGCGGGGCTGGCTGGTGGGGGCACCCCGGGCACGCCGAGGGCAGGACACGCGGGGACACGGACGGAGGGGCTGTGCGGCACCGCCGGGCTCCTCCAGCCTGGCTGCTGCTCGGGGGAACAGCCCCTTCCTTCCCACACGGGCCCCGGGCACACGGCAGAGGCACCCCCGGCAGGGCACCCCCGCACACCTCGGCCCCGGCCCCATCGCCACCGCGGCGCCCGGGCTGTCCCCCAGCCCCTCCGGGGTTGTCCGGAGCCATCCTGGGCGCTGGGCTGGAGAAATCCTCCCCCCAAACAGCGACAGCCTCATGGCCTGATGTGCAGCAAGGAGGGGAAGCCAGACAAGCTGGGGGGGTGCAGAAGGAGATAAGGGTCAGGCATCTGGGATGCAGGATAACCTTACCGGGAGATCAGACACTGGCCGTGGATGGAGGTGTTGGAGGTGTTGGCAGCTACAGGAGGGGATGAGCAGACCCATGGAGGGACCATGCTGGAGGTGTTGAATGCACAGAGGAGGGACATGCCCTGCAGCAATGCCTGCACAGGCTCTCCAGTGGCCTGGACTGGCCCCATGGCTGTGTTTTCACCAGCAATGCTGTCACTAAAGCTTGAGACACCACGTGAGAGTGTCACTCCAAGACACCAGCCAAGTGCCAGGCTTTGCACCAGGGTCACCTGTGGGAAGGGAACAAACCCATGCCATGGGTACAAGGAGATGCTGGTGCAGCTTCCAGCCACTCTGGCAGTGCCAGCACAGCCTTTGCCATGAGCCCCACAGGATACAGAGCAGCAGGATGGACAGGTAGGGCCAGAGGTCTGAGCCAGGGGTCTGTCTCTTGCCAGACAAGGCTCTGGCCATGCTGAGGGTCTGTTGGCAGACCCTGCTGGGCCTGGTGTGGTTCTCCCCATCCATGGCATAGAAGTTGGGGGACTGTGAGCTGGTGATGCTGAGGGTCTTCCTAGGATATCCCTCACTCATAACACCTGCCCCCCATTTCTCTGCTCCCCCAGGGCACAGCACAACATGGATTAACATCTCCAGATGCACGTTATTAACTACTGCAACCCCCTGGCTTAGGCCTTGGACCAGGCTGTAGCAAGAGCAGGAAATGGCACAAATACCAGGAAAAAGCAGTCTGATAGTAGCTAACAGCCATAACCAGAAGGGATATTATACCTGTGATCAGCTTTGGCTCACTTCTATTCACCAAACACACACGAGGGTAAATCATTCTGCCCTGTCCATTGTGGGCTTCTTACACCTTCCCCACTGGCACCTGGAAAGGGCTGGTGTTGCAGGAGCTGTGGATCAAAGCCCACAGGGATGCATTGCTGGCCTTAGCTCTTCTGGGCCTCTCCTCCCCTTCTCAGCAACATTTCTTCCTCAGGTTTTGGAAGCAACAGCCAGGAAGAGCATATGGGCACTGGTGGTGACAAAAATGCCTCTGGCTGCAGCAGGGAATAGTCCTGGGTAGGCAAAAGCCCCCTGGCAAGGGCAAGAGGATTGGGGGGCAGCAAAGGACTGACAGAGATGGTGGGAGCAGCACCATATCCAGGTCCTGTACCCACCACCCCACTGTTCCCCTGCTGCCCCCAGTGCCCAGGCACCTGCTGCTGGGTCTGCAAGAGCAATGCAACAAGCTGGGGAAAAAGAGCCACTGAGAAGAGCTGCTCTCATGACAAGCCCAGAGGAATGTCTGAGCCAGGTGAGAAATAAAAGCAGCATAACTAGAGTGTTTGGCACAGGGCAAGCAAAGGCCAGGCAAGGCATGTGGTGGTGGCATCACCTCAGAGGGCACGAGTCCTGCAGTGGGGACAGGCACAGTGCACAGCCTGGGCTCTGCATGGCACTGTCACCCTCCCAGGGCAGTGGGGGAGTGTTCAAAACACGAGTGGAGTTGGCATTTCACTGCATGGTTTAGTGGGCATGGGGGGATTCGGGCAAAGGTTGGACTTGATGATCTTTGTGAGGACTTTTCCAAGCTCAGTGATTCTGTGACTCTGTGACTGATTCTGTCGTTCTGTGACTCTGATTCTGTCTCCACAGTGACTCTGCCTACTCAGGGCCAGTGGGGCAGACAGGGTGGGCAGGGCAGGCAGGGCGGGCAGGGCATACAGGGCGGCAGGGCAGGCAGGGTGGCAATGGGCAAGGGCGGGCAGGGCGGGCAGGGCAGCAGGGCCCGCTGTGCTTGCCCATCAGCCTCACAGCACAGGCAGCAGGGGAGCACCCAGCCCTGGGAGGCTCCATGGGCAGGAGCAGAGCCAGGCTGATCCTGGCATGTGGATGTTGGGGAGGGAGGTGAGATGGGAAGGGCTCGAGCTGACCCCTCTGTGGGGCACCACTGAGGCAGGAAAGCCAATTTCTCCTGCTTGCTCTGCCAGGGTGGTTTCAGGTGGCATGAAAGAAGATTTTCCCCATTTGTCAGCTTTTGCAGTGCCCAGTACAAGTGTTCCTGTGGTGGCTCAGGAGCACAGAGACCCTTCCTGGGGAGGACCTGGGCAGGGGGGTGGCGAGTGCAGGCCCCATGTGGGACAGACTCCCCAGACACCCATGCATTGCTGACACTGGAGCTACAGAGCAGCATACTGGGGACCCCCCTGAGGCCTCTGGCTCAGCTCCACAAGGGATGTCCCAGGAGCAGTTTCCTTGCTGAGTTCAGTTTTGCGAGTTGAACGAGCCTCACAGGAGCATAATTTTGGGTGCAAGCCTATAATAATTTTGGGTACAAGGCTGACAAAGCTCTTGACCAGGAGTCAAGTTTAAAGCTGAAGGCCTTGCCAGGGAAAAATGCAGTGAGGGACACCAACATGACAGGAATGGAGCTCCCCACTCCAATTCCAGGTACCAACCCCTGCACCAAAGCTGAGCTTGCTACACTCCACTGTCCCTGTGGTCCCTGCTGAACCACCCTCCTTGTGCCATGGTGTGCCATGGCTCTCCAGGGAGCCCTGCTCAGGAGCTCAGCAGAGCCTGGCTTCTCACCCTCTCCATGCTGCTCCCCCAGACCTCACTCTTGGGGTGCCCCAGGCCACTTCCCATCATCCTGGGCATGTCTGCCTGTGGGTCCTGTGGACACTGGGGGGAAATGCAGTCTGGGACCAGCTAAGAGCTGAAGGGACAAGAGAAGGGAGAACCCCAGAGAGGATGAGGCAGCTCACTGAGGAGAACCAGGGGCAGGAAGCAACTGATGTGGAGTTCACTAGGCTCCTTAAGATGGTTCAGGTGCAACAATACATATGTGGGGTCTGGTCACGTATGGACCCCCTGAGCAGCTGCAGCAGCAGTGCACCCCTAGTGACCTGGTAGCTCCATGTCTGCGTCACGTCCAGGAGCATCCCGGCATCAGCCGTGTCCAAGGTGGACACGGGGCAGGTAAGTCCTGGGGAGATGGGCAAAGGTCATCAAAGGGCTGCAGCTGGAGAGCAAAGCATGAGCAGTTTGCCAGCCTGTTACAGGCAGGGCACCAAATCTCCCCGTGTCCCCCTGCCACACGCGTGGGCCACCGGCAACAAGCGCTGGCACAGCCAAGCCCTTCAGCGGCCTCGGGAGTCACCACCAGCACAAAGCCCCGGCCACACCAGGGAGGAGGCTGCCATTTCCCCTGGCACCTCAGAGCATGCTGCCAGATGCCCAGGAAAAGGCAGCGAGGCCTCAGCAGGGAGCTTCAGTGCCGCATCTGCTGCTGCCTGCCAAAATTAACATCACTGACAAAAGGCATGATCCTGAAATTGCACCACCAAACAGATGGATTGCTGGAGTATGGGAGGCCTCGTAATGGAAAAGATGAGTAATTCAAGGAGAGAGTGTAGTGCCAGCGATCCAAGTGCTTGGCTGCTGTAGCGGGCTGGGAACCTGGAGTACTGCCTGGCGTGGGGCTGGAGCCCTCCAGCTCTCCACAGAACCTGCCCACAGTGCTTGCGGTTCCTGACGTGGTGCTGGCCCTGCTGGGGGCATGGTGGGCACCGTGTGGGGCACAGTGCTGTGGCTGTGCCAGAGGGGTAGCTCCCATGGTGGGCACACACGGTGCCATGGCCTGGTCCTGCCCAGGCTGCTCCAGGAGGGCTGGGCACTGGTGATGAACCTGGAGCAGTTGTGCTGTGAGGAGGCAGTGCTGTGATCACTCCATAACCCCAGCCATTTCCTGCTGCAGAAAGTTGGGAAGGTGCAGAATATCCAGCCAGCTTTCGCCCAGCAGGGAAATACAAGTGCCCTTGTGTTGCTGCACGTTAAATGTCCTGATGAAATGCCTCCCTATAACAACCCATGGCCACCAACTGGCTCTCTGAGCCCCCAATTGTCAGCAAAACCCTCACTCGGAGCCCCGTGGGGGCTGGCTCAGTCCTTCGCTATGAAGTGACTCATGGAAGGATCAGAGGAAGTCTGACTTTCTTCTGGCACTGAACAGTGAGATGGATGAGAACACGCTCCCTCCTTGAACCACTGCTGCCCTTGCTCTCTGGGACCATCCTCATGCAGCCTGTGGGGTCGTGCCAGGGACTGGAATCAAGCATCCAGTGGATCACAGAGAGCTACACAGGATCTGCAGTCACAGCAGAGAAAAAGGCACAACCCTGTGCCTCCTTTAAAACAGCCAGGATCTCACCTCACTGCCACCCCGCAGCTCTCCCTGCCTTGTCATTAGACTTGGGATAATTAATTTATTTTTTTATTTTTTAAGTACAAACTCACTGAAATGACCCACTTGTCAGTGCTGTGACTGTGGCAATGTGAATGTGACACAGCAGGCTTGTACTGGGCACCTGAAATTTAAACTAATGTGAAGAAAGGAGTTGGCTGGGTTTTTGGCAGAAGATTTGGGCTGTTCATGCTGTCCAGCCCTGGAGGTCCCTGGGGTTCTCCTGCAGCAGAGACCCCCAGCTGTGCCACGCCCGAGGCCGTGCTGGGTCATACAGGGAGGTCAGGACCAGGGCAGGGCTCTGCACCTCTGGTGTGGCTGCACATGGAGTGACCTGCTGCAAACACTGCCTGGCCCCTGGCCCGCTCAGCTCCCTGCACGTCCCAGCTGACACACTGGAGCAGAGTTTAGGCAGTTCAATGTTTAAGCGCCTGGAAAAGGAGGCAGGAAAGGGAGGGAGGCATAAATCAGGCTCAGCATAAGACCTCTTATCTGGGAATGACGCCCTGCAGTCCGTGAGGGTTGATACATCCACAGGCACTGATCCTGCTGCAGGGATCCCTGCCATGAGATGGACTTAGCTCTGTGCTGGCTGCTCCTGCTTCTCTCCAGACCCCAAGCCCACCCTGCCGTGGAGCTGTGGGCTGGCACTGCAGGCTGGGCAGGGCAGTGCTCTGGGGGCTGGCTCGGGATGTGGCTCCTGCCCCCTTATCCTGCCCTGGGGCTGCAGGTGCTGAGGAACAGACGTGCTGGGCAGAGCTGTGTGTGGGGAGCAGCAAGAGCAGCTGTGGGCAGGGGCTGAGCAGGGCAATGCAGGTGCTGCAGCCCACATCCAGTGGCCTGAGCACCCCCGGGCCAGGGCAGTGCTGCCCAAAGCAGCCTGGTGGGATCAGCCTGGTGGGATCAGCTGGGCTGGCTGTGTGTGCAGTCACTGCCATTTCAGAGGCAATGCGTCATTTAATGGGATTTGTTCACTGCAATGCTTTGCTTTGGTTCCTCTCTGTGTGAGACTGCACATGACTGGGTTTTGCCTTGGGGTCCCAGCTCCCTGAGGAGTTGGGGGGGGACAGCAGCACCTTTTGGGCTCTGGTAAATCCACCCTCCACAGATGGGGAGCAGGAGATTGGGATCGCAGTGAACACGACCGGGGTGGACACGAACAGGTGGACACGAGTGGGAGCACATGTGGCTCCCCCAGCACTGGTGCAGGGGAGAGGAGAGCTCCAGGGGCCTGGGAGGGAACACGGAAAGGACTTGGGGGCAGCAGTCCTGACACCCCAACATGACTCTGGGCCTCTACCCAGGGACAGTGAGGGGACAGGGGCTAACACTGCTGTCCCTCCACACTCTGCAAGGGAAAGGTGTGTGTGAGCACCAGAGAGCAAAACCGAGCCCTATATGTTTAAACTGGCAAGTTCTGTGTTTGTCATGGAGCTGTAAAATGATACCCGAACAGATGAGGACAGGAACTTCTTGGAAGGCTCAAGCACAGACAGCAGGAGTGGGGGAATAGCATTTTGCTTTATTTCTTTACATGCAATCCAAGGTTTTATTTTTTTTCTTGCAGTGTTATATTTTTCTATCCAAAAATGGTTATGAGTCTGCCAGCTCTCAGAGGCAGCACTGGCGTGCTGTTGGAGGGCTCGTGCCGTGTCTGACACACCGGGGCTGGGGGCTCTAGCTGGGGTACAGCAAAAGGCACAGACAATAAACCCTGGGCTCGAGGGTTAATGAAAAAGCAGAGCAGTGAGGGAAGCAGTGTGAGTGTGTGTGAGGGGGGTGTGGGCAGTGTCAGGGAGCTCTCACCCCAATGAAACCCCAGCCCCGGTGATTTCCATCTCGCTTGTTCCACGGGGATGCAGGAGACATCAGAGCCATGCAGGTGATGCTGAGCAGCAGCCTGGGTTTGTGCCTTTGTAGGAGAACATGTGCTTAAACAAGCAGCTCCTGTTTATCACCAGGATATAGTACCTGTTCCAGTGGGTGGATAATTTTAGGTGAATGAGAAAACGCTGCTTTTCATTGGGTTCAAGCCATGTGCTGGGTGAGATGATGCTCACAGCAGTGACTTCTCTGAGGTGCTGCGTGGTAGGGGCACCTTGGCACGTGTTCCCTGGGTTATTTATCATCCAGAGATGGTGCCTAATTTGGCTGGATGCGGATCCTGTGCGAGGTTACGGGGCAGAAAGCAAACGCTGAGTTTCTCCCCGTGATGCTGTGACTGTCACAGAGCACGTGAGCTGCTGATGATTTTAAGGATGCTCTTTTTTAGCTTAAATTAGGGGAGAATTCTGAACAAAATCCTTTGCAAAGCCAGAAAGGTTTATTCTCCACTCATTCTGTGAGGGACTAGCCAGCCCCTGAGCTGTGTTTCAGCTCCCAGTTTATCTTGAGGCATCACAAATGTCTGAACAACAACTGGGTGTCCCTGGGTGAGTGTCAGAGAGAGGGACTTGGGCTCTGGGCACCGACCCAACATGGTCCCTGCCCACTTGGCACTTTCCTTCATCCCCCCAAAAAGGCAGCCCTGGGAGGAGGGTGGGTGGGCTGGGAAGGAGGGTGGGCAGGGACCACATTCAGTTCTCAGGGCAGAAGCAAGGAGCTGTCCTGCTCAGTGTCCCTCGCCCAGCACTGACTGGGGGTGCCAGCCTGGGGTGGGCTGATGGCAGCTGCAGCCCTGCACTGCTGGGCCCTTGGCAGAGCTGAGCCCTGACTCTCTGTGAGACACTCTCCTGGTGCTTTGTGGCTATCACCATGTCCCAGGGCAGCACTGAGTGTCCAGGGTGGTCACAGCCTGCCAAGCTCGATGGTAGAAGACCATCAGGGAAGGCAGGCACAGGTTTCTCACCCCTGAGGGCTCTTCTGGGAGCACACCTCATTTTGTATTATGTTTGGAAAGGAAGGGATGGACAACCTGAGCTCCTGGAGTCAGGAGGGCTGCAAGAACACTGAAAGAAAAGCACTGGCAACAGTGAACACCAGTGCTCCAAAAGGAGCCCAGGCTGTGCCTCCCATACTCATCCAGTCTTTCCTCATGGGCTGAGATATGAACACCAATAAAGGATCACAAAATGGTGCCGTGAGGGAAAGCTCAGCCCACTCAGGGCTCCCAGCAGCATCCCAGGGGTGGCAACAAGGAGAAATCATGGGGACCATGAAGAGTTCATGGTCAGCTGGTGTGTGGGGACCCGAGATGGCCAGTTTCTGGAGGTTCGGGGATCATGGTGTGGGGTCCTGTCACAGCTCTTTGGACTCTGTTGTGACAGCCACAGTACACAGACATGCTGGTCTCACTGTCACAGTCTCACTGGTGGTGTCCCAGAAGGGACATGCTGCTCTCTGTGCCCCAGGACCAGCCTGGGGCTGTGGGAAACAGCCGAGATCCAACCTGGTCTCTCCACAAGGCCAAGTGTGGGTCCAGTTAAGGTGGTCAACAGTCAAGGTGGCTTCCAGTTTGCTGGGGCCACGGATGAAGAGCCCTTTGCACAGGTCAAAAGCATGTTGGGAATGAGAGGATGGGGCCACCAACCCTCCATCCTGCTCCTCATCCCCCCTGTGCATCTCCCCAGGGCAGTAGTGAGGGGCTGAGAGAAGTGGAACACCAGAAGTAGGGCAGTGTGTGCTGGCTGTGGGGCAGGGAGAGCCCAAAAACCCTGACACAGCTGGGCTTGGAGCCAGGGCACTGTGTCCTGCCCTGACCCTGCTCAGCCCAAAGCACACCAGGGGACCAGCAGGGCAGACACTCACCGGCGTCCTGGTCCAGCACTCACACATCCTGATGGACTGTTCCCAGCCCCAGGCTTCAAAAACCCTCTGGGCAACGAACAGGCACAATTAAAAATGTGTCACTGAGAGCAGCACAGCACCACAAACTGCTGGGCAGGGTCACAAAACCCCAGAGCAGTGACCCCCGTGGTGCTACATCTCCCTGCCCGGCGTGGTGGGATCACTGGTGGGGGCAGGAGTGTTGGTGTGTTGGTGCACACGCGTGTGCAAGGGGACACACGTGTCCATGTGTGACACTGCAGGGCCCCTCTCTCGTCCAAGGTGAGGGACATCTGAGGATATGGCTGTGCTTTGCACAGAGCTGTGGGCTAACCGAAAACAGATGTATAAAAATAAACAGAAATACTAGAGATGTGATTACCAAGGAAACGCATTTACATACAGGAAAACGTCCAAAATGACTGTCATTTACTTCCTTTATTTATTTGCATTTATAGAAATGCTCCCAGCCAGGGATCTGGGCTCAGTCCTGCCCAAATCACAGGAAACCAAGCCTGCTGGACCCATCACCCACCTTCCCCCACCAGCTTGCCCCTCCTGTGAAGGAAACCCCTCTGATGGGGCTCAGTGCATACAATGCTGGAAACGGCTTTCCTTCATTTCTCGTCTCTGGGCACAGAGATTCCCCATCAGCTTTCCTAGGACCCCTCCATAGAAGGGTTTTCTGGGCAGGGGCAGCCCCTCTGCACCCAGCTCTGGGCAGCTGTGGGGGAAATTGGGCACTGAGAGCGGAGGGGGGGAAGCAAAGGGATGATATTGGGGTAGGGAGATGGGGGATTTCTCGGTCCAGTTGCCATCAGAGAACCTGAAGGGCAGAGAAACGGTCTGAGGCAAATCAAAAGAGAAGCATTTTAACTTGCAAGAAATGGAAATGAGAGGAGTGAATTTGGGTCATGCCAAAGCATTTGTTCTACAGCAAATTAAATGTTTTACAAGCCTTTCCTTTTCTCCCCTTCTTTTTCCTTTTTTCCCCTCTTTTTCATGGGATTTACAATAAAAAACCAGTTTTATTTATAAAATGCAGAAAGACAATGTTTTAGCTGTGCTTTTCCCCTGCAGTTGTACACAGCCCTCACACCCAGCTTGAATGGCACTGGGGACTCAGTCACCAGCCACCAGCAACACAACAACGGCACTGCCTGCCTGGGATTCTCTCAGATTACAATCTGCCTCCAAACCTTCCCTGATGTCCACAAGAGCCCAGGCACTGAGCACTGACACGAGGGTCTGTTTTTGGACAAGACCCACTCTGGTGACGAGCCAGCTCCATGCCAGCCCCCAGAATGCCTGTGGAGATGCTGGGGGGCAGCAAGGTGGGCAAACCTCGAGGTTCCTGATGTTCTGGGAGTGGCTGCAGAGAGGACTGGTTTGGTGAGATCTGTGTGGGTTTTGGGGGGAATGTATTTGTTCATGGTGCAGCTTTGCCTTAAAAAATCACAGACTGGTTTGGGTTGGAAGGGACCTTAAAAACTCATCCAGTCCCACCCCCTGCCATGGGCAGGGACACCTCCCACCAGCCCAGGTTGCTCCAAGCCCCATCCAACCTGGCCTTGGACACTTCCAGGGATTCCAGGGGCAGCCACAGCTTCTCTGGGCAACCTGTGCCAGGGCTTCATCACAGGGATTTAGGGAACAATTTCTTCCCTAAATCCCATCTCTGCCCTCTGTCAGTGAGAAGCCATTCCCCTTGTCCTGTCTCTCCAGACCCTTGTCCAAAGTCCCTCTCCAGCGTTCTTGGAGCCCCTTTAGACACTTGGAAGGGGCTCCAAGTTCACCCTGGAGCCTTCTCTCCTCCAGGTGAACACCCTCAGCTCTCTCAGATTGTCTCCAGAGCAGAGGGGCTCCAGCCCTCAGACCATTTTGATGGCCTCCTCTGGATGTAGGGACATGAACAATGTCATCACTGCTGGCCTCAGCTCTGGAGCTGCTCTACTCTGAGAGTGGCAGGGAGGGACAGGGAGCCCATGTCCTGCACAGCACCCACAGTTACCACATGAAGAAGGGACACAGAGGCCCTGGGGCTGCGCTGCCACTGCTGGAGAGGGCATTTGGCACCATGGACCTTTTGTTACTGATGAACTCTGGTCCGTGCAAGTCCCCCAGCTCTCCCCAGCAGGGGCAGGAGGCTGAGCCAGCAGTGCCCACTGCGCCACCCACACCTTGCAAAGAGCAGCCCGAGGGGCAATGACACAGTTTGCTGCTCTGTTCTTGCGCCGCCTCTGCCGGGTAATTAGAGCTGACAGGGTGTGTGCAGAGTTAATGAGTAATTGCCCACACACTTAAGGTGTGGTAGAAGTCGGGACGTGAAGCAAAATCTTCCGCCTGACCTACATGCAGAGGTGCTGCCCAGCACAGCGGGACGAGGAGGTGGAGAGGGGGAAGCAAATGATGAAATGCTTCTACAGGCACAGCACAAACATGGCTTTCCCCCAGGTGCTCCAAAGAAGGGACTGAAGTAACCCCAAATCGTGCTGGGAGGGGAAGGCAAGGCCAGAGCAGCCCTGCCCAGCCAGGGATCAGGGCTGGCCCAGTGGCACACGCCAAGCCAGCCCTGAGATCTGTCAGGAGAGGGATGGATTAGCAGGAGCCTCACGTGCAGGACAAGGCAGGGAACGCTCTGCTGGCTGCCTGTGTTTGTGCCCACATGTTCAGCTGATCAGGTTAACTGGCTCATTTGCCTGGGAGCAGGGAGCCAAGCACTGATGGCTTTGGACACGCAGCCTGTACCATGCTCTGCTCTCCAGCCCTTCTGGGCGCTGCCACAGGGGCTGCTGAGCTGACCCAGCTCTGGGCACAGGGGCTGGGGCACAGCTTCCAGGAAACACGCCAGGAAATGTGCCAGGAAACGTGCCAAGGAACATGCCAGCCAGCCAGGGCTTCTGCAGCCGTCCCCTGACAGAGCGGGGCGGTCCCAGTGCTGCAGCAGGCCTGGCCTTGTTGCACATCTGAGAGGAACAGGAATGGGCCACTGAGTCAGAGAATCACAGAATCATGGAATCATTAAGGTTGGAAAAGCCCTCTAAGATCATTGAGTCCAACTGCTGACCCAGCATCCCCATGTTCGCCACTAACCCATGTCCCCAGGGGCCACATCCACGTGCCTTTTGAACACTTCCAGGGATGATGATTCCACCAGTTGCCTGGGCAGCCTGTTCCAATACCTGACCACTCCTTCAGTGAAGAAATTTTTCCTGATATCTAATCTAAACCTCCCCTGGCACAATTTGAGACCATTTCTTCTCATCCTGCACAGTTCACAACCTTGGCAAGCAACTGGAGAACAGAGATTAGGGACAGGATAGTCCTTTCCTTCCTTCCCTCACCTTCTCAAGCTCATCTCCAATACATACAGAAAGGCTGGGAGTACAGTGTGCTCCAGAGCAGAGGGACCAGGGTGGAACATCCAGCCAGCAGGAAAGCAAAGCCCAAGTGACTGACCCATCTTAACCTTGAACCTGCAAGTAACTCTGACCAGCCAAGCACCACCAGTGCACCAGCACTGAGCAGGCAGGGACCACTTCCAGTCTTGGCAATCTCACTGTCCAGCAGGAGAAAATATTCCTGGTGCCACACAGCAGCCCCTGCCTCTCTTGCCCACAGAAAGTTTCTCTCTTGCCCACAGAAACCATAGATCTCCTGCAGCAAAGCTTCCCTTACATCATCCCATCCTGTTCCAGTCTCACCTTTCCTCCTCTCTCAGCCTTGCCCTTTCCTGCAGCTCTCTGGCTGTGCCTGGCTTGGGGCACGTCCGTGGTGGGGACCTGCAGCCCATCCCTCCAGCCCTTTCCTCCCCTGGGGATGTTGCTCCAGGCAGGACTGGCCATGTGTCCATCCTCCCCCTCGAAGCTCCCCTGGCCAGGCAGGATCATTATCTGGTTTGCTCTCAAAGCCTGCAGGCCAACATCCAGCCCTTGGGTAGAGACCAAGTTGTGTTCCCCCAGCCTGTCCCACAGAAACCAAACCAAGTCATGACCACTCAGGCTCAGGTTTTTGTCAGGACCAAATTCTCTTTTTCAGCTCTTTAGCAAGACAAACTCTGAACTCATCTCCCCTGTTTCTGTCTGGTAGAACAATCTGACTGTGATCAAGGGTATCTGTAACACTTGTTCTCCCATCTCTGCTCTGGAAGATAAGTTCTCCCATATCCACAGTTCCCAGGATTACTCATTCCTCCTGGATGAGGCCTTCTAATTCTTCCATTTAATTGCTCATGTTCCTGGCATCAGTACAGAAATACTTGAACTGTTTCTGCCTGGTCTTATCTGCTCCCTCAGCCGAGGAGGTGCCGTCCGTTTGCTGGCTGGGAGGGCTGCCTGACGTCGGCTCTTGGCAAGGTAAGTGCTCTCCAATTCCTTGCTGCTCTCTGCTCTTCCTTTCTTGGTTGCTCTTCTCCTGCTGACACGGTCATCCTCCTGCTGGATCTGGATTCCAGGCAGGGTGCAACCAAGGCCAAGAAAGGAAATGCTCAGAGACAGCCCCGAGACTCGTCCACAGGGAACATCACCACTTATCTGCCTTCCTCCTGATAACCTCCTTTTCATATTATCCACTGCAGACTCACCCTTCACAAGTTCTTTATCCACTTTAATTCTGTGATCCCATCTTCTCTAGGTTAGCTAATAATTTCCCATGGGTGCTTTATCCGATAGTTGTTTGAATCCAGACAGACACAATGCAATGCAGAAAAGCCATGGATTGCTCAGTCCCTGACAAGCTGCCTTTGGAGAACACATGCTGGATTTTATTCCATTTTTCCATACATCTCACTGACTTTATCTGTTGTCCCATATAACACAAGCTCAAAAACCTTATGTATGACACAGGCCAGATTATTTACCCTGCATTTATAGCTTACAGTGCCTGCTTTACAGTCTGCAGTGTGGTGGCACTGCCTTGGACTGACTCTTTCCTCCAGTTCTGCTCCTTCATGAGAGCTGCCTACAACCTCCTGGTGGTTCTACTTCTGCAAGTCCAGAGGAGGCCACTGATCCCAGGGCTGGAGCCCCTCTGCCCTGGAGCCAGGCTGGGAGAGCTGGGGGGCTTTACCTGGAGCAGAGAAGGCTCCAGGGAGACCTGAGAGCCCCTTGCAGGGCCTAAAGGGGCTCCAGGAGAGCTGGAGAAGGACTTGGGACAAGGGATGGAAGGACAGGATAAGGGGAATGGCTTCCCAGTGCCAGAGGGCAGGGTTAGATGGGATACTGAGGAGAAATTCTTGCCTGTAGGGTGGGGAGGCCCTGGCACAGGTTGCCCAGAGAAGCTGTGGCTGCCCCATCCCTGGAAGTGTTCAAAGCCAGGTTGGACAGGGCTTGGAGCAACCTGGGCTAGTGGAAGGTGTCCCTGCCCATGGCAGGGGGTGGAATCAGATGATCTTTGAGGTCTCTTCCAACCCAAACCAGTCTGGGATTCTGGGATTCATGAACTGATTCTTCCAAGACTCTGAGGCAGAGATGAGCTGGTTCCTCACAATCTCAGTGCCCTGAACTCTTGGAACTTTCTTCTGCACAGGCAGTGGTCACTTCCATTTCCACACTGTCATTCCTCTGTTCAATAAGAGCACCCTCGCCAACTGCAGTGCTGAGGGCTCAGGCAGCAGCACCTTCCCCCCTCCTCCTGTGCTCATCCCAGACTCCCGTTAGAAAGCCACTTACCAGTTGTGCCATCTTCAGCCCCAGCAGACTAGTTTCCAAAGTTCCTGAGGAAGATCACGTATTTAAGAACAATCCTTTGTATACTAATCCTTTCCAGTGGCAAAGACTTCCTCGTGAGCTCAGATCATCTGTCCACCTCCACTGCGCTCTCTCCTTGCCCTTCACCAAAAACAACAACAGAACTTCTCTGAAGGGCACCCGAGTCTTTCCTCTCTTTGCTCATCTCCCCTGCCTTGGCCTAGACACACTTGGCATGTGGAAGCAGGAACCTGCCCACCACTTGTCCCTCCTTGCCTGCTCCATCTGCATGTCGCCTCCACCTCCACCTCGGTTTCCTGGTGAACACTGTTACCTCTGTCTCTCTTCCTTCAGGATGAGCTGCCCTTTTCTCTTTTATGGCCAACCCTCTGTTTCTTCTTCCTGAGCTCTGGGACTCCAAACCGTGGTCTCTGCTCCATTTTCTGTCCTTCCACCTGCCTTCTCCTTTTCTCTTGGGTTTCTAACACGGTTTCTGAGGGTGTCAGTCCTCGTTCAGATCTTTTCACAGAACAGGTATCTGCAGTTCTCCAGTTTATTTGTGGTTCTTCCTTTCTCCTTTCTTATACTGTTCTAAATTTCCCATTTCACTCCACCACATTATCCAGCTGTTTCTCTGCTTTGGGGTCTCTTCCACGGTGCTCTCTGGGCACAGAGGAGCTTCACCTGCGCACTGGGAGGACGAGGGGTTGGGAGCTCTGGGGCCAGATTATGGGAATGTTTTCTAGCTTCTCTCAGCCCCATCCCGTGTACATCACCTCTGTTCCTCCTGTTCTGCATGGCTGCAAGTGAGAGGGGAATCAGGCCTTGTGACAACATGGCAAAGGCTGCACCACTCTGACCCTTTGCCACGAGCAGCCCACTTGGAAAACAAAGGAACTGCAGGACACACTCAGCCACACAACAGCTGAAGTGTTGGAGGAGAAGATATCCATTCCATTAAAAAGCTCCGAGATAAAATCCTCCTCTAGCAGCATTGTTGTTTCCAGGAACACCTTAAAGATGCTTTGATTTTCCTTTTCTTATGTCCTTGTCATACAAAAGCAGTGAGAGCAACTCTCCTCACAAGCACCATTAGCTACTTAACACACCGTGGGTGGAAGGAACAAAACCTGGGGTTTTGGCTGTTCTTTGGGCCCAGGTCCTCCAGCTATGCAGGGATACACCAAAATCCAGGTGATACCCCATCCCTGTAACCCGGGCTTTGGGATGACCCAACTGTGGCCATCCAGTACCTGCAGGGAGCCTACAAGAAACACTGGGAAAGATTTTTTTGCAAGGGCTTGTAGAGACAGGACAAGGGGGAATGGCTTCTCACTGACAGAGGGCAAGGTTAGATGGGATATTTGGAAGGAATTTTTCCCTGTGAGAGTGGGGAGGCCCTGGCACAGGTTGCCCAGAGAAGCTGTGGCTGCCCCTGGAATCCCTGGAAGTGTCCAAGGCCAGGTTGGACGGGGCTTGGAGCAACCTGGGCTGGTGGAAGGTGTCCCTGTCCATGGCAGGGGGTGGAACTGGATGAGTTTTTAAGGTCCCTTCCAACCCAAATCGTTCTGTAACTCTCTGATTCTCTCTCCATGGAAGCCAACATGGTGGGATGATTTTTTCCATCCAGACAATCGCACTCATTTGTGGATTTCATCTGATTTTATTTGTCTCTGGAGCAAACAGAACACATGAAATGCAGGCTCTAAGCTCATTACAGACAGGGTTCAGCAGAGCTGCCCTCCTGAGCCACCCAGTCATACAACAGAGTCATTTATTTGGGGATATAATCACAAGGAAACCCATTCACAAGCCAGATTCCAGCAGATGAAGGATTTGCTCACCTATAGACAAAGTGACATCTCAAATTCAGGATTAGACCCGAAAAACTCTGATCAGACATCAGACCCAAAAAACGCAGCACAAACCATTCAGTGTGTCCCAGCAGTCACTCATGTTGCTGTTTTTCTGCCTCTTACCTCCTGGCCCCTGGGCTGCTTTGTGAAGAAGTTCCAGGGTGAAACCAGCCAAAGTCGAGAATTTCCAAGAGACGTGAAAACAGCAGAATGCAAATTCTGTGGAGGCTTGAAATTTCAAGTGATTTACCGGTGTCAAAGCCGTAAAATCAATTTGGCAGGTGTTTGCTGGTTAAAATTAGTTTTAAGTGAAAGCTGGAGGCGCTGTTGTGGGTGTCTTTGAGCATTGTTGGGGATGCACGAGGCACAGGCACGCCGCGTGTGCGTGTTGTGCAGTGTAATCCCCCTGGTGTGCCCTGTAATGCTGTTTGTGTGGCCCAGAGAGCTCTGTGGGCTGAAGCCTTGGGGCTGGTACCACACACCAGCACTTGCAGAGCTTTTCTGGCATTTTCTCTGGCCCTGGGGTGGTCAGTGTGTGGTCAGTGGGGCTCAGAGGCCTCGTTGATGCCTTGGGTGGGCTCCAAGGATAAGCCCAGCCAGAACAGCAAGGGAGAGAGAGACCTAATGGACTCACAGGACCATAAAACCACAGAATTGTTTAGGTTGGAGAAGACCTTTAATATCGCCAAGTCCAGCCCAGCACCACCCCTGTGCTCACCACTGACCATGTCCCCAGGTGCCACATCCACACCTTTTTTGAAAGCTTCCATGGATGGCAACTCCACCACTGTCCTGGGCAGCCTTTGCCAATGCTTTACAACCCTTTCCACGAAAAAATATTTCCTAATATCCAAGTTAAACTTCCCCTGGCAGAAAGTGAGGGCACCTCCTCCCCTCCTGTCTCCTGGATCAGAAAGGCAGCACCAGCCTGTGCTGTGTGCCCATGGCAGAGCTGCCCTCCCAGCAGAATTGCTCTGTACCCCTCCTACCCCAGCCCCTGTAGCTGCCCCTTCTGATCCTGGCACTCCCAGGCTCTTTGCCTGCTCAGTCCAACCTCCTCTGAGCATTTGGGATTGTCTGGAGGATTCCTGTGAGAGGATGGAGAGTGGTGCTCTCAGACAGAGCTGCATGGTGCAGCCCTATCCCTTCAGAGGGACTCTGGGCAGCTGCCTGGGTGGGCCAGGGTAGCATTCTGCCCATCCCAGTACCTGCCCTGCCCACCACCCCTCAGGGCAGCAGTTGCTGTGGCCACTGTGCTCACCCCAGCCCCAGCAGCACTGGGAGCAGAGCCCATCCTGACCAGTTCCTCAGCTTCTTCTCCCCCACCCCCAGAGGAGCCTTTTTCCCAAGGAGCCTGAGAGATGCAGGAGAGGGGTCAGGGCAGCTGCAGAGTGTTCTGCATTGTGTTCTGCAATGAAGGGGTTGCACAGAGAAGGGAGTCAGTGAGTGCTGAGCAGAGACAAGTGCAGACCCGGGGTGCACATCCCACATCCCACATGGGAAAGCAAGGAACAGGGAGGCCTCCTCCTCCATCCTGGCTGTTCAAACCTCCTCAGTAACGTCTGCCTCTGCAGTTCACCCCCCCCAGTACTCCACAGTCCCCTCTCAGGCCCCCTTGGCCCTGGAGTCCCCTCCTAGGACTTGCTTCTGTATTGCTGTGACACTGGACTGGGAAACCTCGAGCCAGGAGGTGTCTGGGGGAACAAGGATCCTGCAGAACCAGGCAAGGGAGATGGACTCTGCCCTTGCACAACAAGGCAGGGGGGCACCATCTCCCTGATCAAACCCTCATGAACTGAGGAGGGTCAGGCTCCAGCTGCCTGCCTTGCCCTTTCCTCCAGAGGAGATGCCATTTCGTGACAGTCCTGCTGTCACCAGAGAGCTGCTGCACAGCTCTGCCTGTGCATCCTGCTGTCTCTTGGAAAACCACCACATCCCAGTGACCCTGGTTCACCTGCATAGTTCTGCTGTGCCACTACCTGCTGAAGTCCACCCCAAACAGGGACTCCCACACATCTCATCCTCCCAGAAGACTCCAAGAGAAATCCAGCAGAATCCAGTACAGAGCCCCCTATTCATTCCAGCATCCCAGTCTGCCCCAGCAGTGCCATGGTGGGATGCCAGGATGCCCCAGCACCCTGTTTCACTGCAAGATCCCACTGCTCTGTGGGATCCCAGTGCCCAGCTGTGCAGGATCCCACTACACCACTGTAGGCAACAGTGCCTGCAGACTCCTCTTCTTCCCACTGCCATTCCCTCCTCTCCCCAGCCCTCTCACTCCGCTGGCTGTGCTGGAGGTGACACCATGTCCAAAGTCAGGTATTTGGGAGCTGATGCTGAGGACTCTGGCAGCTGAGGTGGTCTCCCCTCTGTCACAAGGGAGATGGCCCTGGGATTTGGAGGAACAGCCTTCAGAAAGCAGGTGTTGAATCCTTCAGCAGATTTTGCAGGCAAAACACTGCAAACTCCATTGCCCCCATCAAATCCTCCTGCCGTGTTCATGTCCAAGCTTCTCCCTGCCCTCTCAGCTTGTGGCTGGAAAGAAAACCCTTCCCACCCCTCCTGCTTCTGCTGTGCAGTGGGGCTGGAGCCATGGGACACCCTGACAGTGGCTCTGTCCCCAGGCTGAGCACCATGTCCCCAGGTAGGCTGACACCTGGGACTCCTTTTGGGGTTTCCAGGGTCTTTCCCTCAAGCAGGCCACCCTCCCACTGGTTTGTGTGCTGGGGCTGCTCTCATGCCTGGAACATCACCCCATTCCCCAGAAAGGATCCATTCCAGAAATCAGAAGATGCTCCAGGACCCCAGGTCTATGGAAGAGGGGTCAGTGGAGCAAGGCATGCTCAGGCCCAGGGGCTCTGGGCTGGCTTTTCCACAAACAGCAGCAGGTTTGGACCAGCACCACTCCTGTCCTCGCTCTGGGGTCAGCAACGAGTCCAGAGGGCAGGGCAGGGAGTCCTTGATCTTCCCTTTGGAAATTAAAGAAGAAGCAGAAAGGGTTTGGTTTTCATTAATATTTTTCTTCAAAAGTTTTCTGGCTTCCCTTCCCTTCTCCATCTTCTGCCAATATTTCTCCGAGGGGGCGGGCAGCGAGGAGCAGGGAACGTCTGGCAGCTTTTTGTTTTCAATTCGCACGAGCCCATTCTGTGTGTGTGTTTTTTCTCTTTCTGGAAATTTGCTGCAGACAGGCACTTCCTGCAGAAATCTTCATTTGCAAGGGAAAAATATCTTACAAACATGTTTTGTGCCTTTCAGTTTGCCCCGGGTCTGCAGAACCCCGGGCTGGGCTTCGTGTTCCTGACCCTGCTGGGCAGCAGCCACCAGTAACCCCCAGTGCTGTGCTCCCACACCAGCCCCTCCTGTCCCTGCCCCTCTGCCACCCCAGCACAGCATCTCCCTGGGCTGCCCCATCACTCCTGTGGGTTTGTCAAAGACATAGAGGGAAGCACTGAGCCTGGGGGGTGGAAATGACTTTGGGGTCCAGCTAAGAGAGGGGTTATGCTGGTTGAGCTCCACCGGTGTGTCCTGTCCTGGTGGGGCAGAGATGTCCAGTCTTGGCAGAAGGCCACTCCAGATGTTTTACCAGCTGTTCACCTCTGGCTTTCTCCCCACTCTCAGAGCTCTGGAGGACAAGCAGTGGCCACGGCCAGGCAGGGGTACCTGGGAGGAGCAGGGGCACTTGCAGCTCAGAGCCCCTGTGTTGGCTTTGGCCTCTGCCCACCTGGGTCCCCTCTGATCCCCAAGCACCCCCAGTCACATGTTGGCCCATCCTGACCTGGGCTTTCCCAGACAAAGTTCTCTGGTCCTGGAGTCTGTGCAGGTGGGCAGGCACGGGGATAGTCAGGGCTGTGAGGTTAAATAATTCATTCCACAGAAATCTTTCCTAGAAACAATTTTTTTCTTCCCAGGGAGACACATTACCACCTCACACACACAGACCTGACCAGGAATTATAAGAGCGCGTTTCTGCAGCGGCGAACAGGGCAGGGAGAAGGGAGAGGAGGGAAGGAATAAAATATAGATTCTTGAACTCAGACCTGGGAAGCGGCAAAGCATCAATCTTGTTAAAGGACTAGTGTGGACTCTCCAGCCAGCCCACTTCATCCTGACTCCTGACAGGCCCCGATGATTTGTGCCTGCTCAGCAGAGGAGAAGTCCCATAACTCACCCTCCGAGACGGCGTGGGATGGAAGCGGGAATGACTCACCGCCCGCCGCATCCTGCCGCGGCCCCGGGGCTCCCTGTGCACCCCCCGCCCCCGGGCTGCGGGGCAGGCACGGCCGCCGTCCCCATCCCGCACCTCGGGCTGGCACGAAAGTCTCGGAGAAGGGCAGGATTTGCTCAGAAACGTTTGGGGCTCGTGGTGTTTTTAGCCATTGCACGATCTGGATCATAAAAGGGGGCTGAAATTCCTGGATTGTCCCAATTTACTGCGCTGCTCGCCCGGAAAACAGGCGCAGCAGCAGCAGCTGTCCCCTATCTTGCCAGCCAGAAGGATTTGCTCTTTGCACCCAGCCCTGGCTGGAGCGGAGGAATCAGGAATCCTGCCGCTGCTCCTGGCGGTGGCAGGTCGAGCCCGCAGGGCTGTGCAGGGATGTGCTGAGCACGGTCATCATCTCTGGGATGGACGGTGCCTCTGCTCCGAGCCCTGCCCGCGGGCGCCGGAACTGAATGCTTGATTAGTGCAGAATCCCGAGCAAGGAGAGGAAATTCTCCCTGGAGCCCTGCCAGGCCAAGCCCGCATCCAAAAATACATCCTGCCGTCCTGCTCGGAGCCCAAAGGTTTTTGGAAGGGAGACTGCAGCTGCTTCGCATGCAAAAAATAACAGCAGCCCTGAGAGCCCCCCATTCCTCACAAACAGGGATGGAGTCACTTTCAAATCACAGCGTTTATTCCAAAAGAGAGACGGGGAGAAGAGAAAGAAAAAGACACACATGCACCACCACGGATCTGGCAGGCGAACACAGCTCCAGGGCTTCTGTTTGCCCATCACAGGAAGATTTACTAGGGGAAAAAAATATAGGCTGATTAATTATGCAGCCGGTTTGGTCCATTATATCATAAAACCCAGCTGTGTAGGACAACCTTGGAGATGCTCCTCTCCAGCATTATCTCAGCCCGGAACCAGGCGCCCGGAGCCAGGAGAAGCCGTCTCGGCACTGAGCGCTCGCCGCCGCGCCGAGCGATAGCGGCTTCCCAAACCCACCTTTTCCATTGGAGATTAGGAGAGCAGTGAACTTTGATATGGCACCAGTGCTAATTTCAATCGGCAGGCCCCTCGCTGGTGTCACCGGAGGCCTCGGGTTCATTCAGAGAGCTGCGGCAGCGCGAGGGGAGGAGGGAAAACAGCCAAAGACTCCCCTTGAATATTAATGAAGCATCAAAGCTTTTAGCTGCATGGCCGTGTCTGAGCGCGACTGCTCTCCAGGGCTCTGCTATGTTTGGCACAATAAAGCCTCGGTAATTATTTCCAATAACTAATTTAGATTATCATTAGCCCCACATTGGAGGCACAGAGAATGCTGCCCTTTCAAACACTTGAACCACTGAGCCTCAAAAATAAAACGTTCGCTCTCTGCAAAGAGATCTTTGCCAGCTCTAATAAATTAGAATATATTTGTGTGTGTTAGCGCCTGTGGTGGCTCTGGATAATGAGAGCAGGTTGCGTCTGGGAATGGAGGAGAAGGCGGCCCCTCCCTGCCCTCCCCCCCACCCCCTGCTCCACCAGCGCACATTCCTTCGGGCCCCAATTTGTCCCCATTATCCTCCCGCACCCCCCAACCCCAAATCACCCAGGCCTGGCAGCCGACCCTGTCACAGCCGGTAATAACCCATAAATCATCCCACGCCTTCAAAGGAAATTTATGTGTGGTGTTAACAGCCTCCTGTGCCCCAGCCCTGGCTGCCAGCCCTGTGCCCAGCTGGGCTCTGCGTCCCACGGCAGATGCTCTGCATCCCAGAGCGGCTGCTTTGCACCCCATGACACCCACAGTGGGTGCCCTGCCCCAACCCCGCTGCCCTCTGCAGCCGGGGGCCTCCAGCAGCTCTGCCCACGCCTCTGCAGTGCCCAGGAAAAGCTCCCCAGCTCCTTGGCTGTTTGTGCTGCCATCGTGGCCAGCCCTGGGCACCCCAGGAGGGTCCCAGCACTGGGACTCCAACACTGGGGCTCCTCCAGCCACTGTCAGGCTCATGCAGCTGTGCCTGCACTGCCTGCTCACCCTCGGCCATGGAGCAATCCCCAGCCAGCAGGGATGTCCCAGGAGGAGGTGGGAACGGGACACACATGGAATCATCCAGGTAACCTCTGACTGCCCCAAGACAAGGCAGAGCTCTCAGTGCCCCCCTGAGCCCAAAGCCTGCCCATAAGTCCTGCCTCTGCCACCACAGGGGCCTGGGGACCTTGGGTGGATCACTCCAGCTTTCACAGCCTCCGTTTCATCAACCATGTCATTAGGCTAATGATAATTAATGCCTGCAAAGGGCTTTATGCTCTTCAGCTGGAAGGTGATAGTGAAGGGTAAATTATTGTTATTATCATAAACACAGGGTACCTGCCACTTGCAGGGTGGGACCTGCTTTCTGACTTGCCTCAGTTCTTCCTGGACTAGGACCAGGGTCAGGTGCAAGCTTTGCTTCCTCCATAGTTTCCAAGTGAACCCATGTTTGAGCCAGGCAGGACTAGAGGCTGAGCCTTTTTCACACAAAGACTCCAAAGTAAGGGTTGAGCTCATTCATGGAAGTGTGAGTGTTGCAGCAGCGCTGGGGGTCGATGGGAGAGGTTCCTCTGCCATTTCCATGGCCAAGGCCAGTTGTATAAGGCTCAACAAGCTGATGTGCCAGATCCTGCACCAGGGTCACACCAGCCCCAGGCAGAGCTCCAGCCTTGGGGCAGAGGGGCTGGAAAGCTGCTTGGCAGGAAAAGGCCCTGGAGGTGCTGGTGACAGTGGCCGAACATGAGCCCAGGTGAGCCCAGGTGGGCAAAAAGGCCAATGGCCCCTGGGCTGTACCAGCCATGGTGTGTCCAGCAGGACCAGGGCAGTGACCATCCCTGTGCTGGCACTGCTGGGGCACCTCCAGCCCTGGGGGCAGTTCTGGGCCCCTCACAACAAGAGAGACATGGAGGGGCTGGAGCGTGTCCAGGGAAGGGAAGGGAGCTGGGAAGGGGCTGGAGCAGCAGGAGCAGCTGAGGGAGCTGGGGGGGCTCAGCCTGGAGAAAAGGAGGCTCAGGGGGGACCTTCTGGCTCTGCAACTCCCTGACAGGAGGGGGTAGCCGGGGGGGGGTCGGGCTCTGCTCCCAGGGAACAAGGGACAGGAGGAGAGGGAACGGCCTCAGGCTGTGCCAGGGGAGGGGCAGGTTGGATATTAGGGAAAATTTCTTCATGGAAAGGGTGGTCAGGCATTGGAACAGGCTGCCCATGGATGTGGTGGGATCACCATCCCCGAAGTGCTCAAAGGCATGTGGATGTGGCACCTGGGGACATGGGTTAATGATGGCCTCGGCAGTGCCGGGGCAATGGTTGGACTTAAAGATCTTAGAGCTTTTTTCCAGCCTCAACAATTCTGTGATTCCATGATTCCATGAGTGTTCTCCAAGGGGATGCTCACCTCCCTCTCACTGGCTGTGTTATCTATCCTTGTGCATTCCAGCTGGGATGCAGTGGGCAGTGCCTGGCAGGTGGGCAGGAATCCCACTCTGCAGCCCCTGCCCCTGGAGCTGGGACCATCCAGTGTCCCCACGTGCCTCCCACAGCCAGACAGGGCAGCAGCTGGGGATGGGATCTGAGCAAACCCTTCAGCCCCAGGGCAGTATCCACATCACACTGTGCAATTCCATGTGTCCCAAACCTTCCTGACCACCACTTGTCCATGCCTTTCTCTGTCTTGGCCATGCATCCCAGCACCCTTCCCATCATTCTTACACCACTTCTTCCCACTTGCTTGTTAAAGAATAAGAAAGAAAGATTTGGTTGGACGGTTGATTGACTTCATTGTTTATGTTTTTAAGCTACTATTCCCTATGGACAGTTTCAGTTTTCATTAAAAGTCTTTAATCAGAATGAGCCAAAATTGTCGAAGGCTGTGTCTGGTTTTTGATTAAAAGCTGAAATCTGCAGTGGAAAAAAAATATTTCTCTCCATCCTTTCCCATCCCTTCTCCCCATTTTTACTGAAATCCTCCATACAGAAAATGCATTTGCTGATAGGAGGAGCTGCCTCACATGGGGTGAAACAGGGGCTCCTTTCTCCCAGGCAGAGAGAGCAGGAGCATCATTGAGCTGAGCCAGCTCCTTGTTGGCCCAAGCACTGCTGAAACCTCACAGCAAGTTCAGAGCAGAGACGTGGTGCTTGCTGCCATCCTTCGCTGTCGTGGCCAAGCTGGGACATTGGCAGGAGCAGAACAGCAGGAATAGGGATGCTGGAATCTGGTGGGCTCCCCCAGGGCTGGGCCTGCCTGCACAGCCCGACTGCCCTGCCCACACAACTACTGCAGTCTTTGCAGGGCCACAGCAGCACTGGTGGTGGGGAGCTCCAGAGGTCCCAGTCCATCCCTCCTCTTGGAGCAGGAATGTCACCAGCACAAATCAGGGCAGCCGTGGCCGTGCCCAGCCAAGTCTCACCAAGGATGGGGAGGCTTGTGACCTTTTAGAGCTGCACCCCCCTCCTGGGGGAAAGCTTTCCCTGGTATCCGACCTGAAGCTGCAGTCTGTGGATGCTGTCCCATGCCACTGTGTCCGCCACAGCCAAGAAGAGTTTGGCTCCCTCAGCTTTGTGTTTACCCTTCCTGGACCTTCAGGCTGGGAACAGCCCACATGTGCCCAGACTAACCCAGCCCAGCTCCCTCCTGCTCTCCTTGTGGGTCGTGTGCCCAAGGCCCCTCATCCTCACCACACCTTCACTCCAGTGTCCCCACATTCCTTTTGAACTGGCACTGGACACGGTTCTCCAGAGGCAGCCTCCTCACCCGTGCTGCATGGAGGGGACAACTGCCCCCAGTCTGCTGCTGTCCCAGCAGAGCATGGATGAGGGAGAATGGCTTTTAACTGACAGAAAGCAGATTTAGATGGGATATTGGGAAGGAATTCTTCCCTGTGAGGGTGGGGAGGCCCTGGCACAGGTTGCCCAGAGAAGCTGTGGCTGCCCCATCCCTGGGAGTGTCCAAGGCCAGGTTGGACGGGGCTTGGAGCAACATGGTCAAGGAAAGGTGTCCCTGCCTATGGCAGGGGGTTGGAATGAGATGGACTTTCAGGTCCCTTCCCACCCAATCCAAATGGTTTTATGATTTCTCTTACATGCAGTGAGTGTGGGCTGCTGGCCAGTGCTGCACAGACTCCACAGTGACCTCCAGGTGCTCCATAACCTGCTGCTCAGCCAGCCATGTCCCCATGTGGAGCAGGTCACTGCTCTGGACTCCTCCTTGCCCTCACAAGGAATTGAGCAGCTCAGGCTGAAGTGCCTCCCACGAGCAGCTGGGGAGCACCAGAGGTTGCAGCTCCTGCTTTCCTTCCCTGCTGGCCCCGGAGCTGCCCCTCACACTGACCTCATGTCTAACGCCCCATTCCCACCGTGTGTTCCAAACTCACACATGGCATTAAAGGCAAGGCATCTTCCAAGACCTGCATATTCCCCATCATTCACAGGTGCACCAGCAGCTGCTCCAGGGGACATCCATGCACCCCTCCTGCCTCCTGCCAGGGTTCACAGCCTTGGGTCATGCCGTCTGCATCGTTATCTATGAAATGTAATTAACCTCTTCTCCTTCCCTCTCCTGCCTTGGTTCCTCTCTCTCAATCCCAACATGGTTTCTTCCAGCCCATGTTACTGTTCCTGGAGGAAATGGGTTACCTTTCCTATCTTTCCATACGTGCAAACTTGCAGCTCCTACCCCTGGCACAGCACCACACACTAATGGGGAGGAGGCTGAGATTGAAATGCATCAAAATGTGAGAACTCAGCTTTGCTTTTGCCTCCTCTGAAGCCTTCTTTTGCTTTTTGGGCCAAGTGTATTGTGCATTTTCTGTAACAATGAAATTATCACACTTATTATGATAAACTGAGAAGGCACTTCCCACAGTAGATGAAAATCCTGCAGGTTGACTTCAGTTCTCAAATATCTTTGGATGCACGTACATTTTTCCATGGATTTTCTGACAAGGGGAGTATCCTGCCTGCAGCCAGTCCTTGTGTGAGCACAGCTGATCTCCTGCTGCTCCTCCCTACACTGGGAGGGTGCAGCTGATGCCATGTCCTTGCTCCCTGAGCAGTGCCAGGGCATTAATTTCCCTGCCCAGGACTCATCTAGACATACTGGGAAATGCTTGTTTTGCCACTGCAGGGTAAGTCCATCCCAACCCTGTGACCACTCAAGGCACAGGGGATTTTAGAACATCCCACCCAGCCAGTGCAACCACCCACTGAACTGCAGTGCAGAAACCCCTCTCTTGAGCACCCTCCCCCAGGTTCCAGGACAGCAGGAGGCATGGGAGAGCCTCTAGAAAATGAAGCCAGGCATATATCCCTGTAGCTTTGCCCTCTTGCTAAGAAAAATGAGAGAAGTCTCATTCACCTTCTGCCCCACCACAGCTCAGGCACTGCTGCAAAATCCCGAGCTAAGCAAACATGGCAATTACAGCTGGAGCAGTTCCTGGGTAACCATCCATGAGGACAGCAAATGCCCCCCTTGGACACTGGCCACCTGCACCCCAAAGCCTCTGCACCTCCCTGACTGCATCTGCCCAGCGCCACCTCGACCTGCCCCCTCACCTTTGGCACACACCTGGTTGCACATTTCTCCAGACACCAGAGATTCTCCAGGGCCTGCATCCACCACATCCCCACCCAGCAGTGTCCAGCCAGCTGTCTCCAGGGACCGGGGACAGGAATGAGCTTAAAAACACACCAGACAGGGAATAGAAGTGTTTTCACTTAGATTGGCCAAACCTGGGAGGATGCTGTGTGGGGATAAATCCTGAGGATGCAGCAGCTCACAGCCAGCTGGCCAGCCCATCCCTTTAAGCACATTTGGAGGCAAGGGGAAATAATCATCCTGTCAAACTCTTCAGAGTGAATTCCTGGGAACCAAGAGTGCCATGCTGTGGTGAGCCAGGTGGCACAGAGCTCAGCCCACGGGTGGCCCAGGGCAGCCCTCAGTCTCTACCAAGGGCAGTGGGGAGCTGTTTTTTGCCACATCACCTCCATCCTCCACCTTCAGAAAGGAAGTGTGCAGAAAATGAGACCAAAACGCCTTTGCTGACAGGCTGGAATTAAGAGATTCCAGCTTTTTATAAACAGTCTTTGGATTTCCTGAAAGTTACTGCACCGGGCGTCATTTGTATGCAGGATGTGCTGTAGCTCAAAGGTACCAGAACTAATGCTGTCCTGTTAATGAACTGAGTGAGTAATAGCCATGGGTATAGAAAGCTTATGTCTGAAACTAATCCTAGTTAATGAATCTATTGTTACAGGTATTAAATGGTGACAGGGGGTTTCATCCATCAGCCCTCCATTAATCACAGCATCCCCGCCTATGCTTATTATTTAGAAGCCAGCAAAGGGATCTTAATGATATTAGTAATAGAGCGGTTGTGGTACGTGACCCGGGACAAGCCGGGGATTGGGGGTGATAAGTGTCTGATCGCATAAGGCATTTTAGAGGTGATCCAAGCGGCTTTGCTCCCCATGGCATGTTATCTTGTCTCTGCCAGCTTGTTCTGCTCAGCCAGCCTGCCTGGAGAGCAGCCGTACACGAGCCATGGTGGCCACACCGGAGCCTCCCCTCGCCTGCTGCTGCCAGTCAGGGGATCCCACTGCTGGAGGGCTGCCCCTGCTCTCCAGAACCCCTCCCTGCAGACCCCACCGGGTGCCCCAGCGTGCAGGGGCACAGCACAGGGCCGGGGTACCCCCGGGGGGAGCTCGCACGGGCACGGGAAGAATCTGTCTGCACGAGTAGCCAGGTGCAAACCCACGTGCATGAGCACAAATACCCACACACCCACACAGCCTCGGAGCAAATGACTCAAAGGTTTCTCTGGAAAGACGTGAGGAGCATCTGATATTCTACGCTAATTCTCCATCTGGACATTCTCGGCGTGTATGTTGGGATGGGATTCATCTCACTGTGGCCCCTGGAATCAGAGATATTTCAGCCCAGTGGAGGAACACCACCATCTCCAGGGCAAGGCAGGGTCTCTGAGAGGGCCAGGACAGTGTCCAAGGTAAAGCAGGTCACCAGGGCTTCAGGGCTGGCCTTTGCTGCCTGCAAGGTGTGGTTGGCTCCTGCTGCACACACCACGTTGGGTTGCTGATGGTGGGAACAAGTCCCAGCTCCACACACCTCAGCTCTGAGTGGGTGAGGCTGCGTGCTGTCAGGACTCTTAAGGGGGGCGAGGACAGGTAGCTTTGGCAGAGGTCTTGCTCTGCTGGGTTCAGTAGTTTCTCTCCATTCTTCTCCTGAAGAACACTGTGCCCTGAAGGTTACTTCTCCTGAAGATTTACCACAGTGGCCCTGGGTGAGGGACATCCACTGCAGCAAAGCTCACTGGCCACCACAGCAGCAGCAGGGCCAGCAGATCATGCTGGTGGGGTGGGCAGGGATGCTGTGTGAGTCAGGGGCTTCCCTCGGGATGTAAGTGCAAAATCCCAAATACAAAAACCTACTGCAAATGAACAACCCAGAGGTCCCTGCTCGACTTTCATCCTCAGCCAGACCTGCAGCTCCTGGTCTGCCGAGAATTTCCAGCTGACAGAGCAAGTTCCCCAGTTGGTGCCACAGCTGCAGCAATCCCAGTGATCTGCTCAAGCTGACGGGAACTGAGGGATGCCCAGGCACCACACAGGCAGCCACGATGCTGGAAGAGCAGTGGTCCCTGAGCCCAGTGCCCAAGTACCCACGGACCCACAGAGCTCACAGCACCTGTGGAGCTTCTCCCCACCAAGCCAAGGCTGTCAGGGACAAGATGGGCTGGTTTGATGACCAAATGCAAGGCAGTTTCCTTGAGCCAAACACTTCCTCCTCTTTAGGTCTGCATTGTTCTCTATGCAACTCCTCCCTGGAGAAGGGACACCAATGACCAATGGCCCCTGTCCTGGACCAGCCTTGGCGTGTCCAGCAGGACAAGAGGCTGATGGAGCTGAGGGGGCTCAGTCTGGAGAAAAGGAGCCTCAGGAGGGACCTTCTTGCTTTCTCCAACTCCCTGACAGGAGGGTGGAGCCAGGTAGGGGTCAGGCTCTGCTCCCAGGAAACAAGAGGAAACAGTCTCAAGTTGCACTAGAGGAAGTTTAAGTTGGATATTGGGGAACATTCCTGTCCTCAGGAGGGGAACCTGCTCTGGCAAAAGTGTGGGAGCCTCGTGTGACATCCACCCTGTATGTCCTGCTCTGGGGGAAGAGCTGATCAATGCTGTGTGTCCACACACAGGCGAGGCACCCTCAGGGTTTCTCTCCTCCATGCCCATTCTGCAGGGCATCCCGTGGTGCATTGGCACCAAGAAGCTGGACATGGAACAGCTCTGGAGACCTGCAGGTGGATCAGTCCTTTTCTATTCTCTGCAAGGACTCCAAACCCTACATTTCTATGAAAAAACGAGACAGGTAATCTGCCACTTGGTTATATTTTTAGGTTAATAACAGATGTGTAAATATATATATGTCTCATCTTCACAGGTACTCGGAGCCAGTAGCTCACCACTTGCCAATGTTTAAAACAAGCCCAGAGCTAACTCGATAAGCTGACTGTAAATCCAGCTCTAACCTGAGTTCCAGAGCCCAGGCTGTGGCTGCAGACCTTCCTACACAGCTGACACCAAAATCTGCCCACAAGCATGAGGGTGATACCTCCAGCTGAGTGCTCACCCCAAACCCTCCTGCCTCAGGAATGATGCGTTTTGAGGGTTGTGTTTTCTTGCAGTGTCCAGAAACCGTCCTCACTTTCCTGCCTCCTCCAGAGGGAGAAGATGAATAATGGCTCCAAGGGATGCAGACACCCAAAAACCAGGAGATGTCTTTGTAAAACAGTAAGGAATCTCAGTGCCTTTGCCTTGGCAGTTGGTACTCACAGTTTTCTCCCCCGTCAAAGAAGAAGAAAACTGTTTTTATCCCACAAGGGGAGCTGAGATCCTCCCATCACCTGCTTCCAAAAGCTGGGGTTTTCAACGAAATCCCTGGGGATGCAGGGTCTATCAAGCAAGGCTAAGCCCTAGCCAAGTCTGGCCAGAAAAAGCAGCAGGAGTTGATCTGCCTGTGCCACATGAGCCCTGGCACGGAGCAGGTGGGTACCTGGTCTGCAGTAGTGCCACACTGCACTAGGACAGCAGCCAGCAGAGGAGGAAAAGGAAAGAGATAATTATTAGTGATTGAAAGTGATTGCATGAAAGAAGGACAGATGTTTCTTGTTGTGCTTGTGTGCCTGAGGCTACGGAGCCGTGCAAGGGACCGGGGAAAACTCCTTCTCAGCCTGGGAATGCTGTGGCACTGAGCTGCATTCAAATGAGGCTGAGATCCACACACACTTTCCCTCTGACTCTTGCAAATCCACACAGGCTCTGGTTAAATCCCAATCTCCTCATTTCCACTGTGCAGGCAGGTGATGTCCATACAGGACCCCTCTGGCCAAGGTAGAGATCCCCTAGCTCTCCCCACAGCCCTCCCAGCAAGGCCCAGGCACTGGGAGCTGATGGGACTGGAGGCAGAGCAGCCAGGCCAGGCACAGCAGGAGGGGGGTTGAAATTTTGAGCACAGCATTGTATAAAGGCACAGGACTGAAGGCAGGGAAAGCTCCTGGTCACCCTGCTGCCAGAGCAAAACTGGCTTTTCTATGAGAGCAGAAGGATTTACCAGTCACCATCTTCCCTTGCAGGACCTGGGATGGGGGATGGTGCTGGTGTTTTCCCTCAGAAAGGATGGGTCACCATGGGGAGAGCCAGCTGGTGTCCCCCACCAGGCTGAGGAGTAGCTGTCGAGGGGGCACAGAGCCCCTGTGGTGTGTTCCGTGGGCTGCAGTGCATGTTTAATGCTATAAAATATGCAAATAGAGGCTTGTCTTAGCAATGTTACTGATGGTAGTGATGTGCTTCTGGCACTGGTTCAGCTGGCTCCGGTGCCAAGGCAGGATGGAACTGGAGAAGTGTTAAGGGAGCTGAGAAGGGGTCTTGTCCCACCATGGAAGGAATCAGCCCCCTCCAACATGGCCTGAGCTCCTCCTTTGGCAACCCTTGGAGGGACCATCCTGTTTGTGAC